>NC_143219.1:7491311-7808773 GCF_030267445.1 Bombyx mandarina | reverse complement strand
TATTCAACATGAAAATTGTATTACGAAAATTTCAATACTATTTTGTATCAGCTCATGTTTTTATGAATGATAAATTCTTAACATCACACAAGCACCTCTAATCTGTTTGAGAATCATTCACTTGGTAGTAATGTTTTATCAGAATTTGTGGGCTAGTGCATCGCCGTTTCCACGTGAAAGCCGAATGCAATGGAATGCTCTAGTACTCTTTTGTCGAGTACTCAATTTCATGTGGAACGATGAATAAATACGAGATTTAAGTGGAATTCGTCGGGATATTCGATGAAAAGAAACGTGAAAAGTATAAAAAAATACAACGTGAACCAAATTGAGATTTTAATCATTGTGCGCTTTATGCATTCGCATTACGTAGTCATCGTAAAATATAATCATTAGCTCTAAAACACATTATTATACAGTTTATAATTGAATTAAACTCAGTCTCAGTAAACGGTAGATTTATAGTTATACTGTAAACAGTGTTTATCAACATTTAGTTTAAAGCTATTAATTTAAATGACACCTTGGCCAATATATGTCTGCAAAAATTCTTATATCTCTATTTATGTATTCAAATTTCTTAGTATCTACATCATTACATCAATAGGAAAACATTTGTACGCATAAACATATTATGTTACTAGCGACCGGCCCTCGCTTCGCTTCGGAAACATTAAAACACACATGAAACCAAAAAAAAAAAATTTAAAAAAAGTAGCCTATGTTCATCAGGGACAATGTCGGCTTCTAATGGAAAAATAATTTTTCAAATCGGTCCAGTAGTTTCGGAGCCTATTCGAAACAAACAAACAAACAAATCTTTCCTCTTTATAATATTATTAGTAATTAGTAATTAGTAATATTAGTATAGAATAACGAAATAACTTTTTTCGACAAATCTACTTTATAAAAAGAGTTCGTATTTCGCAAACTATTTATTTGAGCGTAAAATCATCTTTTCTTATTAGAAAACCATCCTTTATCCAAGCGAAGCGAAATGTATTACATAAATAAACCGTTTGCTTAAGTCGTGCGTTTACATAGGACTCTGGGCGGATGTCGCTCCACTAATGTGAAATGTGTGCGGGGTACGAGTAATAGAATTTTCCTTTAAAAATAAAATATATCGACGCTTGAAAGGCAAACGCGGCTAAGCGACAATAACTGCTTTGTACATAAATGATAGGCAATAACCATATTCGATGCCCAAAAAAATATATTTTTAGGTCTATAAAAATCATTTCAATCCTACAGCTAGATTCGTTAAAATAGATTTTTTTTTCAGGTATTTCGTCTTTAAATTAGTCTACTGTAAAGTTCACGCATTACGCTTAGTCACGTTTGCCTTTCAAGCTTCGATATAGTTATAAAAATGTTGATATGTTGCTTTAAATAAAAAGTTCCGCTCTTTTTAATTCTTAGTAGAAAATCTTTGGGATTTTACCGATATCATGACTCAGTTATTTTAAGACCAGAAAGCTAGGGCCCTTGAACCCTTGAAGTTCAAATTCTCCGAAAGGCTATGGGAAGTGTTAGCACTGTGGTAGTATTGCTAACGGACAAGAGGGAATGCAATGTTACTAACGATGATATCGAAGACATTGCGAATTGGAGGAGAAAAATAGGAAAACTGACCCCACCACCATGTGGGATAAATAGCTAGGAAGAGAAAGAATTATCACCGTTCAAAGCTTTTGAATTATTCATCTTGGTCGTGAGGTATATTAAAAATACACACGGTAAGGTTTCACTATCCATATAATTCTGCTGGGAAACTAACGTCTGCTAGAAAAATCATATAGAAAAATGTTTATATTCAAGTAGGCCTTTACAGGCGCTTTTAAACTGCTCTAATTTTACATCTCACAGAAAAAAAATCAGTAATTTTAACGTAATAAAGTTGACTTTAACTATTATAGAAGATACAGATCTGCATCACCGAGCACTGGATTCCGCTGGAAAATCATATTTAAATTGTCTTAATATTTGTGGAGATTACCATAAACAAACGCATAGATAAACAAACAAAGCATTTGTAGCAATTTGATGGTCTTTTTATGTTATTTAACTAGATAAAACCGCGATCAAAAGTTACAGAATCAAGTATGTAGGTACATGGAACCGAAAACTGTAAACAGGCATAGGCAGCATTTCATTACATCTCACGCTCCCGTCATTTGTAAAGCAAAAACACCGTATCACTGATCCGTAGCCGTATAGTCGTACGTATATTGAGGTAAAAATTCACTAGGTATTCAGTCAGCGACCACATCTAGTGATAGCTGATAAATTGACGCCCGTCGTACGTGACTCGACCCCGGATAACTCTAGAGATCGCTGAGTCAGCGCGGCCGCAAATATGAACAGAACTCGTGCGTGGGCGGACACTACATGATATTCCATGCACAACTAACACGGAATTCATTTAAATGTATTTATTTATTGCCTTACACGAGCTATGTAATTTGAAAGTAGTCAAAAGTAATCACTCATTATGGTCGTTGTGGCTTTCAGTAATCGATTAGTATAAATAGTGTGAGGTGCTTTACGAACATAATCTAATCAGATTTTATTAATTCGGATGATAGCTACTCTGAAAATATAGCTGAGCTTAGAGTGTTAATTAGACAGTTAATTTTTTTTTATCTAGTTGTCAGTAGCGTCCTTCGGCTTCTCCGGATTCTCGGGTAAGCTAGCTCACAGGGCTCAATCTTAGAGAATTTGCTATCATATCTATAGCAAGAGCAGCGCTTCGCCGATTCTACCGCCGGACCCACTAACAAGATCCGCCAAGAAACCCAGCGGGTTGTATCTGTGCATCAAACTCCTTCGACATGCAAAGACTTTATTCGACGATTTCAACGAGTACGGCACCGGTACTGGATCGGGCTGATCCAAAATGACGTGTTTAGGGTTACGGTAGCTGGGTGTTACCCGGTCATCTGGGTTCGATATGGAATTAGAGGCGGGCAAAATAAAAGGATTTTCGTGTCGCCCTGCTTTTCGGAAAAACGTTCTGATGCTGTCTTCAGATACTTATATAATGGCTCGATATCAAGGTTGTGAAGACCTAATGTCTCAATGGATGACTCCTCGTTGTACTGTCTATAAACTCTGGCAACAAAGTAACATAGTGTGAACTACACAAATAGCAAATAAACGGCAACAAAAAAAAAACCCACTTTACCATACTTTTTTACATTCAAAACTATTACTCAGAGCATTATGTTGAAGAAAATTGCTGACATTCATTGAATACGCAGATGATTTGTTAAGTTTGTGAGAATAGTCGCTCATTAGTACTCGTTTTTCCCTTTCGACAATTGGGGAAAGAAACTCGTTAAATTTGATCGCACAAACTTTTTTAGCCGAGTCAGTTTCATATTCAGAGAAAATTTACACTATTGCTTATACGAAAGTGAAAGAAGTCTTTATTATATTATATAATGCAAATACGTTTCATATATTTAATTAACAAACAATAAATATCGAACATATTTGGTACTTGTTAAGATCCAAACAGCTATATCATTATCAATACATTATTTTTTTTTTTTTTTTATCTAACAATAGCCAGTATTCTCGTAATAGCTCTGTTAATTCTAAATCCGTATATGTCCTAGTAACATATAGATGCAATTTAGAAGATATGTGCGGTTAGGGTCATTTACGCTACGTACCTACTATATGTCTCTGGAATGGATTCGGAGTTCACGGAATACACTTATGCTTGGTATTCTCACAGCGTTTCTTTAAATGTGATTAATTAGTACTTCGCGACAAATAGCCGACGGATAGACAGATAAATTAGCGTCGGTAAGCGCTTACGACTTACAATATAGCCTAAAAGTAAATTTCCTTCCATTCCTCCATTGAGCGGTTGGTGTTGCAAGGGAAAGTCGAGGGCAAAAGATCTCGCGGACGATCTCCAACACGATGGACCGACCTCATAAAATCTGTTACTCACTCCAACATAAATGTTTGCTCTCACTCTGCGAAACATCGTGCCACATGGCGTCGCATCGCGAGAGCATCGGTATCGCAGGATCCGACTGATGCATGACCACGACCACTCTGTCAAGAGTGTACGAATAGGAAGAAAAAATTTCCTTTATTGGTGTTTTAAAAAATTAAGAGACAAAAACTTATTCGACTCACGGCTCACCTTGTGTTAAATAGTTACCGATACCGAAATCTATATACATCAGAACGGGGATCCCACTACCGACTCCATTTGCGACATGAAGTCTAATTTTCAATAGTATAGTTTAACAGTTGTCCCACTCTTCCAAACGAAAAGCATGACCGGTTTTCAGTAGAAACCGAATCGATAGTAGGTGTGCTTTTGAGATCTGGGATATTTCGGTTTAATTAAAAAGTTTAATAAGGTAGTATTAAGTACTTTGAATTGAAATTCAATCCTGAATATGACGTTTTGAGTACGAGAGGGTTCTGTGGTGTTTGATATGCACTTGGACGTTTGAATATCACCTACAAGGTAGCACCGAAAATCAGAATGACAGTAGAGAGTAGAGTCAAATAATGTATTACGCATAATAAATTCCAGATGCTTTGACGCTGTTGGTACTAGGTATCTGCGAGCATGTCTCTTGCAAATAACAGTGTGTGTAATGTAGATAGTCGCGACAATCATAAAAAATCAAATAATGTTTACCAATATGATCGGAAACATTACTGATTGAATTTAAAGTTATAATTAATTCCTCTCTATCAATAATTGTGTCAATCTTAAAGTATACTAACAGAACGTTAATATATTACGTTAATAGACACTCCGAAATAAAAATATTGGAGATTTTAATAGTCCTCTATTAGATCAGTTCATTTCATTTAATGAGGCATCGCAAAGGTGAGTGTTTGGCTGACATCCGCAACATAGAAACACATACAAGCTCAGCTTTACGAGTTTGTCGTATTATTTATATACAGGCTTAGAGGCGAAACGACCGAAGCAACATCTCGAGGGATCTCATATTCCTAAAAATACCAGTAGAATGATATTATGTCCATAAAATAATATTAAACCCTATTACTTTGATATTAGATTCTGCGTAGGCTTACTTTGTTGCTTTCTTTATAAATGAATTTGAGATGGAAAATGAACGTTGTTATACAATGATCGAATTTTTTTTTGTATTTTTAACTGACCCTTTCGTCATTTAACCTTTCGGGAAACTTTTTTGAATTTTCGGGTTTGAATGTTGCTACAGTATTATTGGATTCCACGTTGGATGGCTAATTTATTTAAGAGAAAAACGGTGCCTGTCTGTGGCCTAATGTTCAGATGTGACCCTTATCAATTTTCTCATGTCTGTCCAACTCCCGTCCGTCCCTTATTACATATTACATTTCATATTATATCAACTACGTAGACGTTATGTACGCCGGTATGTTTGGAATGTTTTAAAATAAAATAAGCGAGCCTCTCTGTAAAAGATGCCTATTCTGTATTACGTGTCGAATTTCTATTAAACATTAAGGCATTTTATAAGACATTCTCTGTTGTCTACTCCCTCATTCATTATTTGGGCTCTAGTTCCCTCACTTTATTGCGCCAAGACTTTTGTTGTCATTTTGGCAGGTTTACCTTTAAGACTTTTTGGATATTACATTTCCAGGTAATTTACGGACGGCTTTAAGCTAACTAACAGATCTTGTTGTACACTAATTGAGTAAAGCATATCTTCATATTATTGATTTATGCCCCAAAAAGGACATAAGTACCTATTATTCAATATACTATTTTGTAGTAATAAAATTTAAATTAGTAATAATTACTATGAAAAATGTTGTTTCTTGTATTGTACCCAAGATAAAAGAACTTAATATGGCCATTCTTGACAGATTAGCATACAGCCTATCTGATGGTGAGTAGTCACAGTCCCTCGTAGACATCAGCAAGGTTACGATAATATGACTCTGCCTAGGGATGACCGTTTTTACTGATACAATATAACCAGTCCAAGAAATTGTATGGAAAGTAAGAACAAAAATAATTAATTAATGCATGGTACGTGGGTACATTTAAAAGAATTGAGATTCGCCCTGAATTTCCCGTTTTAATTAGCACTTTTCTCTCGACGAAACAAAGTTCGTAAACGCTTCTGATAAACAATAATTACGGTCGTTTCTAATTAGGAAGTTACAAGAACTTTATGATGTTTAGAGCAAATACGAAACTTTGGCTAGCGCTTGGCTAATTAGTTAACTTTATAAAATTTGCTACCTATTTGGTATGCTAAGTGCCCATGAAAACTCCTTAATTTTTCGACGAAAAAGAGAAGCTAAACTGTTTGAAAAAGTTTTTAATACATTCTTAAATATACTTCGTAAAGGAATACGTGCTTTTCGCTAACAAATTCAATCGAAGAATATTTTTTTCGGGTACCGTTACTCTGATTGTAACAGTAAAGCATTTTCGACCGTCTACTTTTAAAATAAAATATATAATTTACTATTTATTTTCATATTGACATCGTCTTATTTCGTGTGATACTAAGCTTAAAATAATTTTATTAAAGTGAAAGAGGATACTCCCATATTTAACTCTTAATTTAAACATAGCAATTAAATGACAAGCAATTAAAACATAAAAACAATACAAATATATTTAGCAACAAACGGCCTTAGGCACTTGGAGTGATCTTTTCCCCACAACCATGTACGGAAAGAAATTATTTGGTAATTAATAACGGTGGGTTTCAAGAATGTAGGGAATTATTTTGCTTATAACTGACACTAAATTTCATATGAACTTAATAAACAAGTGCAGATATGTCTGTCAACTGTATACAAAAAATATAGATAAATCAAATCAAATCAAAAAAAAAAAAATTCAACATAACTGAAAGTACACACTTGTTGAACGAAGAACTACCGCCAACTTGTTGAAAAAGAACTACCGCCAATTCACAAAAACTAGCCTCCGTCCTGAGAAGAACTGGCAAGAAACTCAGCGGGCAATACACACATATCACAAGATCTAGTGTTTAATTATATTGAAAGATAGTTAAAAAGCAAAGGAATCAAACAGCCTTATCTCATTTCGTGTAAAAATGTCACAATACACGAAACATAATGTCATTAGATAAAAATCCGCATAAAGGCAAGATGTCATGTTTTCGAATATCCTCATATATTATGCAATGAAACGTATGTGAGCGAAATAATAGGAGGTCGTGCGGTTACAGCGTATACATATTTAGTGGCTTGACGCGGCAGCCATTCAAGACGCGTTCGGATTTGGCAAATGACAGACAAAGTGGCGGGCTTCGAACGTGACGTATGTCGGCCACACTATACCAGACAACCAGAATACCAACAAACATGGCCAGGCGGACAATGACTTTGGTATACTGGATAATCCGTATCATCAAGAGATTATAATGAACATTTACCGATTATGAATCAAAAGATACAGTTAATAGACCATGGCCTCTTTGAGACATTGTTAGTATCTCCTTTCTCCTATCTCTCGATTATTATATTTGATTCCTAAATCCTATACCCAAATCCTATCCAAGGTTGCAAGTGCTCCGATATAAAAATATTTATGATTTAAGATGGACAGCGACCACGATGAGGATATAGACTATTGCTTCTGGTAATCACTTAACTGTAAGCTTCTATGCTTGTCCAATACAGCACATATAACGCAGCCATGAAGTATAAATGTCACAACCACCTACATCGACTTTGTGTATTGTTTCTGGGGCCATTATAACTGTAAATATCACTTTTAAAAGTTTGTTCATAAGATGGGTAGAATAGCCGATTAGTATTAAGTGAAGCTTACACATATTGCAATATGAATACCTTTAATCCACCTTGAAACAGGAGGTCAAAGCCTACTTGACATTGAGTAACAAATTGAGCGTGTTTTAATTTTTTACATTTACCAAAGAAGATTTAGATTGTTTACATCTAAGGTTGTGTTTAATATGGCTTTCAACGCCTTAAAATGACTGATTTGCACGCATCGAGTAATTCAACTGTGCTAGAAACAAAATGCTGAAGGCTAGTACTAATTTTTCATCAACACATACGTATCTAAACACGATAAAGTAACTACATTGTGTAATTAAAAATTGATTGATGAATGTTGTATATTTCTGCTAAAAATTCGTCATGCATTTCGGTTTGAACAATGAGAGAGTAGTTATATCGCACTCGTGAGACCACCTTAAGATGGAGGATGGCATTAATGTACAAAAACAATTTAAATTTAACAAAAAACTCACCGTTTTAGAAGATTTACTTTATCGTGGACTAAAAATTATATTCACTTCGCAAACTAAGCTAAATTACAATTTAAGTTTTTTTTTGTCAAAAGGAAATCGTCCTCCACTGCGAAGGAGATGGGGATATGTTGGAGTCGAACCGACTAAAGCCTCCTGTCGCTCAACTCACGTCTGAGCCTAGCATGAGAGAGAACTTATGAAAAGGCAAAGAAGGGAAAGTGAAGCGTTTAGTGCGGAGCAGATCTCTCTCCCATCATCCCCCCCCTCGGGACGCCGAACTGGCGGTCGTCGGTGCCATGACCACCGGCCCTCTCAGTCGACAGGCTATCCGGAACCGGCCTAGATGGCACCGGTTAGAATGAATTATCCTACAGAATAGCCCGCTGGGTCAGAACCAACGTGGGTCGAGGATAGCTGGCCTTCCATCACCCGGATGCTCCTCCTTCTGCGAGATGGTGCACTCGCAAAAGTCGAAATTTGGATGTGTAAGCAATCCAAAGCAAGAATCTTTTAAACGTATATGTATTTGCTTTAATAATTCAATTGGGCTTAGCTCTTCAACTATGTTTAATTTTCTTTAGTTATTAAGTACTGACATTTGTGAACCAGTAATTTGGTAAATTATTGTTCCTGACAGTTTTTCTTGACAAAATAAATATGCTCATCAATCACGTGTATCCATTGGCTTGATTCATCACTTATTCAGAGATACGTACGTTTGTTCAGCGCGAACGATGACATTTTTGTGAGATTGTAATTATTTTGAGTGGTTTTGGCCAGCTGCGATCGGGGCAGTTCACGGTGTATTCACATGTATGTTTTCCGTTGTTTAAATGATTTAGTATAGTTTGTGTTTGTAATTTTTTCCTATCCGTTGTAGTAGAAATATTTTTTAATTTTATGAGAGAAACATTTACATTAAATAAACGCCTTATAACCGGAACCATTAATTTATAACATCTCGAAATAAGATGTACATTCGTTTTATTTTGAATCGTGCTTGAAATATGAATAATTTCGCCAAAAGCGCTCTAGCAATTTTAAGTGATTTTGTAGTGTATGAATAATTAATTATGTTTGAATAATTGTTACCCAAACACGCAAAAAGAGCAAACTCAATTTAATGGAGTTAGATAACAATTTGGTAAAAAAGATGAAACAACATTTCAAAAGCGGGCAGCATAATATATACCTACTATTACTATCTGCTATACTCTGAATATGGTCGTATATTTAGTTGTCTCCTTATTTGATGTAAAAACCTGTTATTTAAGGTTGTTGAAAATAAAAGTAAGCCACTTTTATTTATTTATAGATACATATATGCCTACATTCATATACAGCACCCGACGATAAATATTGCACATCGACCTTTGGAAAGAGACAATCGCCTCATTTCGGCTTTGTAGAGCGTTGTCTCTGTCGCGCAAAACGCTAACAGTCTAGTATATTAGGACCACATACTAGAGCACTTGAATATAAACTAAATAACGCCATATAGGTAGTGTCATAGTAGATAGTCTCTTTCCAAAGATCGATGTGCAATATTTATCGTCGGGTACTGTACATACATATACATAAGATAATGGTATAATATACTCAAGCATACAAAAGCATCTTATGTCTATAAAGGTTACCTATACCGATGCACATTTCGACTATCGCTTTTTTATTATTCTTTAGAACTTTTCCTGTAATGTGATTATACATATTTACACCTCTTCTAAAATTTTAAAAATAATACAATTTATTGATAAATATAAAAAAAACAACACGTAACGTATCATTTTGTTATTTTATGCTTTAACATCATTGATGTTTCGGATAATTTTTTTTATTTTATTGTCGTTGTAGACAGATGAGCATACAGTCTGCTTGGTGGTAAGTAAACTCACCCGTTACTCATGGAAATCGACAATCTTATAATAGGAACACAGCCTATTGTTGAAACTTTGTTATAAATTTCAGTAAATATTTTTTCATTAAATTAAATTTAATAAAATTTTGTTAGTAATGATTACTTATAATCTAAGTTAGTGACTTAAAAACCTAAAACAAAACTAGTTGGCTATTTATGACAATTTTTGTTTTCCAAATATCTGCTGCAAAGGCTATTAATTATTATAATAATTATAATATTGACTAAATAAACCGCCTATATTTACTTGCGCCTTCCTTGCAACATGAAATTTATTGTGAAATAGAACCCAAAAAAAATGTATACAGTTAAAAAAATTGAATATTTGGTAGCCACTTAATTTATTATATATGACGGAGGAGGAACGCTGAAGGAATGTTTTTAAAAAGTGTGACGTCAGCATTGTTGACGTCACGGTCATCAAGTTCTCGATGATGACTCATATTTGGGCTTCCAAAACAAAACTTCACGAGAACTGCGTATATTGCACGAGAAGCATAACAACGTTACAGAGAGATCCGTACTGTACTACGGCTCGGACACGAATGAATAAACGCTAGACAGCACGGCCGTATTTATAGGACTTCGTACACGTCAGCGTGTTTACAAGTATTAAACACGTGAGCGTGTTTTCAAGATTTTAAAGTATTGAAATTACAATAAAAGGGACTGTTTAACATCAATTTCTTATCAGAGTAATTAGTTGATGATCAGTAGGTAAATAGTCATATTTGCGCCGACACGGCCATACTGACAGGTGGTGCGTGCTCTGCACCGGCCTCGTTGATTCTCGTAGGTTTTTCTTTGATTCTCATTGACCTGCAGGAATAAAAAGTTTCTCTGAGTAGCGCATCTGTTATACTTGCGTTACTTGTAACTGTGTAGGTTTGAGACTTATTAATGCGATTTGATTGTAGGGTTCTCGGAGGGTATCGTAGGGTTCTCGGAGGGTATCGTAGGGTTCTCGGAGGGTATAGTAGGGTTCTCGGCGGTTCTCGTAGAGTTCTCGGCGGTTCTCGTAGAGTTCTCGGCGGTTCTCGTAGAGTTCTCGGCGGTTCTCGTAGAGTTCTCGGCGGTTCTCGTAGAGTTCTCGGCGGTTCTCGTAGAGTTCTCGGCGGTTCTCGTAGATTTATTTAAGGTGTTCGGATAAGGATGTTGTGTAGTGTGATGTTGTGGCGTACACTGGTACTTATGTAGTGGGCGTACTCTGTGGTACTTATGCAGTGGGCGTACACTGTGGTACTTATGCAGTGGGCGTACTCTGTGGTACTTATGCAGTGGGCGTACTCTGTGGTACTTATGCAGTGGGCGTACTCTGTGGTACTTATGCAGTGGGCGTACACTGTGGTACTTATGCAGTGGGCGTACACTGTGGTACTTATGCAGTGGGCGTACACTGTGGTACTTATGCAGTGGGCGTACACTGTGGTACTTATGTAGTGGGCGTACACTGTGGTACTTATGTGGTGGAATTTTAGTAATCAAAAATAAAAACTTATCTTTGAGTGTTGATTTTGTTGCTCGACCATGCTGATTTGTGAAGTAGATGTATAGGCTCATCGGCTGTTGCTGGAGGGTAGTCTTCTTCCGCCGATATGGTTAAATGGTCTCCATGTTGCTGAGCGGAGGCGGCATGTGATCCCACTTCTGATGACGGAGGAGGAACGCTGAAGGAATGTTTTTAAAAAGTGTGACGTCAGCATTGTTGACGTCACGGTCATCAAGTTCTCGATGATGACTCATATTTGGGCTTCCAAAACAAAACTTCACGAGAACTGCGTATATTGCACGAGAAGCATAACAACGTTACAGAGAGATCCGTACTGTACTACGGCTCGGACACGAATGAATAAACGCTAGACAGCACGGCCGTATTTATAGGACTTCGTACACGTCAGCGTGTTTACAAGTATTAAACACGTGAGCGTGTTTTCAAGATTTTAAAGTATTGAAATTACAATAAAAGGGACTGTTTAACATCAATTTCTTATCAGAGTAATTAGTTGATGATCAGTAGGTAAATAGTCATATTTGCGCCGACATATACGTTATTATAGACTTCTGAAACGGCTTTGAAAGGCGTTCAATTTTCTGTATTTGTGAAACAGAAAAGTATCAGAAGACGCGTCGATCAATACCTGTCAAGGCGCGAAAAATTCAATTAAACAGCTTCGAGAATTCTTTCATCGATAAACGGAAGGCGTGAGAATTGAAAATTGCGTGAAAAGGTTTTTCAGTACGCCTCCGATGCGATGTTTTGTTGGTAGGAATTCTTTTAGTTATTTATTATAAACCGACAATGGAACAAGGTAAGGGAATTCCAGTGAAAGGCTGGTTGCTTTTTGGGTTTTTTTTTTTTTCGAACAAGCCTTCGTTGAATTATCTTCGAATATCGGATTTAATTCAAGGTTTTGGTTCGGTCTTTTCTTTTATAAGTTTTCTTTGGCCTTATCTTCGTAAGATGAAGCACATCGATTTAGCATTTCTCCAGTTGCCGAAACAGAAACGAGGATAAAATACAGGTACCGCAAGCAAAAGATACTATTTATTTACTAAACTATGTATAAATTCTCGGTATTTGACTCAACATTTCGTGAACCGTAAATATAACTGGAGGTAGGACCTCTTGTGAGTCCGCGCGGGTAGGTGCCACCACCAATGCGTTTGGGTTTGATGGGCGGAGCAGCCGTTGTAACTATACTGAGACCTTAGAACTGATATCTCAAGGTGGGTGGCGCATTTACGTCACAGATGTCTATGGGCTCCAGTAACCACTTAACACCAGGTGGGCTGTAAGCTCGTGCACCACATCTAAGCATCCCATCTAAGCAATAAAAAATATAACATATATAATTTGAGTCCATTTGCTGGCGCTCCACGCATTTTCTAAGGCAGTGAAATACACGCGTTAGTTTTTATTACTTACAGACAGCAGACCTACCTATATTGCCTACCTGATGGTGAGAGTACCGCCCATCAAGGACGTTGCTATACCAAGAGCACAGCCAACTTGCTGCCTGCCTAGTTAATCCAATTCTATCTATTTATATTATATTACAATATAAATTATAATATAAACAATTTCAATACTTTCTGTATTGTACTAATACAATAATTAAGTTTGTACTAAATAATATATGTATAAATAATATATGATTTAGTATTTATTGATATCGCGATATGAAGGTGACTGACTAAAATAAAACGCTATAATATCTTTATACTTATTCTATTATTCTATTTTATATTATGCGAAGAAGATACATTAGACTAATGTTTCAGCAATAATTTAAATTGTCTAGAATGCAGAAAGTTTTTAGGTTACAGATACCAATTTAAAAGTCAGCTCGAATGTAAAATTTACGTATCATTAAACGTAGAAACGATTCATTAGCACAAATCCGTGACTGATGTGGATTCTGGCGAAACAGCACAGTGCTACGGAACGTGACGGGCTTTACATAATATTCAGAAAACATACGAATATAAATTTCATTCTATTCGTTACAAACTTTGTGAGTAATTATGGGATTAAACGTGGTTAAGCTGGATGTAATTGTGTGTATTATTCTAAGGTACTTGGTAATAAAACGTAGTTACCGAATCCGAACGGACTTATAAACACTTGGCAAGCAACTGAAAAGCAACTGTGGCTTTTCGGTTTTACGATTTTATCCTAAAATCGATTTAAATAACATGTGTCTCGGAGAGATCACACTATTAACAACATCGTTAGACATCATAGGGGCGAATAGGGTGATCGAGCTAAGAAAAATATTGAGTACACCAAACACGTTTGTTGTCTTAGAACAATTTAGAAACCTTCTCTTGACGTTAGCAAACGAAAGTTCTTAGGACGGAAGCACCGCTCTTCAAGAAAGCTGGTTGGTAAGTGTGTGTGTGTGTGTGTGTGTGTTTTTTTTTCCCTACCTATGCTGATTGCCTTGAGAGGCTATTTCAGCTTATCCTTTTTTTTTTTTTTTTTGTCAGGAGGAAATCGCCGGACTCCCACCCTCCACTGGGGATGGAGGGTGGGGCATGTCGGAGTCGAACCGACTAAAACCTCCTGTCGCTCAACAACCAACGTCCAACCCTCGCATGAGACAGAACTCATGAAAAGGCAAGGGGAGGAGAGTGAAGCGTTTAGTGCGGAGCACATCTCTCCCATCACCCTCCCCCTCGGGACGTCGGGCCAGCGATCGTCGGCGCCACGACCACCAGCCCTCTCGGTCGGCAGGCTGTCCGAAGCCCGCCTAGATGGCGCCGGTTTGAATTGGTTATCCTACGAAATACCCCGCTGGGTCAGAACCAGCGTGGGTCGAGGATAGCCGGCCTTCCATCACCCGGATGCTCTTGCGTAAAACGCGTGCAGAGCAGCTTGCACGTCGTCTTCTTAGGCCCCCTTCGCCGGGCCCCAGACCGACATATGAGGGGGACCCGAAACACTTAGAGGGCCAGGGCTAGGGCGATATCCGCCTCCCTGGCCCCCGCTCGACGGCGGCGGGCTTGTGCGTCTCTCACGCGCCCCGCCGCCTCCTTCTGCGAGATGGTGCACTCGCAGAAGTCGAGCATCGCCTTCCACGACTCGTCGCTGCCGAGCATCGATGCCACAACACTCGGCAACGACAAGTCGTTTCCTATTTTTGCGACGAGGACACGGCGCCACCCCTCCCATGCGGGGCAGGCAACGAGCGTGTGCTCCGCCGTGTCCAAGTCGCAACCACAATGGTAGCACTCTGCCGTCGGCTCGGCTCCGATCCGGTGCAGGAACTCACCGAAGCAACCATGCCCAGTGAGCACCTGCGTGAGCCGGAAAGTGAGGCGTCCTCTGTCACGATTCACCCAATCCACAAGAATCGGGCGAATCGCCTCGACGGTCCTACGACCAGCCGAAGGATCGGCCAGCCGCCTGGACCATGCCTCCAGCACGGACCGCCGAGATTGGGCCCTCCGCGCTCTGACCACACTGGGGCTGGGACGCGCCACGTTCAGCTTATCCTAGCGTGTGTAGGTGAGCTCACGGGGCTCAAACCGGAGAGTTGCTAACACTGGCCCTAGCAAGAGCAGTGCTTCGCAGAATCTACCACCGGATCGGAAACGCGACCCACTGAGAAGATCCGGCGAGAAACTCACAATTTCTGCCACAACTTCTTTAAGCCGCGCGTTGAACAACAAAAAGATCACTTATAAATACTTAGTTAAGAAAAACAAAGTAAAAATTATTCAATCACCCATCAATTAAAATATTAAGTTCGCCTATTCACCATAGGATACAGGTGCGTGATCTTGGCCTTGTTGTTATATTATTTTAAATCCGTTATAATCACTGATATCCAATTCAATGGACAAATTTTACTGATGATAGAAATTAATATTGGGACATCCACCTCATGTCGCAAGGTAATGTGTTTTTTTGATATATTTATCATGACAAATCCAATCAGTGGTCATACGTTTATTTTAACAAATAGATTTACAAAACACAACTCATATTGACATCCTTCCTATATACTTTAATTGATTAAATTAAATCACGACGCATGCCCAAAAACTTGCATACAATGTTTTAGAAATGACCTTAAAAAATTAGGATTACTTGCATATTTTTTTGGTAAATTAATAAAATAAGGCCCAAAAGATATAAAGAATACCCACAAGTTTAATGTAAATAGTTTAGCTTTGCATAATTCTTGAATTCTGGATAAACCTCCTGAACACCGCTTGCGTCTTTGGTGCTTAGAGATAATGGTTTGTATGAAAGATTACTTAGAATATATCTTAAAATTAAACTGCTGATCAATTTACTATTTGTGGGCTTTGGATCAATATACTATTATCTTTGCTTTGATGGGTCGTGAGATCCTGAAATAGGTGTCCCATCTATGGTAACCATAAATGTAGAGAAAAATAGAGATTAAAGTACGCTTTATTATAGAAAATTATAATAACAAAACATTCTACGAAAATTACAACGACTTATCGCCCAGAATAATCTCCAGGCAATCATCAGGAGGACAAGAATTATTTAAGATATAAATCACTGTACTTATATAATTACGAAAATACGCCGCCCATACTTAATATAGTATTATGTTGACAATTACGAGTATACCCTCCGGTCTAACAATTTGTCAAATTACAACGTAGATACTAGTTGTCCCCCAGTAGTCGAAATTCGACTTTATTTCATTGAAATTATAAGTTTGTACACTACTATGATTCTATTGTCAAATTCTATAATCACAGATTTCGCCAAGACTATGTACACTTTTATCAAGTGTATAATCTATGCTTTTTGACAAAATTAAGTATTAATAAAGACAAACAATATTTAATCTATTCTCAATTTGACCACAGACCTTAAGCAATAAGAAAAGTTTGACAATAAACAAAAAATAGTATGCGTGCGTGCGTGTGTGTCAAATACATGGTAGTGTGTGTAATGTTTTTTTTAATTGATTTATTGTATTTTTATGCATTATTACTTACTGGTGGTAGGACCTCTTGTGAGTCCGCGCGGGTAGGTACCACCACTCTACCTATTTCTGCCGTGAAGCAGTAATGCGTTTCGGTTTGAAGGGTGGGGCAGCCGTTGTAACTATACTGAGACCTTAGAACTTATATCTCAAGGTGGGTGGCGTAGTTACGTTGTAGATGTCTATGGGCCCCAGTAACCACTTAACACCAGGTGAGCTGTGAGCTCGTCCAACCATCTAAGCAATAAAAATATATACATAATATATATATATACATATATATATATATATACATATATATATATATATATATTAACATTCTGCACTCCTTCACTATATTTTTTTAAGTGTGGGAAATTTCATACTGCTCCGTCCGCCCAATTTTAGTAAAAAGGGGTACAAAATTTTTGCTTCACGTATTAATATATAGATAAATTTCATATCATAAGTAAGCCAAAAATATGTAAGAACAGTAAGCGGAGTGGACGGAGAGGCTGCTGTAAAACACTTTTGTCCCGCTGTTAAGCTGTTAATCCTGCCCGTACATCCGCTCACGGCGCCGCGACCACACGACTCTGCCTAATTGATTTTACACGACACAACATATTACGAGTTAAGTAGCCGAGCTGTTTCTTCGTTTATTTATAATGTTTAAGACAACCTCTTTGCTGCATTATTAATTACCAGATTCTTTGCAATGCTTAAGCATAATACTTTCTGTGGTTTTATAATAATAATAATTATAAGACAGTTGAATCGACTTTTCTCGTTCTATTTTTGTTTCTTAGTAAAATTTAATCGAAAAATGCTATGTATGTAAAATTAAAATGAATGTACAAAGAATATAGATTTTGTATATATTTGTTTGCGTAACGTAAGAAAAATAAGTTTTTTAAGACCGCACTACTTTCCAACCCTTTTTATTAATCTAGGCATCTCTGAAGCTTATCTAAAAAGACGCTTTGAATTTATCCATGATACACATACCGTATCCCTGCAACGGAAAACATGCAATCAGTGATGCCAGTGCATTCGACAAGGTTTTACGATCATTCCTTCACCGTTCAAGCTATTCGTTTGTGGAATGCTCTCCCGGTACGTAATACGACATGCTGAAACATTAAATTTGTACAAACGCCTCATTGCAGGAGCAGTTTTTAAATCTTAGCTGTCAACCACTTTAATTCGTGATAAGATAGATTCTGAAATTGGTATTTACTTTAATTGTATATTTATGTTTCAAAGGTATTTTAAGTATGTTTTATATGTAAATTGCTTATTCTCATTTATGTGTGAAGAAGCAAAATTTTTAATAATTATAATTATGTATGTGTATATACACACATACCTATCACTGGATTGGTACACCGCGCGTAATTCGCTTCTAAATGATTCTTGTCGTCCTCTGATGGTTGTCTGAAAGAGACCACCAAATTGTACTTTTTTGTATTTAATATGTATTGCATTGTTTTTTTTTTTTGTACAATGAAGAATACCCTCTCTCTCTCTCTCTCTCTTATGTTTGGAGTTCAGAACTCGAAACCTTTTCAAATCAACCCAAACCCTTTTAGGTTTATGTATCGCATCATATTACAGCACCTTTACTTTTCAATTAAAATTTGACTTTTTGAATCCAACGTAGGGCATCTCGGATTGTCGACGATTCTGAACTTGCCGATCGGCTAGATCCTTTGGCACTGCGTAGGGATCTATCTTCCCTATGCATACTTTACAGAATTTAAAATGGGGAGTGTTCCGAGGAGTTGTTCAATTTAATAGAAGCCGCTGATTTTCGCAACCGATCGTCTCGCCGGAACTATCATCCGCACCATCTGGATGGTTGGCGTTCCACTACAATGCGTTTTAAAAACAGTTTTCTGCCACGCACAGTAAATCTCTGGAATTCGTTGCCATCAGCGGTCTTCCCCAACAACTGCGACATTGGGTTATTCAAGAAAAGAGCATATTCTTACCTGAAGGGTAGGCAACGCACTGGCGGCGCTGGTGACCGTGGGCGGCGGTGAATCACTTACCATCAGGTGACCCGTCTTGCTCGTTTGCCTCTTAGCTGCTATAAAAAAAAAAAAAAAACTCAAGGAAATATACAGAAAACTCAAAACGAAAATTGCTAATCTAATTAATTTATTAATGACCAACAACCGGGTTGGAAACGAGAGCAAAGTAAAGGACTACGAACAACACACTGTTACAACACTCGTCGCGGCCATAAATCATTGTTGTGTACGCAAACTTAAGTAAAATAAACATCGCCGAAACTAATTAGTGTAGAAAATTCACGTGGGACCAACAGGGTAATATGGGAGAAGCACAGTTTGATGTTGCGCTCACGAAATTAGGGAAGTTTAGGGCTAAAGTCGCCCTCGCCCGGACAAGTTAATTTAAACTGCCCGAGTAATTTGCACAGAACCGTGACACTAATTCAATTAGTTACAAGGTATGTAAACGCCGCGTGCTCTACACAATTGTACTGATTTCGAATCTTTATAAAAGTTTGCGAGACGGCTGACTTACCTGTTTTAATTCACTGCTTAAAAAAATAACTGAGACACGTAAAATTATTTTAATTCGATAAAAAAAAATTTAGATACATATACAGAGAAAATAATAAAGAAGAAAGTATAAACCGGTTAATTTGTAAAACTTCCTTCTAAAGATAATTCGACGCTTGAAAGGCAAACGTGATTAAGCGACAATGCGTGAACTTTACAGTAGACTAATTTAAAGTTGAAATACACGAAAAAAATTCTATTTTAACGAATCTAGCTGTAGGATTGAAATGATTTTAATAGACCTAGAAATATATTTTTTTGCGCATCGAATATGGTTATTGCCTATCATTTATGTACAAAGCAGCTCTTGTCGCTTAGTCACGTTTGCCTTTCAAGCGTCGAATTATGAGCTTCTTAGAATCTAGCTGCAGTTTGCAAATACTGGACACATACGTGACTCCTACAGCAATAGTAACAACCGAGTTTCTTACAATGCGGTTGTTTGAGCTATGTTCCCTTTGGCTTTCTGCGACAAAAACTAATTCAACTTTTATATTTTTAACTAGCTGACCCAGCAGACTTCGTAGTGCCTCAATCGATATATAAAAGACCTAAACTTTTGTGGACACATCAAAGGGAAAACAAAATTGTTATTTTTATTTAATGCCGAGCATTTTTATGTTTATCTACCTTTTAAACCTTCTCTGGACTGCCACAAATAATTCAAGACCAAAATTATCCAAATCGGTCCAGCCGTTCTCGAGTTTTAGCGAGACTAACGAACGGCAATTCATTTTTATATATATAGATGATTATTATGCATTAAATCATTTATATTTTATATATTCAATATAAAATAAATACGAATAAAAGTGTCTATATGATTTCAGTATTCTCGTCTTCACTCACACTCACTTTCAGTCCTATCTAACCATACGGTCATAATAAATATAATACACAGCTTTCAGTATCCTTTGAGTAAGATAAATGTAAAATAAACAAACGCAAGGAAATATAAAAAAAAACTATAATCAATTTCTTCTGTACTTTTCTATGTAGAGTTAAATATTCACAAAGCGGTTAGAACGGACTTGTAAATCGTTTCAGTGTTAATATTCCACTGGAAAGCAAGACCAAGAAAGGCTCTGCCTGTACATCCAGGGATTTAGTCGGTTAACCTACTTTCTGCGTAAGCTTTAATTCTGTTATCTTGTCGGACATTTGTACCTTTGTCAAAATTATATAAAATATATAGTTTTGACAAAGGCACAAATGCCTCCAATGAACACTACTCTAACTAAAAATTTTGAAATTTTGATTTTCCACGCAAATCGCTTCACTATGTTAAAAGTATTACAATTAATCATTATTGATGGGGTTCGAAGCAAGAGTAAATCAGCTAGTTACACAAAAAAAAACCATAAATATATCTGCAATAATAAAGATTTTATCAACTTTTTTCGTTTAAACGCTCCTCCTGTAAATCTACGAATTTGGAGTTAGCGTAGTGTTCATTGGCGGCATCGAATATATGATCCATTTGCTTATTTGTTTTTATGTGTTAAAATGGAACTGAGCAACCGAATTTCAGATAGATTTGAAACCCTTAAGTTATATGTTATATCGTTGCTTGTATCCTCTAATTAAATGTATGTTATAAAAAATAATATGTTTTCATATCTTACAATAGTATATATTATTTAATGTCTTGTATATCTGATGTTGTCCACAAAATACAACAATACTTATTAATTAGAAAAATATTTCTCTCTCTATATTCTGTAAACCATTCTTAGAAATACTCAAATAAAATAAAAATACAGAAAACTATAATATTCTATCTTTGTTCATATCATTGAGGGACACGATATCTGAATTTTTAATGGATAAAGTTCCCAGAATAGTGAAACTTATTGTTCCGAACATTTATTTGAACATTTTATAGAATTATAGTATACGTGTATTTTATAATGTGTCCAATGTCAATATTTAGATAACATTAAGAAGTATGGAAATATTTCTGAGCCTAATAAGAAAGTGGTAACCAAATAGGCACATGACGTCTCCGTGACACAAACACCAAGCGCTCGTATTCTAATCTAGAGCCCCGATCGCTTGTTGACAGGCTAGAGCAGTAGCAGACACCCGAAAATCGTTCACAAGACACATATAATACAGAGCTCGCCACTGCAGTTGATATCCCTCAGAGAATTACTGCATTATAACAGAGGAGTTCATGTTACATCTACCAAAAATCCTGTACTGAAAGTAGTATTTGTTAGTTGCCAATAACAATGGCCAGTTTGCGATGTTATGTTTAGACGAAGGACAACAGCATACACTTAATACAAAGCATATTTTATAAGTTATTTTGATCCCAGTGGTGTAGAATATTTAAGATCATCGTCAATCAAGAAAATGTATTTTTTTTTCTAAAACGATACTTCAATCAATTACACACAATAAATACATATATAATACATACACATAGTCAATTTTTATCAGACAAACCCCAGCAAGAAGATACGATTTGTATTTTTCGAAGTGAAACTTTTTTAGGCGCGTTGAGAGTAAAATATTTTAACTCGCGACAGATTCGTTACGCCTAGAGAGAAAAGATACAATTTAGGACGACCGAGAGTGAGAAAATAGAGAGCGTGTCGCGACCACTCGACCTTGGAGAGGGAGAGAAAGCGAGCTAGGACGTTTTTATTATACACAGGATTCTATATTACAAGAGAAATTTCATTTAAGGTTGAAAAATGAAGAAAACTACATTACTACACATCGCATAAGAAGTTTCACTTCTTTGACGTACACTGAGCTGCACGCTATTTTTTTAATTTGAATTAAAAATTACAGTATTCATCATCTATTATATCTATTATAAGAAAAAGATCGAACTAAAGGCACATAGATTCAAACACGAGAATGTCGTACACCCATCTTGAGACATGAAGTCGGAGTTTCAATTAAACTGTGGTTATATCCCCTTACTTGTGACAAAAGGAACAAATGATCCCTTAAAACAATAAATATTAATTAAAGTATTGTCTTTCTCAAGATCCGTATTTACATTTTATAGCTCTGCCACGCATTACTTAAGGCTTACCTGCGTTTAATGTTTAACATACACCGTCCACTTCAAACCTTCGTCATCCTTTGCTAAGTAATTTAGTTTACATAAGCCTACCTTAATTAAAATTCTTTGTGTATGTCTGTTTGTGTTCTAATACTCTTGATAGATGGTATTATGATACATTACAAAATTTAAAGTACATATTTAAGCGTCATTTTCTTTTTTGAAATACGCACTGAAAGTAATATGTCAAAAGTGGAAGACTTATATTATAATATTATACAATATCCTGATTTATATCTTAGCATACAATATATTATATAACTAGCTGACCCGGCAGACTTCGTAGTGCCTCAATCGATAAATAAAAGATCTAAACTTTTGTATAAAATAAACTTAAAACAAACAAAAGGAATCCATCCGACTAGGAACACATCAAAGGGAAAACAAAATTGATATTTTTATTTAATTCCGAGAATTTTCATATTTATCTATCTACCTTTTAAACCTTCTCTGGACTTCCACAAATAATTCAAGACTAAAATTAGCCAAATCGGTCCAGCCGTTCTAGAGTTTTCGCGAGACTAACGAACGGCAATTCATTTTTATATAACTAGTCAGGTCATAAGTATTGTCACACAGTAAAAACTTTTCTTTTAGAATGCTGGCCACAAAAAAGTTTATTGCATTCGAATTTCGAATTGTTCATGAAAATAAAAATGTATACTTTTAGGAATTTTACTCATTTTAAAATATGGAGTGGACGCTTAAAGAAGACCGTGTTGCAGTTATTGCGTTGCATCGTTGCGGTTACGCGCCAATTCAAATTTTGAACATACTGAAAAATTTGAATATAACCAAAAGATTCGTTTATCGTACCATCAAACGATACAATGAAGACTCTAGTGTAGATGACAGGTCAAGAAGTGGTCGCCCTCGGTCTGTTAGGACTCCAGCAGTGATAAAAGCTGTGAAGGCGCGAATTCAAAGAAATCCCAAACGTAAGCAGAAACTGTTGGCCCTTCAGGTGGGGTTAAGCAGAACCACGGTGAAAAGGGTGTTAAATGAAGACTTAGGGCTTCGGGTATATCGAAGAAAAACAGGACATCGTTTGAATGCTCGTCTAATGGACCTGAGACTGAAGAGATGCCGCGCTTTGTTGAAGCGGTACGCGGGAAAAAAATATCGGGAAATTCTTTTTTCGGACGAAAACATTTTTACCGTAGAAGAGAGCTACAACAAACAAAATGATAAGGTGTACGCACACAGTAGTGTAGAAGCGAGCAACCGTATTCCGCGTGTCCAACGAGGTCATTTTCCATCCTCGCTCATGGTATGGTTGGGAGTTTCTTATTGGGGCCTAACAGAGGTACATTTTTGTGAGAAAGGTGTAAAAACGAATGCAGTTGTGTATCAAAGTACAGTCCTGACGAACCTTGTGGAACCTGTTTCTCATACCATGTTCAATAACAGGCACTGGGTATTCCAACAAGATTCGGCGCCAGCTCATAGAGCGAAGAGCACACAAGACTGGCTGGCGGCGCGTGAAATCGACTTCATCCGGCACGAAGACTGGCCCTCCTCCAGTCCAGATTTGAATCCGTTAGATTACAAGATATGGCAACACTTGGAGCAAAAGGCGTGCTCAAAGCCTCATCCCAAATTGGAGTCACTCAAGACATCCTTGATTAAGGCAGCCGCCGATATTGACATGGACCTCGTTCGTGCTGCGATAGACGACTGGCCGCGCAGATTGAAGGCCGTATTCAAAATCACGGAGGTCATTTTGAATAAACTTTAGTGTAATATGAATCTATGTTTTGTTAAGTTAATTTTGGTATATGAATGGTTACATAATGAATAAACTTGTTTCAATTATTTTACATTAAACATGTGACAGAATTTATGACCTGACTAGGTATATAGGTATATAGATTGGCAAACAATCAACCGATTCACCAATTGAAAAGTGGTCACCAACCAATCAATATAAGCAACCAGAGAAACATTCATGACGCTTCTTAAAGTAATTGGTTTTGAATGAAGACCTTTATTATGAGTTAGCATATTAATATGGTTTGAAACTTGACCTGTTAAAGTAGGTATAACTCATCGAGACTGCTAAATCATTTTATTATATGAACAGGTCATTAAAACTACTTAGTTCGCAGTAAAGCAATGTTGGGAACAATCCTGTACAAATATTTGAAACATAAATTGTTTATTAACGGAACTTCGGGAATATGATTACTGGCATATTATAAATTTTATGAGTTTACCTACACAAATGAACCCTTCAGTTAGTCAAGTTTAACATGAAAATAGTTGTAAATTCAATATGAAACTGTATTAATTTTCCATTCAAAGGTGATTTGTAGACCACGGTACGTTAGACCAATTCGGAATTATGATGACTAAGTCAAATTTAATTTTGGCAGAAACCGCTTTTCTTAAGTTTTTACGTAGCTTCCTAGCCTTTATTTGAAGTATAACATTTGAGTTATAGTTTTTAGATCAATTACATAGAAAATAATTAATTATTCTAAAATATAGCGTAGATGTTCTTTAAATGTACATCAGAACAGATTAATATTTTATATCCGACATTATTTTTTAGGCAGCGGCCTGGCTTTGCCCTTGGCATTACTGAAGTCCACGGGTAACGGTAACCATTCACCATCAGGTGGACCGAAGGAGCGTTCGTCTGACTACAAGGGCAATAAAAAAAATATATACATATACTTATATTGAAGTTTGAGAACAGACTCCAGCAAAAAAGTTTTTTGTATCAGAAAGCACGCTGGAACTTTAAAAGCTTCAGTTTTTATTTCTGTTTCTTTATAACACAGCGCTAATTTAATTTTAAGATTCTAGAACCAAATTCTATTACGAACTATAAGCTATTGTTAATGTAAATTGAAATACACTTTACAATTCCAATACTTTTATTGGCAAATTTACTAAATAACTTATTGTTCACCAGGCTTTCTGTTGTTCTCGGGTCTAAGCGTGGTATTTGAAAAAAAGCGTAAGCTTAAAAGTTAGCCATTATAAATAATTAACTACCATAGTTAGGGTTTAAAGATAAAAATTCAATAACACAACACAATGACATCGTTAGGCAACTATGAAAAATAAATAAGATCTTTACACACACATACTACGTCTTTGCTTTACATAAAAATTCTGTTTTAATAAAATTAAAAATAGTATAGGTTAGATAAGAACTATCTACACCAGAATAGAGCCACGGCTTATGGTACAATTACACATTATTTGGACCGTTTACTCATCAGGTCATGGACGCCAAGATATTTGCATTACTCAATTCTCCGCCACACTCAATTCTCACTCAAAAATCCAATTCTCAGTCATTAACCTTATCCGCAAAAGTGGGATCGGTAAAGTATGTGTAAATGTCGATTTTAATTGATTTTGGCTCACAGAAAGTCGTTGTGGTTTAAAGCATGTCTTGTGTGATAACATAGAACGTTGCTCGCATTTTTCTAGGGAAATACTTACCCATGAATGATGAAGGCATAACATTGTGTGGTACCGGTGACAGGACGTAATGTCTGCGCGCACGGCAAAGTAACTACATTCTTTCTTTTTTTCTTCTTTCACCACCTTCCTGCCTATTTGAGCCGCGAAACAGATAAGCGTTTCGGTTCGAAGGATTGAAAAGTCGCGATACAATAGAAGTGATTCTTGGACCTCACATCTCAACATGTATGGCGGAATCTACGTTGTTATAAACGAAATCTGAATTATTCAGTTAGGAAATAATCTCAGTAGACTACATTTTGGTAAAACAGTAGCAGCTCAAAAAAAAAGAAGATTAGACAATTGTATTAGAGAAGTAATATTAAAAGCCACGAAATAATGCCAGCTACATTAATCTCTTAAAGTTTCTATGCATACTAACATTTTAAATCGTGTCGCTGTTAATATCATGTCTTTAAATTAACTACTTTACTCGAATGTCACTTTTAGTTAACAATTTAATAAAATAATTACTCGTTGTCCAAGGTTTTCCACGGAATCGAAAATGTTGACCTGAAACTTCCATGCTGCTACGAAAATTTACAGAAACGAGTAAAACAAAGGAACCTCCATAATTTGATATTAATTATTCATATCACTTCAATTACTTTTTCTCGTACTTCCTACGAGCTCGGCTATTGCTTTTTGTTTGTCTTCTATTATATTTAGGGAATTCGATCGCTAATGAAACTAAGTTTATTTTCTTTTTGTACAATATTCATTAAGTAGTTTCCTGAACAATGTTCCTAATTAAAAATAGCTTAACTCCTGTTTGTCAATAACCTATTGATATATTGTAACAAAAAATCCTACTAATGGAAGTCACGTATATATCGAATTCGTTGAACTTTGTAAGAGTGACTAGAATATGAAGACTCATGAACATTTTTCAGTAACACGAAGTAATAACGCTGATGTCACGATGATATGTGAACACATTTTGTCACGTTCGCCAGACATACTAATTTTGTGAAGAAATGCTACGTAGTTCAGAATTTATTTTGGGGAATATAATTCGATATCACGCTGCCATTGAGGAAAAAGTTACTGTTTTTTGAAATCATTTTTCGAAAGGAAGTTACTGTTTTTTGAAATCATTTTTCGCTCTTTGATAGGCAGCCTAGAAAGAGCTTAATATATTGAAAAATAATTTATTGGTCTACTGAACTAATTTCTTGCTAACTGTTGCTAATGAGACTTAAAGTTCTCTACTTATAACTCTCTTTATATAACTAACTATACAACAATCAAAAAGTATTTTTAAGGTGACTGAATGCCTCTAAGTGCCGCTTTTGTTATTGTTCATTTTTTGAATAAATTGCTGTTTGTCTAAACAGCCTGTCATTAGTACTAGGATAAAACGCTAGGTTTACATAACACACATTTTCTCTAGCGTAGGTAGCTCTGGCGTTGTAACAACTTTATCATAATGGGATATAATCGCAAGTCAAGGTGCAATGCTACGAACAACATCCACCAGCGTTAATATTTTCCTTTTATTAATTGTACCGAACCATTTAAATTATTTTCTTTCTTCTGCGGCTAACGACGCTCTGTGATGAGGTGTATAATCACTAGCATCAACGATCTCTTGAAAAAACTACTACAATTAAAATTAAGAAAAACAAAAGCTACAACAAAACAGAGCGTCATTGATTTAAAAAAAAAACCACTATTCACGTAAAACACAAAAACATTTCAGGAAAAGAATAATAAAACTTCTTATCATTACAAGTAGTTTCTTGAAACACGCACCGGAACAACCTAACTGTATACAGCAGACGATTAAAACCTAGTGCTTTAATCCATTGCGTGATACACTACTGTAAACACACATACGTACCGAATATTACCTTTAATTACAGAGTAACAAAGAATTTTGTATTGCCTTATCGGTATGATGGCAAGGTTCACAGTCGGAACAAGTAGCTTCGATGTAATAGTTGTTCCGCTGATGACTGTAATGGACGCACCACCGATACGAACACAAAGTTAGTAATCAACGTATATAAAGCAACGATTTGTTTCGTGTTTTTTAATTGTATACCTGTATTCACTTTGTATTATTCATGCGATTTCATGTAGCAGCTACGACGTTGTAATCTCTTGAATACTAGTTACTTTACTAAATTTGGTTTTTAATAGAAAATAATATACACTCGATCATTATGACGTATATTTTTTTTAGAGCTTGAATATGGCCGAATTTTCTAGTTAATTTAAGCGGATAGCATCTACTATAAAAATAACATCGTGTAATAAAAATGAAACCCGCAAAATTATAATTTGCGTAATTACTGGTGGTAGGACCTCTTGTGAGTCCGCACGGGTAGGTACCACCGCCCCGCCTATTTCTGCCGTGAAACAGTAATGCGTTTCGGTTTGAAGGGTGGGGCAGCCGTTGTGACTATACTGAGACTTTAGAACTATATCTCAAGGTGTGTGGCGCATTTACGTTGTAGATGTCTATGGGCTCCAGTAACCACTTAACATCAGGTGGGCTGTGAGCTCGTCCACACAGGTAAGCAATAAAAAAATAAAAATAAAATTGTATTTCTTTGCTATATGTATCTACACATAGTTTACTTTATAGAATTTTAATTTTAACTTGATACAGTTCTTGTTTGGTACTTCAGGGGCGATTATTGATAAATAATAATAGTCAGATTTTTTCAATACTATTAACACACGATAATAGGAATTTAATGTTAGTCAAGGGGGACTGCTAGTTATATTTAAATACAAAACGAATATAATCCTTAAAAGTGTAACCGCGATCAGAAATTTGATTTTTATTCGAATTGTCTGTTCTAATAAAGATGGGTGGTAGTTTGCACAATAAACTCAAACATATACAAATCATCCTTTCTCGTCTGTGATGAGAAACTATTCAAGGAATTCGAAAATCCGATATAAACTACAAGCTATAATCAGATTATTATGAGTTTTATGCTTATTATAGCGTTAATGCTGCGATAATACATATAGCAGTAATATGATTATGATTGAATCGTACGACAGTCTTAACACATTAATACAGTTGAAACCACCACTTCGTATCTCAAGACGGGTGGTGACATCACGTTGCGACATTTATGTTCACTGGTAACAGAAATAAATACCTTTTCCTTACCCTCAAAAACTTGACCAGTGACCTCGTTATCACGCGTCCTTACGAATCCATCACATCCAATAACCCTTGCATTAGACGCCTTTAGCTCTAACACTAGGAGTAGGGACACCGGTAACCGTACTCGTCGGACTCGGCAAAGAGTTCGACGTGCAACCTAACCTAAACATCAGCCCGCTAAATTTCTCGCCGGATCTTCCCGCGGCACGGATTTGGAGGCGCTCGAGTAACTGCCAGCAAATCCCACCTCTCTTGGCTGAGCCTTTGCTCGCCCACCTGTCCTAGTAAAACTGGAAAGGCCTCCGGGCCACCAGTAATCTCTCAAACATAAAAAAATCGCCATCATTTTGAGGGCGAGGGCTAGATGGCTTTATTCGTGAGATGAACAAAGCTTGCGCTTTGTGTATGTAATATCTATGTATACATTTAAAGCTTTAAACAATAAAATCCCTTACAGCGATAATGCCGCCAATTTATGTCACCGTCTATTATTTCTGTTATATGCTAACTCTGTGCATGTGGTGTCAAATAAAGAGTTATATTATTATTATTATTATTAAATCTATGTATATCAGTTTCCGTTTCCCGTAGTACAGGAAAACCTAATTTAGGGCTAGATGACCGTACTATGTAACTTGTACCTAGCTATTATTAAAACTTTCATACAACATATTCGTAATGTTAAACGTTTAATAGTGTTCCCCTAAAATGTTTACGTATACAACATGTATCTCATTTTTGTGTTATTATGTGTGAAGCGGAGTCAAAGAGTGAGATATCGTAGAGTGCTCTCCGGCGCGCGGCTACGTGAGAGATGGCTTTCAATATCAAATTGAATTCCGCGGTTCATTGATTTTCAATTTGTTAGGGAAGCACTCTCATCGTTTACCATAGAGATATAGAGGAGCCGACTATTGTAAATCTTTCGTAAATGTGATTTCGTGTTTACTCGGTAATTCAACGTGAAATTGATGAAAAAAAAGCATATACAGGTATATACAAGCATATAGCATATACAAGTATGAGTATATACTTTACGTTTTCACTTAAAAAATTTGAAACCGAAATTGTAACAGTAATCTTAAAATATTACGGCAAAAAATTATTTTAATCTGTACACATAAAAGTCGATTTGGGTTTGATGTATGTTCTCTATATATCCCGAATCGACTGGGTCGATTTCGATGAATTGTTAAATTTTGGCCTACCGGGTGATCCTGTGAAATTTGGTTCAAAGTCAAGTCAAATCAGCCAGCACAGCGGGACGAGTTTGAATAACATATAAATAAAAAAGTATTTACTTAATGCTACTTTCACAATGGTAATTAAAATTGAGAAATCGCGAACTTAATAGTTTATGTAATTAGATAATTAATTGTCAATAAAAAATAACTATATGCCCGCTTCGCTGGGCATTTAAAATTAACATTATTAATTATTGTCATTATTATTAGGGAGTCCAACATTCATACCCTATAGCCTATCCATTAAGTACATGTATTTTCTATATGGATACCAAGTTTCAAGTCAATCGGATGCATGGTTCAGTAGTTATAACGGAACATTCGTAAAAACCACTGTAAATTTATATATTAGTATAGACGTTATCTGAGGATAGCCTGGTAAATGTCCTTGACGGACTGATGTAAGATTAGAGAAATATAAATATTACTTCACTACAGAAGGAAAACCAATTCAAAAGGTGCTTGGTTATGTTTATATCTTGTCTCAAATTATTTTCTTAATAATAATAATCATCACCATTCTTTATGATCAAAGCCTTGTGAATACAGAAAAGGAAAAAGTATATTAATAAAATATTTAGAACTGGCCACGTGACTAAAGCCAGGTGGCATGTTGAGTCAACTATCTCTATTCCGATAGTTTGTCGGTGCGCGGTTTGATAGCGAAAAGTTTCGACTAGCCTTAAGGAGAACCTTAAAAAGCTTTCGTTATCTAGGTCGGCTAGTGGTCTGGTGCAGAAAGCAGTTATTCTTGATCCGGCGTGTATCGTGAGGAGTTTTCTCACTCTGCAATCGTGAAAGAGGCAAATTATTTTTTGTATGATATTCGTTTATTGTATCTTTAAGAAATGTACATTTAATAAGATTTTAATAACAGTATTGTAAATATTGTAACAGTAGAATATGAACAATTAAAATTACTTCAAAATAATGAAATTAATACGTGTTTCATTAATATACCTTTGCAATTTTCCGAGTGAAACAGTAGCATGTGTAAATAAAGACTTCTGATTATCAAATTTGGATGTATGCTTCAGATATTCAAAAGCTATAATTCAATGGTACTTAAAATTTACAGAAATGCATTTAAATGCAATGTAACAGAAAGTTCTCTGCGTGCTTTCACTTATATTACATTACTTACGTAAATATGATGCGAATCAAGAACACATTTAAACCGTTAACCTTACACACACAAACTGTTGATTTTACTTCAAAGTAAATTGACTGAACTGTCAAAATAAACTCACATCCAATTTAACCGTAAAAACAGTGAGTTTCAAAGGAAACACTATTTCAAACGTTTGAAAAAACTTCCGCTGCATTCAGCGGATCACGTGACAGAAATAGGCAAATTTGTGGCACAAGTCTGGAGTTAAAATAAATAGGCACATTACTTAAAACTTTTCCATTGGGGTCCAGGTCCATTTGTGACACAAGATATCAAAAGCTAAAAATCAAACGAGTTTACATCGCCCTATGAATGTTACTAAACAGTTTTTTTTTTAGGGAGGAAGGATTACTTGTGCCCCAAAGTCCTTTCCAGTTTCACCATGACAGGTGGGCGAGCAAAGGCTCAGCCAGGAAGGATTGAATTTGCCAACAGCTACCCAAGCGCTTCCATTTTTAAAGCCATTACATAGTTATACATCAAAAGATTGAGTGCTAGAAATATCATGATAATAAAATTTACGATAGATAGATAAAAATTGTTACGATTTTAACAAAATTAAAAACGACCCTATTCACGAATAATTGGTATTTTAATGCAATCGGACTTTTTGTATCATTTCGTAGTTTAGATTAATCCACACTCTAGTTATTTGACTATTTTGTGGAAATACTCCTAAATACACTATTTCAAGTGTAAAAGCCTTTTTATTTTCGGCGCGTGTCTGGTTTTGGCTTACACCAAAATTCTGTGACTTATTGCGAGATTTTTATTTTACGTCAATCCAATTATTCTTTACGATAAGTATTGGAAAAAATAATTGGAATAAGTATGCAACAAACCATATTTGGATATTTAAAATGCCCTCTAAGCTCTTATAGCGCTAATTTAAAAAGCGTTTATAATAATTTTCAAATTCAAATTAAATATTGTGTTGTTACTTTCTAATGTCTAATCTAACCTAATCTAATTACTATATAAAATAAATAATTTTACGTAAAAAAATATATAAATTATAAGATAGAAACTTTCGAATCCGCAAGGTAATTAGGAATAATATTATTATTATATAATACTAGCTGACTAGCTATATAATACTAACTGACTAGCTTATTATTATATAATACTGTGACCCGGCAGACTTCATAGTACCTCAATTGATAAATAAAAGACCTAAACTTTTGTATAAAATAAACTTAAAACAAACAAAAGGAATCCGTCCGACGGGGGGGACATCAAAGTAAAAATAAAATTGGTATTTTTATTTGATCCCTAGCATTTTCATATTTATCTACATTTTAAACCTTTTCTGGACTCCCACAAATAATTCAAGACCAAAATTAGCCAAATCGGTCTAGCCGTTTTCGAGTATTAGCGAGACTAACGAACAGCAATTCATTTTCGTATATATAGATAATATTATTATATTATAAATTTACCGGATTTATTTTGTTGATTAGTAATAGTTTTATTTTAAAATTTTGAAAATGTTAGTTTAGGGTCAAAATAATTCGTGGAAACGTTCATTTAATTCTATAGCATTTGATATTCTAAAATGTTAATTTTGGACTTCTGGAAAAGCACGCAAATGAAATCATAATATTGTGAATTTCATGAAGTTTCCTCAGAATTCAGACTCAAGTTAAATTTTACTAAGGCAAGGCTTAGTTAAGATGCTCGAAACTCGTTAAACTTCTGTGCGACGAAGATCTTCACTATTTTATTCATTTAAAACTAAAAGCAGTTGTTATTGTTAATGCAATTGAACTTTAAAAAATCTGGACTAAATTTGAATTCAAGTGTAAGGTATGTGTAAGTGCTAGGTTAGATGCAAATTTTCTTGGTTTTGTTTTAAATAAAATTCAAGGTCGATGGTGACATTTACGTTGTAAATGTCTATGGGTTCCTTTAACCATTTAACACCAGGTGGGCCGTGAGTTCATCTACTATTTAAGCAATAAAAACAAATTACAAAAGTCAATTTCTAGTATACTTGCAAACAATACTTTTAGTATAATAAATAATGTACTCTATCTAAAAATTCAATAGACGCGTTGTTAATAAATAAATAATTGTAAATGACAAACTTTTTTACAAAACACTTATTACAAAATACTTGTTCAAATCAGTGAAATCATAAACCGTATCACGCCGATACACACTTCGCTTCGTTTTACTCGTCAATAACTCTCAACCCAAAGAAAATAGATTTTGCCTTGAGCATTTTGTGGAAAGGAAATGTGTGTTTCCCATGATTTATATCCCGTATAAGGGCGTGAGGTGGCTCGCTCGCATGAAACCGGCTAGCGGCTGCCCGTTGGCGATAAGCTGAAGACTTTCTGTACAAAATACACACTAAGAAAAAAAATAAACAAGCTACCCTAACGCTACATTCGGCCAATAATCTCGGAGTTACGAAACAGCATCAGGTCGTTATATAATTCTTATTACTAAAGTAACATTCGCGAAATACGAAAGTACAGGTTTAAGTGGCAATAAAGCAGCGGCGTCATAAAAGAAAAGGGGATTTCAATTAGATGTTGTAGTGTCAGATTTTTATGTCGACCTTTAGTGTTAATTCTCACTTCTTGCCCTGTTTATTGTTATTGAGCGTCTTCGTTTTTATATACACAATCTGAATAAATATCAGTCATATAGCTTTTGAAAATTGCTACTTCACAATCTGAATGTTAACCAGAATATTGTTACTTGTTATAGAGTGTGAGCCCGTAGGGGTAGGTTGCTTTTTCTGCGATGCAGATATGTTTCGTATTATCGTCTTCTATGATTGATTAGATTACTGGTGGCCCTGAGGCCTTTCCAGTTTCACCAGGACAGGTGGACAAGCAAAGGCTCAGCCAGGGCATATTGTGGTGTCAACGATGAAACCGCTGTTATTCCTTCGTAATACAAGTCGCTCATAAACATAAGCTAAGTACATATTTTACTCGAAAACAAGAGGAATTTTATGCCATATTTTTCGGATCCCCAGGCTTTAATGGCGTGATGGCACCATCTTAACCATGCACGCTTTTTTTTTGTTAAATGACAACTACCCTCACCACTAAATTTGAACTTAACTTTAAAAATAATGTTAATTTCTGCTTAAATCATAGTCAAGATAAATTAATTCAAATCGCATTATAGAATTTCGCTTCATACAATTACTCTAAATTTACATGTTTCCTGCCATGAGTCAGCGGTAAATAGATTTACAGTAAACACGGAATCAGAAAAAAAACGATTATGACAGGGTCGCCCTCGACACGGGAGGCTGCGCTTACAGGATTACCGTAGGAGATCTTGATTGCGAGACTAATTGCGTGGCGGCGGGACGACGGGTGGCGCGTCAAGGGAGTGCGCGCGCATTTTTCCATCACCTCTGTGGCTTACGTCGTGGTCATCAGAAAAAGTATTGTTTTATTTTATCTAGCACAGGGGCTTGCGCTGCGGTTTCTCGCGTAATAAACTTTTAGTTTAAAAAAAAAAAAAATTTTTATTTATTTAGCTGCAATTTTATATGTCCTTCACCGGGAACCCATAATCGTTTTGCAGTATAAATTGGTGTAAGACGGTACTTAATTTGTGATTACACTTCCTAGTCTTAAGACAATTTTTACTCTCCGTAGGGATTGTGGTGTCCCCGTATTACCTATTTATACTACGAAGCAATCACGCCTTCTGTAACTACTGTTCAACTCAACTACAATGTCGACTTAATACCGTAATTGACATTCTCGTTGTGATATCTGTGGACTCTACTTAATACTTAACACCAGATGGCTTTAATTTATCTACTCATTTATGTTAAGAATTAAAATAAAAACACTACACATTTCCACAATTCCAGATTCCACTTTATATGGAACAATCGGAAGATACTATCTGAATTGTCGTAAATTAAGTCATACGAAATAATTTCGATTACAGCTATATTTTATGTCACGCGGGACGCTGGGACTGGCCGTAGGTAGAGAGTAGGCAATTCCAATGTGGTCGAAACTCGTAAATTCTCCGAAATGTAGTCGTGTTAGAAGGAACACGGTACTGAATTTCGCACCTCGTATTTCTATTGTGATTATTCGATTTCTTCTATTTCTGTTTCATATTATGTTTTAATTTAGTGACGTAATACGTAATACTTCTAAATTCTGTAGATGTACTTCTCATTCACCAGTAGTTTAGTTACAAATTACGTGTCAAGTAAATATCAAGTAAATGTATGCTATAAACATAATACACAACAAACCGCCCTGTCCATCATTTCCACAATGCTACATATTTCACTTGTCTCACATTCCCCAGTCGCCGTTAAACCAGTTAGCTCTCTTCACTGATGACACAACAAGTACTGCTGTACTGAAAGTACTGCTGTAGGAATAACTTCTTCATCTTCATTAATCCGAGAAAACTTGGAATCACAGCTGTAAACCTCGGACAATGGATCCGTAAGTGACACATCGCAGATCACTGCGAAAACAATAGCTTTTTCAAAGGGCAAACTTAATGCAAATCTCCTTCACCATCAGGCAATCTCACAACATCACTAACGCATTAACTTCGGACAAACAATACCCTGGGTCAGGACGGTTAAATATCTGAGAAAATAGTTGCATTAATTACCTCCCTTTCGCGTAAAATCTGTCCGCGGTTACCCAACACTTATCCGCGGCAGACTTTTCTCCATGAACTGTAAGCCGAGTGAAATGTGCTTTGTGATAAGGTGATACTTTACAAAACTTGCAGACGACCAAAAATAATCTACGTGAGTGTGTTGTTCAGTCTAGGTCTCCACTCACCATTGAGTGTCTTTAAAAAATTAAATCTTGAGCACCGTGGTGCGTTAGGAATATAGACCTTGATAATGACCTGGGTATAGAAACCATCAAAAAATATATAAAACAGCGTCAGAAAGCCACTTTGAAACGGCATCGCGATACAATTACCCACTTGTCATGGCCGCCGCCAACTGCAGCTCCGACTAGACTCATTCAGCAGCCAACGACCATTATTGAGGCCTTAGATATATCCTCAGAGATTTTTCTGATCCACTCTCAATATTGTTGATGCTTTTTTTTTGTCAGGAGGAAATCGACAGACTTCTGCCCTTCACTGGGGATGGAGGGCAGGGCATGTCAGAGTCAAACCGACTAAAATCTCCTGTCGCTCAACAACCAGCATCCAAACCTCGCATGAGACAGAGCTCATGAAAAGGCAAAGGGGGGAAAGTGTAACGTTTAGTGCGGAGCACATCTCTCTCGTCACCCTCCCCCTCAGGACGCCGGACTGGCGGTCGTCGGCGCCACGACCATTAACCCTCTCGGTCGGCAGGCTAGCCGAAGCCCGCCTAGATGGCGCTGGTTAGAATGGTCTATCCTACGGAATACCCCGCTGGGTCAGAACCAGCGTGGGTTGAGGATAGCCGGCCTTCCATCATCCGGATGCTCATGCATAAAACGCGTGCAGAGCAGCTTGCACGTCATCTTCTTAGACTGCCTTTGCCGGTCCCCAGGCCGACATGTGAGGGAGACCCGAAACACTTGGAGGGCCAGGGCTTGGGCGAGATCCGCCTCCCTGAATCCCACTCGACGGCGCCGGCCTTGTGCGTCTCTCATACGCCCCGCTGCCTCCTTCTGCGAGATGGTGCACTCGCAGAAGTCGAGCATCGCCTTCCACGACTCGTCGTCACCGAGCATTGAATTGTTGGATGCTAGTGATAGCAGTAAATTACAAAACAATCAATGCAACAAAAAAAGACTGAATAACCTACCAGCTCAGCGATGCCAAACAGTAACGAATCAATCTGTACTGAGGCATCGATCTCCTGTCGGTACTTGCAAGGCACCGAACATCAGGATCAGACTATTTGCCTACTCATGTCACTATTATAAAAATATTTTTATTAAAGTCCAATTAGTTATAATTTTAGCAAATTTACAAAATAGAATGGCCCTGGTGTTAAAGACAAAAAAAATCACATTATAAAAGATCTATGAAGTTGCCGTTTTTTTATTGCTTAGATTGGTGGACGAGCTCAAAGCCCACCTGGTGTTAAGTGGTTACTGGAGCCCATAGACATCTATGACGTAAATGCGCCACCCACCTTGAGATATAAGTTCTAAGGTATAAGTATAGTTAAAACAAAACTGACCATTTGAAAGAACCTAAAACATATAGTCACCCAAGCAATACGTTTAGAAAACGAAGGAGAGTTTTTTAACTCGCTCCCGCCACATCTAAGTCACGGCATGTTCAGGTGCTACCAAAGTTTAAGATGGATGCCCACCAAGTTTTCTCGCAAAGAGTTTACCGAGTAACATTCAGCCTTACCAACTTGTAGTTGCTAAGAAGAACTGCAGCTTAAGTATTAAGTTCTAGGCTAGTGGAGCTTTTACTTTGTGACTTAAGAATTAGTTATAGTATAAATAAATAAAAATGTAAATAAGTCATGCAGTCAGCTAACGAAACTCAATTGATACTGGGAAATGTAGAGGGCAACTTTTGTTTTTATTTCATACTAAATACCCCTTAATGAGACTGGATCGCTCATCAGAATTGTAAAAAAGGTATGGATATAAGTATGATTCCTTGAATAAATTCCCATTACGTTGTTTAAAAACTCATTTTATGAAAAAGACGAAGAAAATTAAAGTTCTTCGTCAATTTACATGAGTATTAATAGTATTGATTCGGAACACTGATAGATATTTTTGAAAAAATGTTAAATAAGATTTAGAAAAGCCTTTTTTTCCGCTTAATTGGCTGGACGAGCTCACGGCCCACCACATGGTTTTAAATGGTTACCGAAGCCCATAGACATCTACAACGTAAATTACGCCACCTACCTTGAGATATGAATGCTAAGGTCTCAGTATAGTTACAATGTTTTGAAAAAGCTCTGAAATGCTTTAAAGCTTACAATGCAGATTGTGTCTCAGAAGATCTCAACTCATCCCGAAATTCAGACATGCAGTTGAGACCGAAAATGAGGCGAATTCATTAATCCGTAGACGTTAAAAAATGGCTGAGCCTATGCTAGCCCACCTGTCCTGGTGAAACTGGAATGGCCTCTGAACACAAGTGATCTCACGTTCATAAAAAAAAGACGTATAAGCTTACCCAGAAGTATTTCAGATGCTTCCGTGCCCCGTATTACCAGGGGGCACAAGTTCCCCTACCACCAGTAATTGGGCAATATTATATATTTTTTGTGGGTTTGATTTCCATTACGCAATATTATTCCTTCGTCGTGGAAGTAATTCGTGAATACGTCTTAAGCACGTATTTTGTTAAAAATATTAGTACCTACCAGCGAGACCGCGATGCCACAGTTTTATCCAGTTTGGGCCATGAAGACCTCAAATAGTGTTATTCTATAATAGATCGACAGTACAATTGCTATAATCTAGGAAATCGTACACTGCATATACCATTAGCTATGAGAACGTGCAACAACAACATCTTGGTCTTCGTCTTAGTCTCCAAAAAAAGCTTTTGATTCTCAAATTATGTGCATAAATTGAGGCTGCAATATCAGCAAACCTCGAGTGGCGGTGGCTGTAAGTCGTGCTCATTATAAAATTATAAGGCAGAATTCTACCATCTAGGTCACGCTTCAGTGTTCATTGAAATAGCTAAAGATAAGCTAAAGATATTATTATCTTGGTTCATCTGGTCTTAATTGGTTATTAGTTCCGAAGTAAGTAAGCCATAACAATTTTTTTTGTAAAAACTAACGTGGTTTAAAACACAAAATATGACACGTACGAAACTACAAAGTCTGTTCAACCAATTTTAAAGGAATCCTGAATTTGGGCTATATGTCCTTTTGTATATCGTGCCGTTTCAGTATCACAAACTAAATCAAATCTTTATTTAACCTAAAATCATAAACTGTTAATTAAGAAAGTAAATTCTAGTTATATTCTATTTTATTCATGTTTGGAAGCATTGTCAAAATTCGATATTTATCTTGTTGAGTCAAAACATCATAAAATTAAGCGAGTCAAATAATCCGGTAATTCGCACGCTTTAAAATATAACACTATTTGAGAAACTTCCAGAAACCCAACTCCAATTAATCGCACAAAACGTAACGAAGTAAGTTTTGCAGGTAGCGGCACTTCCACATTATTTATTCAAATAAATTGGCTAACAAGTTTAGAAGTGGCATAAAACCGAAATCAAGGCACGGATGGGGATTTACCGGGGCAACAGCAGAGTCGAAGCGTTACATTAAAGTTTCAAGCAGCAAGCCTGTCTCAGAGCGGGCGAGACCTCTATTCGCGAATTTTATCTCGTGTAATTTCACACTACAGATTTCCGGGTAACGACGTAATAATGTTACCTTTGGTGTGTTTCGCTTACGAAATTCACACTGAAATATTGATATTATAATCTGCGTGTTGTACACTTGTAATGAACGACTATAACTTCATTGTCATGAAGACGTTGACGTTATAAGAAGGTCTTGTGCTTCTAACTCGGTTTGAACTTGTCTTTATTATTAGATTTTCATTTCGTTACTTCAACTTTGTTGTTGATTGCCTGCGATTTACACGAAGCTATTAAGCAGCATGTTAGGAAAAATAATACTTTAAAACTATATTGGGATGCATCGCACAGAAAATATTTAGTTAACAATGTTAGGATAACTCTGCTTGTCCCAGTCCTTGGTGGCGAAGGAAACAAACATAGGGACAAGTTGGAGGAAGTATGATGAGACAAGAATGCAATAGCGAAGTATTGAAATTTGTCCAATTGTGTGGCAGCGGTTGGGACAGCCGTTGTAACTATACTAAGACCTTAGAACTTATATCTCAAGGTGTGTGTCGCATTTACGTTATAGATGTCTATGGGTTCCAGTAACCACTTAACACCAGGTGGGCTGTGAGCTCGTCCACCCAAATAAGAAAAAAAAATCCTCCGCCTTTACGACAATCGCGATGGCTACGTCAGCGATAATGACGTGATGCAGTATTTTGAAAAGAGCCGGTGATTAAAGTTTTTTGCCTATGAAAATTTGTCTTTAATGGGTAAACAAGCTTAAAGCAGTTGAACCACCTACTGTAAAGTAGTTACCGGAGCCCATAGACATCAAAACGTGAATGTCGACAACCTTGAAAACGAGACGAAAATATGTAATAACCTTATGCCTTTCAGCTAAATCGGATCATTTCATGAGTGAAACGGCTCTACTGAGGGCTTTAATTATTTTTAATGTTTGATCACGGTTAGAATGGCGCCATTGTTATAATAGTTAATGTTTATATGCATTGCATAAAAGCTATTTGTTATAACATAGAGAGTACTGCAGTAGAAATAGCTTACAATTGTGTTGTGTTAGTTATGACCGCGTTGAACAATGGACGGAAAGTTACTCGTTCCGTATTGTAATAAACGTAGTGTTACCCTATTATGTGTTGCAATGTTCTCTATCCATTAAATAACTTTCTAGTAATTATCTTCCTGCTTACGATCGTGTTTACTACACGCACCGGCTTGGTATATTTAGGCAGTGCTGACTTGTATGCCTATAATGACCATAAAAACTATAATGCGTATACTGATATATTTATTGTATAATGTCTTTTTTTTATTTTATTTTTTATTGCTTAGATGTGTGGACGAGCTCACAGCCCACCTGGTGTTAAGTGGTCACTGGAGCCCATACACATCTACAACGTAAATGCGCCACACACCTTGAGATATAGTTCTAAGGTCTCAGTATAGTCACAACGACTGCCCCACCCTTCAAACCGAAACGCATTACTGCTTCACGGCAGAAATAGGCGGGGCGGTGGTACCTACCCGTGCGGACTCACATGAGGTCCTACCACCAGTAATTACGCAAATTATAATTTTGCGGGTTTGATTTTTATTACACGATGTTATTCCTTCACCGTGGAAGTCAATCGTGAACATTTGTTGAGTACGTATTTCATTAGAAAAATTGGTATCTGCCAGCGAGATTCGAACACCGGTGCGTCGCTCGATACGAATGCACCGGACGTCTTATCCTTTAGACCACGACGACTATGTCGACGATGTCGAAACTATTATCTATTTATATACATATTACTATTATATGTTACTGGTGGTAGGACCTCTTGTGAGTCCGCGCGGGTAGGTACCACCATCCTACCTATTCCTGCCATGAAGCAGTAATGCGTTTCGGTTTGAAGGGTGGGGCAGCCGGTGTAACTATACTTGAGACCTTAGAACTTATATCTCAAGGTGGGTGGCGGTATTTACGTTGTAGATGTCTATGGGCTCCGGTAACCACTTAACACCGGGTGAGCCGTGAGCTCGTCCACCCATCTAAGCAATAAAAAAAAAGAAACTATAACTTTAGCATCGCCCAAGTTTTATCATTGAAACAAGATTCCACGTAAAAGACTCGTAATACAGCGGCATCGAATTCCCAGCAAAATGAGTTTAAAGAAGCCCAAAAACTTCCCGAAAGGGTTACGTACAAAGTTCGTTTACAGTTATTTTCTGTTATTGAGAAGCTCGGGGCGATAGGAACACACGCGTCCCGCAGGAAAGCTCCTCGATTCATGAAATAAAGTTGTTCGAAGCATCTGGCGTCTCGCGGACAGTTGTAATGGTAATACGATTCAACGATTATAGCGAGACCCGATGCTCCCCTTCTAGCCTGTTTGGAATAATGAAAAGCTTAATGGTTTCCCTTCCGAAATTAGCTCTATATTACGCCTCTCTTACACTCTTCAAGATGTGAAAAGAGACAAGGTGAACTTAACGATATTGCCGCTTATTATCTCTTGGCCGTATTCTGTTGTATAATAATGTAACGCGTTGATTATAATGAAATCTGGCATATAGGAACTTCTAGTATATTTTTAACCATTTAATTTCGTATTTATATAAGTGCTAGTAGTAGGGTGTGGTGTAAGCCCCTACATGTACCACTATCCTGCATATGTACTCCGCAGAGCAGTCATCTGTTCCTCAAGGCTCAAGATGGGTGGTTGCATCCACATTGTGACGTCTTTGGGTTCGGGTAACCACTTAATACTAGGTGGGCCTTGGATCAGTTCACCCATCTACGCAACTAATAAAAATTACTTGTCTAATTCAGATGACCGTGGTCTTATATAAACCTAAACCTTTATCTAAGAAAGCTTTTTATTATTATATATTTATATAAAGTTATTGTAAAGAAAATCAAGGCTAGGGGACAAACAAGCCATGGCTCACCTGATGGTGATTGTTTACTGGTGTACTTACACATCAACTATTTTAGGGGCATAACTCTGCCGCTCCTTACCATGAGGCAGTAATTAAATATACTTAATGAATAACAAAAAAATTGACAACTCTTTCTTATAAGATCTGAGAAGAATCCGACAAACTTAGTGGGCTTATATTTATTATATTATTTTCAACATAATTAGCATATATTAAAAGCTTACATTACATTATTACAATAATGTAAAAACGTATTATACAAACTAAATTCCAACTCATATTAACTTTTACAATAAGCTATGCACAAGGGTAAAACAGAATTGGGATTTGACCGTGTGGTAACAGAAAACTAAATGTTCCACATTCAACCACTACAAACTGGGATTCTCTACCATGTTATGTGGGCAGGAAACAAATATACGAGCTTCTAGAGAGTTCTATTAAACTATCTAGTCTGTAGTACTTGGTTGGCTGCCACAATTTGAGCATAGTATGTAGATCTAAGCGTTCTTAAAACTACCTTTAGGATTTAGAACTACAAACGACCATGTTCATGAAAACTGTAAAGTATTCAGGATGTGCATTTTGACAATAAAAAACACGAGACGAAGCCGTAATACTAGTCACTACATAGTATAAAACAAAGTCGCTTTCTCTGTCCCTATATCCTTATGTATGCTTAAATAAGCATACATAAGGATATAAGGCAGAAATGCAATGGTTTTTTGAATAGATAGAGTAATTGAAGAGGAAGGTTTATATGTATAATAACATCCATTAAACAGTGGAGAAATCAATAATAAATTACAGTTTCCGAAGCGAGGCGAGGGCGGGTCGCTAGTTTTAATTATAATTACCGAAACCGAAGAAAATTCTAGACTTAATCATTTCATCTGCAAATTTCCGTTAATAAAAATAGTAAAAAAATATTATTATTCAAATTAACTTCGTTATATCTCAGTGAGCTCAGCGTTACCTCATTTGTTTGTTACAACAAGTAATCAAGGATTCAGGTCACGAGACTTCCTTAGTCTAGAATGAAATGAACGAGCATCTAGATATATAGACGGAGTTAAGATAACCAGAAGCGACTATAATCGTTCGAGTTAGTTATATTAGAGCTCCTAAGACATTGATATTTTTACATCAACAAAATAACGGTAAATGAGAAACCAAAGATTCGTAATTTTAGTTTATTGAAAAGTATCTATATATTAATACGTGAAGCATAAACTTTGTATCCCTTTTTACGAAAATTGCGCGGACGGAGGAGTATGAAATTTTCCACACTTATAGAGAATATAGAGAGGAAGTGCACAATGCTAATATTTTTTTTAAATAATGCATCAAAGATACATTAAATCAATAAAGAAAACATTACACACACTACATAATATGTATTTGACGCACACACGCATGCATACTATTTATTGTCAAACTTTTGTTCTTGACATCTGTTGTCAAATTGAGAATAGATTAAATATTGTTTGTCTTTGTTAATATTTTTTATAGTGTAGTCTTGGTGAAATTTGTGATAATAGAAGTATAAAATATAATCATAATAGTGTACAAACTTACAATTCCAATTAATTATAGTCGAATTTCGACTACTGCGGGACCTCTAGTTGTTTTTTAATACGTAAGTTTTTCTTTGTCCTTTTTGTCTTTAAGGTCCAAAATCTACTAATTAATTCTAAAAAGTTGCAATCGACTATAAGGTACTAAACTGTACTAGATTTTTTCGGAATAACAAGAAAACACTTTAATTTTCTAGCCTGATTAACTTCATGTTTGACCAAGATATTTAGAGAAAATAGCCTTTTGACTTCCGATACGCTCTTTTAGTACTTTCTGCATTAAAATAATAACTATTCCAGCCTTCAAAATGGAATGCGTGACTATTTCACTCCAGACATCGAAGATCCTAAAGAACCGTCACTTATATTAAATACACGCGCATAGTATACAAGCTCGACTTCATGTTTCACGACACCTAGCACCGTTCACAATCCACTGAGTTTCTCAACGGATCTTCTCAGTGGGTCGCGTTTCCAATCCGGCGCTAGATTCTGCGAAGCACTGCTCTTGCTAGGGCCAGTGTTAGCAACACACCCGGTTTGAGCCCCGTGAGCTCGCCTACACGTCAATGAGAAACTGATATAGTCCCTCAAGTTTATCAGCATAAGTAGGGAAAAAAAGCGTCCACATTGAAACATAGGATTTCGATATATTATAGCAATCGAGCACAATATACAAATATATACAATAATACAAACTCTTAGAAAGGATTACTTCGAAATCTTTTAGTTTTATTCAACCCCCACATGTATTGTTACTTTACTAATGTTATGTTTTATATTTAAACCTATAAATAAATGCAGGTTTGCATTCACTGTTAAAGCACTTTTCGGATACAAAGTGTGGAGAATATTAAGCTGTAGGCAGCGACTTGGCTCTGCCCCTGGCATTGCTGAAGTCCATGGGCGACGGTAACCACTCACCATCAGGTGGGCCGTATGCTCGTCTGCCTACAAGGGTAATAAACAAAAATAAAGGATTTTTCAACTGCCATCATCATACGTTAGCTCTTAATAGCCCTTCCCCGTTCACTTTTTATGTTTTCAAGTAAGCCATGGCACCTATTGTGTAATATACCTTATGGGTATCGGGGGTAAATGCCGTCGAACGCTCGCTCGTACAAATTGAAAAGCAATGAACCACGGAATTCAATTTCATATTGAAAGCCATTCATCTTTGCCGCTTCTTCGAAAGGGGCCGAAAACGTTACACATCGACGCCGCAAGTTCTTCCTTTAAATGTTCCTTTCAGTTTTTAAATCGTACAGAAATTTCCTTTAACTTGGCCTTACTATGGGGATAGACTATTGCAAAGAGCGATATTAAGTACACATTCCGAATCACAGTTCCGAAAAGTCACAAGTCTGAAATTTAATGATGGTTAGATAATATGGAACATAAATACCATAATATTACACTCACAAACTTCGATATGAATTAAATGGATAAAAAACACAGTTTAGCTATAAGTTTATACTGAATTACATCATTTTACTGGTGGTAGGACCTCTTATGAGTCTGCACGGGTAGGTTCCACTACCCAGCCTATTTCTGCCGTGAAGCAATAATGCGTTTCGGTTTGAAGGGTGGGACAGCCGTTGTAACTATACTGAGACCTTAGAGCTTATATTTCAAGGTGGGTGGAGCATTTACGTTATAGATGTCTATGGGCTCCGGTAACCACTTAACACTAGGTGGGCTGTGAGCTCGTCCAACCATCTAGGTAATAAATAAATAAAAACTATGGACTTCGGTAACCACTTAACACCAGGTGGGCTGTAAGCTCGTCCACCCATCTAAACAATTTAAAAAAATCGGTTGTCTGTAAAGTCGGTTTACTGACGATAGTTGAACGTGACAACGTCATAAGAAAATACTGATGGAATGGTTTCATTTTTCAATTATCGCAATTATATCGTTGCTATAAACAATTGACACCACATTCACTTTTCACTGAACTTCATACTTGACGAAAAAATGTAAATGTATTATTGTATAGCACCTGTCTACGCAGATGCATCGCTCACTCAAGTAGGAGAGAGACAGATGTCGAACGCTGCCGAACGCGGAGGCCGATTGTGCCTCTTTGTCGCTCGTTGCGCGCTCTCATTTGTACTTCAAGCTTTAAATGAAACGCCTCAGAGCGAGGTAACGCCGCATGAGTCATGTTTTTTCGTGCGTGCAGCCGGCTCCATCGAATTATAAAACGTTGTCACGTCAAAAAAATGTTGAAATGTTTCTTGTTACTCTTTGCCTTACGGGTTGAAGGCTAGGATAGGGCTTCACTATTTAAAATAAAATCCAGACAATCTCATGTCTCGGTAACCGCATTCATGTTGTTATAGCTTTACTCTAGTAAATACTTAACATCAGCTGACCCGTGATTTCCTCCACTCAATTAGTGCACGAAAATAATGCTTCGATCTGAAACTATTTGCAGCATAAAACGTATAAGTGTAATTGAGGTATAGTTAGTTACACTACTTTAGTTATACATACTGTACATAAGCTACAGTTCTTAGCGCATTTTCCTTCAAAAAATATAAAGTAATTTGTGTCTCATTAATTTATAGCTGCTTTAATGGAGCACCTCTGCTTTATTTTTGGAATTCCGGTGCAAACATTAGCAGTAATGTCTGACCACGAAATGGAAGCCGCGCCACGTGATAATTGCTTCAGTTTTTAGACTCCTAAAAGGAAAAGCGTGTAAGCGCAGAATGCACACATTAAAACAAAAACACGAATTAATATAAACTTTTAAATTAATGTACAAGGGTTTGTTGTAATGCTAAAATTTCAAAATATTTTCAACACGAAGCTTCGTATAAATTTTGATATTGAGGTTTTAAGGTTTCAATCTCATGTTATATCGTATAGCGGCTCCCAAGTTCTTCATACTCAATTGCGCAAAAATGGTTGTACAAATTTGTTACAATTAAATTTTGCATAGAAATAAAATGTATCATATGTCTGTAACGTGGATTAACATATGATACTTTTTCTATGGTAAATACCGTGGTGCGGACAACGCTTGGCATATCTGCTATTATAAATATGAAAATGTGTCTACTGATCTGTGATTTTACTTACTAAAAATCTACAAATCGACCGGTAGTTGATGAATCAGGGGGTGATGCAATCGACTCTTTACCCCGGGGAAATTCATTTCATGTAGAAGTATCGACATATAAGTGATTCGATAAGTTCAATATCAAAAAAAGTGTAACACTAATCTTAGGCAGCGAAATTGGGTCCTATTTGGGGGCCAGGTCGGTCGTATGTACCGGGTACGGTGGGACCCTTCATCGTTTTCCGGTCGTGCGTGGTGTTCCACAGGGGTCGGTTTTCGGCCCCCTCTTGTAGAAGATCGGGTACGACTGGGTGCTGAGGGGCGCCCTCCTCCCGGGCCTCCGCGTTATTTGTTACGCGGACGACACGTTGGTCGTGGCCCGGGGGGATGATTATAGGGAGTCTGCCCGTCTCGCCACAGCGGGAGTAGCCCTCGTCGTCGGAAGGATAAGGAGGCTGGGTCTCGACGTGGCGCTCAGTAAATCCGAGGCTCTGTGGTTTCACGGGCCGCGGAGGGCGCCACCAGTTGACACCCACATCGTGGTTGGAGGCGTCCGGATAGGGGTCGGGGTGCAGTTGAAGTACCTCGGCCTCGTGTTGGACAGCCGGTGGGCCTTTCGTGCTCACTTTGCGGAGCTGGTCCCCCGATTGATGAGGACGGCCGGTTCTTTGAGCCGGCTGCTCCCGAATATTGGGGGACCGGATCAGGTTGTGCGCCGCCTCTACGCGGGGGTGGTGCGATCGATGACCCTGTACGGTGCACCTGTGTGGGCTGAGCCGCGCAACCGGGCCACTATGGCTCGGTTCCTGCGCCGGCCGCAGCGCACCGTTGCCATCAGGGTCATCCGCGGATATCGCACCGTCTCCTTCGAGGCGGCGTGTGTTTTGGCGGGGACGCCGCCATGGGAGCTGGAGGCGGAGTCGCTCGCTGCCGTCTATCGGTGGCGCAGCGAGCTTCGTGCTCGGGGCGTGGCGCGTCTCCCCGAAAGTGAGCTGCGGGCGCGGAAGGCCCATTCTCGGCGGTCCGTGCTCGAGTCGTGGTCGAGGCGATTGGCCAACCCCACGTGGGGGCTACGGACCGTCGAGGCGGTTTACCCGGTCTTTGATGACTGGGTGAATCGTGGCGAAGGACGTCTCACCTTTCGTCTGGTGCAGGTGCTGACCGGGCACGGATGCTTCGGGAAGTACCTGCGCCGGATAGGGGCTGAGCCGACGACGAGGTGTCACCATTGTGGACACGACCTGGACACGGCGGAGCATACGCTCGCTGTCTGCCCCGCGTGGGAGGTGCAGCGCCGTGTCCTGGTCGCAAAGATAGGACCTGACTTGTCGCTGCCTGGCGTCGTGGCGTCGATGCTTGGCAGCGATGAGTCATGGAAGGCTACGCTCGACTTCTGCGAGTGCACCATCTCGCAGAAGGAGGCGGCGGGGCGAGTGAGGGAAAGCTCTCCTCACTACGCAGAAACCCGCCGCCGCCGAGCAGGGGGTCGGGACCGGGGTCGTATCCGTGACCTGGCCCCCTAAGAGCTAGGGGTCCCACCCGTTTTGTGCGGGGAGAGACCCAGACGTGGGGTGGTGTGCTTGGCACGCTCACCCGCAATAGGAAGCCGGGCGATGGTAGACCGCGTTCCCCCGACCGCTCTGGGGGAAGGTGTAACGCGGCCCCATCAAAGCGGGCTCTCGGCCCGCTGAACGAGGGAACCGGTGGTCGTGTCGCTGGCGGCCACCGGTCCGGCGTCCGTGGGACGGTGGGATGGATATAATGTGCTCTGCGTCAACCCTGTCCCGCCGTTTCAATAGCCCCGACTGGGCTCCGGCCCGGTCCGAGGTAGGGCGCCGGTAGTGAGCGGCAGGAGTTTTTAGTGGGTTCAACTCCCACATACCCCACCTGCCGCGCGGGTGGGGATCCGGCGATTTTCTCCTGTGGAAAAAAAAAAAAAAATAGGCAGCGAAATGGCGGTACCCTTGGCATTTCTGATGTCCACGAGCGTTGGTAGCGACCTGATCGTAGGATCGTACGAAGGCAATATAAAACTATCCTATTAGTATCCTATCCTATAAGTATCCTATCTATAAGTATATACAACAAATCAATCCACTTTTGCGTAACAAATTTCCAACAAATAAACATCTGGAATGGAAACAAAATGCGGCTTAAACTTTATGATGAATTAGAACGTTTTGTAATAACGAAATTTAAGTTGAAAAATGTTCAAAACAGATTTACTCTTACAACATGAACCATAACGAATTTTCAAAGAATATTTAACAAGCGCCTGAAGACATCCCTTAACATCGAATAATTGGGAAAGTTGATCCTTAAAACACCATTTTCAATACTCGAGCCATTTATCATTTTGCAGATAAATTATTTCCGCGACAATAATTGTTACATCTGCCGAGTTCTATAAATTTGTTTTATTTAATAAACGAGACCCGATTTTAATGATCGCTGCCGTATCAGTGGGGTTCTTAATAATAAGACCCTATAGAAAATGTATGGCGCAAACACGAATGACCCGTGAAAAGAGCTAGCGCGCCCTGTAATGTGCACACAAAGGCTTAAAGGTACAACATCTACCGTTTCCAGCCATTAGAAGGCGAGACCACCATTTAGGGGCTCAAATGAGTCTTAATGAAAGGTACGATACCATTATGAAGGCAATTGTGAACTCATAAAGGAAATTAAAAAGAGACAGAAAGGCTGTCAGTAGTTCGTAGTAAAAGGCGAAACAAAAGGGGTGCGCATATCCGGTCTGGAGTAGGCTCTTTGGAGATGCTCGTGAATGACTGCTTTTCAGTTTACTTCTCTTTGACGAAAGAGTTGTTTTGTTGGAAGTGTACGTAAAATTAGCTCTAATTAGGAAAAAAACGGACAGCCTCACAGTTAACGAGTCATCGTACTTTAAAATTTAGACAAAATTAACATTTGATTTTGCATTAAATTAGGGATTGATGGATCTGTAGAAACAAAAAATAAAGACGTTCGTTAGTAATCAGAACCTAGAAAAACTGGATTAATTTATTATTTTTGAATGTTTGCAATATGTACTTTTATTAATATTTTGAAGGAAAGTAAAATTTAAATTGCTAAATAGCTTAACAGACGATCATAATCAAATTTATTGAAATTTGGACAGTGCATGATCTGTTGGTCTAGTTATTAATGTATGTAAATGTGACAAAACATCAACTCACCTTTTATCTAACATTATTTATAGATAGATATTTATTACACTTAATATATTTTGATACATTAATGGCCTAAGGTATTTTTTACCAGTTTTTTTAATGATTATTATAAAATAATCACTATAATACCTACCAATAATATCAGTTTTCGTGGTCACGGTCGCCCGCGAAATAATATAAAGAAAATAAAAAACGCAAGATTAAACCGTAAAAATACTTTTACCTGTCATAAAAGTTCCGTTTTAAAACAAAAGCTCTTTTTATAAATTGACAGGTTCAGAGTAAAATAAAAGTTTGAAAATTATTAAAACCATCAGGGACAAAGAAGCAATAGAAATTTATGAGCAGGTCCCGACTGCCACAAACTTCAAACAAAGTTGGATATTGAATTGAGCAATCCACACGGGGGCACATACCACGGAGCTGCGTGTTTGTAGACACTCTAAGTCACAGATAACTTTTCTATATATAAGACATTTGAGGTGTGTACTAGTAAGATGAAACCTAAGAAATGCTAAGTTCTAAATCTAAAAAACTTTTACGAAAAACGACGCTGCAGGCAAATTGAAAAGCATTTAAACTTTAGTCATTTCAGAAATACAAAGGGCGTTAATTTTAAAAGTATTCTTAAAAATATAAAAACACTTGGTCATACTATAAAGTCCCGCGAGTTGATTTCTACAATTTGCCTATTGTGGATTCAAAGCAATCTTAAGCTTAATCGGTAGTCTCTATTTCAATGCAACAGTGCAAAAAAAAACAATTCAAACCCTCCGAACCCTATCATATTTGCAGTGCAGTGTTATAATATGAACGTTTGCCTATTATGTAATGAGCTGTGTACGAAAATTCCTTACAAATTTTTAAGAGAAAGAACGTTTTTTTTTTCAAAAGTAAAGTCCCCGCTTGCGTAGTAAATAATTAAAGCTTCAAGCAAAAAGGTGAAAAACTTTGTTGGATTTTTAGAAGCTGGACAAGGTATTCAATCATTCTTTTAAGTATCGTTTTGAAATCTGTTCTAAAGTTATATCGTACGAAGAAAATACTTTGCGAATTAACGGTAATAACGATAATAGATGTTAACATGTGTAGTACCATAACTATTTCAGCATGACATGTTGTTAATATTGACTTTTGTTACACACAGACAACAATTGAAAGCCTGACTGACGTAAGCCCAGAACTTTAGCTATTCGAATAACTATGTTGGATACAACTAGTTGGTGAGTTATTATTTAATTAATGAAATAGCACGTTACGTTCGTGTTAAATGGAAGACTAGATTTTAAGACCGACGGTACTCAATTACATTGAACTTAAATACAGACTGATATTTCAATTCAAATAAAAACTACTCAGTGAAGTAAAGCATAACAAAAGTTTTGGCATTAAATAAATAAATCTGTGCAGACCAGATTCGCGCGATTTTGTGTGTAACATAAAAACAATATCTTCGTAATTTAAGTAAAATAGTTAGCATCACTTAGTTTAGCCTAGCTTTGTTTTCTCTGTTTCCTGTTAATATTATAATACTGTAAACTACCAAAGCACTATAAGTGTTTATAAAATAGTGCGTTTGACTTATTTATTTTTGAGTGCAATTTCCCGCTAATAGGGGAGTAAATAACAAATCACAGGTCTCCTCCAGAGGCGCTCGGACAACAGTTGACAAATCCCATCCCTCTTGGTTGAGCCTGTGCTTCGCCTACCAGTCCTGATGAAACTGGAAAAGCTTCGGGCCACTAGTAATCCTTATCACAAAAAAAACAGTTGATATTACATGGATCTGGGTAATAAATTATGGGTATGCGTTTATTTGGAGTCGATAAAGGAATATGTAACGATGGCTGTCACAGAAAATAAGTTAAAATTAAAGTTTAGTCTACCGGGCCAAATCACATACTGGACGGAAGGTTTTCTTTATGTTATTGCTCCCAAAAACCTTCAACCTTCGATTTTCAAACATCTCTGTAAACTCATGGAACCCCAGAAAATGCGCCAAATGTCACATAAATATTATGTAATGTTTTGTAAATTTTCATTTATAATCCACATTAAAACCTTGCGTGCATAAAACTATTATACTAAATCGAATAATAGAATTTAATAACAAACAAAGACCATGGATACAATAGAGTGAATAATGGTAAGACACCAGGTAAAAACTCGCGCAATAAGAGCTCTCGAGCGGAATGGTCGGAACATTGTCGCATTAGTCATCAGAGTGTCGACTTGCTGACGTTTGGACAGGGCTGACAAATGATAGCTTTTATTGAATAATTATTGTGAAACTCGATGTCATGAAAAACGTAGCGAACGTATTTTATTATTGATTCCATCAAAATACAAGGGAGGTTAAATTTTTATATTTAGTATGCCTCTATATCTCAACTATTATTACTATGACTGTTCATCTATTTAGTAGCCTATTAGTTCAATTATTAATTATTTATTTATTTATTACCTACATTTATCTTAACTTTTCGGTTCCTGATCGCAATCAATATCTTTGTTAAAGTTATTTGGTATTCGGGTGTACGTGTACTTGTTCTTATCTCATATGTGGTACCGTTTTCATATTCCTCGACCTCCTAACACACAATTGATTCTACTTTTTGTCTTTCCCTGGCCTTTATTGCGTCCATGTACAATGACAACACTGTTCAAGTAACGTACTTTTATCTCTTCTTATCACATGTTCAAAGCACACTACTACACATTAATCTCTCTCTCGGAGTGTGGTGTAGGATAGACGATCAAAACTTGTGTCCGAAGCGGAGAACTCTCTGCGGCGAGTCTCCGAGTGAGCGAAGTCGAGTCGATGAGGCGAGTCGAAGTCATTTGGAGGGAAAAGCCAAGTTGGCGTCAAAAATGCTGAGAGTCCGTAACAGAGCAAAGCGGTACTTCACGCCTGGAGAAAAACTTTTGCTTTACAAAACACAGGTCTGGCCTAGCGTGGAGTACCGCTCCCATCTCTGGGCCGGGGCTCCCAAATATCAGCTACTTCCATTTGACTCCATATAGAAGAGAGCCGTCCGAACTGTCGATAATCCCATTCTCACGGATCGTTTGGAACCTCTGGATCTGCGGGGGGACTTCAGTTCTCTCTGTATCTTGTACCCTATTTTCCATGGGGAATGCTCTGAGAAAAATGTTGAGATGAGCCCACCATCTCGTTTTTACTATCGCACCGCCTTCCACTGGAGTAGAGTTCATCCATATTACCTGGAGCCACTACGTTCATCCACAGAGCCTTTTCAGAGATATTTTATGCCACGTACCATCCGACTTTGGAATGAGCTCCCTCCACGGTGTTTCCCGAGCGCTACGACATGTCCTTCTTCAAACAAGATTTGTGGACAGTACTTCACGGTAGGCAGCGGCTTGGCTCTATCTCTGGGGTTGCATGGGCAACGGTATCCACTCATCATCAGGTGGGCCCCATCTGCCTACAAGGACAATATTTTTTTTAATAAAAACTTATATTTCTAATTACATATATCAATAACGGGGCCCTATAACAGAGAAGGTATATTCCAGGAGTCAAATTCTCAAAAAAATCCTTTTCTCTTCCAAGTAAGCACACCTAACTTGTGCTCATGAACCAGTTATTCCAGTTAAGGTCCAGGAATAACAATATGTTACCATAGGAAAACTCAGAAAATATATATAATTGTTCATATTTACTTATGGAGTGGTTTTCCACCACAAAGCGAATGTTTCAATGTTAAAGAATGGATAGCTATCAATGATGATGACAATAATTGTAATATGATACTACTACGAGTATCTTATGCTATATTTAGTTTAATATATACTATGTATAATATGAATCTAAGAGTTCAAACTCATATGTCAATGTGGGGAATCCAATAAACGCATATCGTGTTGGCCATGAGCGGTTCCTGTACGTCAATTCTAACAAACGAAAAACAAATTACAGTTAAAATAAGAACTAAAATATCTTAAGTACTGTAATCCCCGATATTTTAATCAAAGAGGTTAAATCTCCTTGTAGTCTTCATGAATCCATAATTTACAATCTGTTTGAGCGCTTTACAAACCTTTCCTCTTTTCCAAAGCTTAGCTAAACATAATCCTCATAATATATAAGTTATATAAATATAATAGTTATTATAATAAATATTTGTATATGGATTTCGCAAGACATAGATATAATTAAAACTACTTTTATGATTTAATCTCGTTTTATTAATCCCGACATTTCGAATACTTTACATATCCCAGGATAACGTAGTATTTATTAGAAACAGTTCCTAATAGTTTCATTACGCTGATTGGAATTAATAAGAAATTCAATCACCTAATATCGTATTTGATACGGTTATAAAGCTACGATGCAGAGCTGCAGTAAATTCTCCGTAACAACAGACATATATACATACCGCTACAGAAGCGTGTAGCATAATGGCTTCCAAAACTTCCAAGCTGCCGCCAAATGCAAAATGTTGATCAGTCTTGTTTTGAAATATATATGCACTATAATATCTTCTCGGTGGAAGTTGCATTAGTAAATGACGAGTTTTACTTGTGGAAGGAGGTAGTATTTTTATTTTGCTACATTTGGGGATTACTGACAGTCGAACCCGTTACCGTTCACATGAGTCGTGGCTTTTTTATTAATTGCTTAGATAGGTGGACGAGCTCACAGCCCACCTGGAGTTAAGTGATTACTGGAGCCCATAGACAACAAGACGCAAATGCCGCCACCCACCCTGAGACGTTAGTTCTAAGGTATAGTTACAACGGCTGCTCCACCCTTCAAACCCAAAATGTCCTTCAAACTAAAAATGGCTGTCCAAAAATGACAAAAAGTTTTAAAATTAGATTGGGAATGTGATGATTGGATTTATGCTTATTTTTCTTATTTATTGCTGAGATGAGTGGACATGCTCAATGACCAGCTGATATTCACTGATAAGAACCCGAGGATCATTCTCAGTGGCGTGCTTATGATAGGATAGGCAGCAGTGGACTTCTATAGGCTGATGATGATGATTCACTGATTAACTGAGTCCAAAGAGGTGAATAGCACCACCCACTTTAAGATTTAAAGTAAAAGTCGCAATTGTATTGCAAAACGTCTGTTTTCCACCTTTCAAACGCATGACTGATTCGCTACAGAAACAGGATGGTAATGGTGGCACCTGTCCGTTTGGCCTCACAATATGTCCTACCGCCCATAAACTTTAGATTATTAAAATTCAAAAGTGAATGCTTCAAAAGCGTGTTCCATTAAAACTAAAAGATACCACAAACCAGTGCTGTCTCCAAATTGCTTATTTTGACCCGGCATATTAATTATGCATGAGGATGCAAAGAGCTGAGGCTTCTGTCGCAAACTCCGCTCTGTAGCATGTAAAAAGATTATTATGAAGATAACGGTGTACTTAACGCTTGGAATAAACGAGAACGCGGAGTTCAGCTTGAATAATATTACGAGTAATTATTAGGCTTTGAACTCGCGCGCGAACTTATGTAGTGTAAGTAATGTAATTAAGTACATAATTATCAGTAATAGGTTATAAAAATCATTGAGACTGTCTAAATATAACACAAATAACGCAATATATAACAATATAACTATAATAGCTAATATAAGAAACTGAGAAGTGCGCGTTTCGGATGGTATAGACATGTGATGAGACAAAATGAAAATGAGGTTGGTAAGAAAATGTTAAGTATGAATGTGGAAGGATATAGAGGAAAGGGTAGACCTAAGAAGAAATTGATGGATTGCGTGAAAGACGATATGGGTAAGAGGGGAGTGAGCGAAGAAATGGTATATGATAGAAGAGTATGGAAGGAGAAAACATGTTGTGCCGACCCCAGGTAACTGGGAGAAGGGCAGGATAATTATGATATAACAATATAACTATAATCCATAAATAACAATATAACTGCACTAATTACGCTTAGATTTAAGAAGTTAAATTAAGAAAAATGGAAATACAGACAAAATTGGATATTTCTCCTGTCTAAAAACTACATAATATGTATTTCATACCTCAATATAAATTTGCATATCCATAATTTAGGTCACATATTAACACATTGACAGTCCCTATAAAAGCGTTCCGAAACACGCCATATGTCCAAGTGTGATTATATATTTTTTGGCCATTATTCGATGCCCACTTATCGACTGATGCATTAAAAGTAACAAAATATAGTCGTTGACCCCGGATATACCCGTGTACACCGGGCGATACACGGACTTATGAATTAAATTACCGTGTACCACAGACTCATGAGTGTTCCAGTAGACGTATGTACGGTTAGTTTATTACCATATCGATGGTTCACTATCGCGGCAGACTACTTCTCCGCCAATACATACACTCGAAGACACATAAATATGGCATAAAGATCTATAAGTTTTGCTCTGCAGAAGGTTACACTGGGGGATACCAAATTTACAGTTGTCAAAGTGTGCAAGTTTTTAGTTTGGATACCTCCGGAAGTATAGTAGTAACATTGGCAGAAGATCTACTTGATTAAGGTTGCTGCATTATAACTGACAACTACTACACATCATCCCTTTGGGAGAATTTTTACTGTATTTTTACTGTATAACCCGGTGATCGGTGAGATTGCTGTGAAACAAAAAAATGAAAACGTGACAGTACTGAAATGGAGGGACAAAAGAGATGTTTGTACAGTGTCGACTTACCACGGTAAAGAAATGTCTTCTACATTTGAACGTGTTCTAAAATACAAGCCGAACATGATCCTCGGCTGTTATAACAAAGGAAATAAGGGTATAGATGTGGCTGATCAGATGGCAAGCTACAACTCTCTTATTAGAAAAACCATTATGTGGTATAAAAAAATTGCTACGATTATATAAAACGAGATGCAACTTGGAAGGAGAGAAAGGCCAAGCATTCTAGCAGCACATGAAATCATTGTAAAAAACTCTTACAACACGAACATGCACACCCAGTGAAATATGCTTTTTCAGCACGGGAAGAACAGCGCAATCAAATGCAAGGTCATCAAGACCAAGGATTATCAGGACCATCAGGATTACCAGCGCCATCATCAGGAAGACCGCTTTCTTTTAGTTCAAGTACGCCGCTGAGAAACACACATTTTTTGGAGTCTTTGGGCAAGAAAGGATCCCGATTCATCCGTAGACGATGCGTGGGATGCTACCAAAACCTCCTTGATGAAGATTGACTTGTTCCATAAGCACGGGCCAAAGCCAGAAGGGTATCAACGCAATGTAAAATTTCCGAAAAAAGCATATTGTGTTGTTAGTTTTTCTAAAGTTTACAAAAAAAATTGTTTCTTTTTTCTAAGTTATTTTATTTTATGTTGCTATACCAAGAATTAAAAAAAAATATGACATGTATTTTACTTTTCCATTTATTAGGTCCTTGGTCACAAGTCTACAAAGAAAACACTAACTAATTTACACAAGTCCGTGGTTCTAGGAAAGTAGAGAAACACATCGAGTCGTGTACCTCATAAGGAACACAAACTCGGCGCGCCGAATCGCTCACCGTGTACCCTATACGTAACACCGGACTGTTAACGTGTTAATTATTTATAAAACAAAATACCTTGCGTAGCGAATTTGCTAACTGTTTATTTGCCGATCAACAAAAGTTTGTATTTTAATTTTGGTTATTTCCAAAAACTCCTAAAACAACACAATTGCTGCTTGTTTTTTTAATTAAACAAACCGCAGTTTGTTTATAAACGAAAACTTTTCATTCGTGAATATTTAAATCATACAAATTTACATTGTTTCGATTATTTCGTATAATTTTATGTTTCGGGTCAACTGCGAGTATGTTAATAACTTTAGTGTTGAAATTTAAATTTAAACTTAATTTAAAAATCCATAATTAAATATTTCAGGTATATTTTCCTCGGATAGACACAGGTGAAGCGAACAAAAGCGTGTTAAAAAGGCAAAAAACACAGTTCGCCTTATTCACTTCCCATATACATATACCTCAAAACTAAATCTGGAAACTAAAAGCATAAGATCGTTCAAAATATATTTACATAATCTAAAGTAAGATCTTTTTCCTCCGAGTCGGTATTGTCATATTTTAAGGCTGTGTCTAACTTGAGAACTCTCTCTCTGACTACTTCTCTAACTACTCTTTTCTCAACGATTTTTTTTTTTCAACTTATTCGCTGGTAGGCTAACGGGTTATTCCAGCTACGGTCTGGCAGGTAGGTGAGCTCACGGATCTCAACATGAGAGAGTTTGCTAACGACGAGTTCGACGTGGACGTTGACCGGTGTTTGAAGAGCCTAAAAGCACCGAGAGTGGATCCCGGGGATTTGACAAGACATGATTAGGACGACGCTGGCTTTGCGCTGCCCCTTTGCCTAGGTTGGATACACAATAGCCGCGGCCACAATAAGAGGATATCTTGTCGCGCCGCTTTTTGAAAGTGGCATTCTGACGCTTCCTTTAAACACTTACGTATCGATTCTAAATTAAAGTCATCGTGACGATCAACTTTTCTCACGTACCGCGGTGCTCCGACTACTATTCTGTAAAAACAGGATTGGATGACTTGGAGAGAGTTAACGTGTGTAGAGGGCACGTAAGAGAACACTACATTGGCATAGGTCATGACGAATTCATTTCATTTTTTTATTTTTTTTAATTGTATTTTTTATCTGGTTTTTTCGTTTATTTGTAAACATTATAAACATACTTAAAAAAAAAAATTGAGAAAAAACAAAAAAAAAAAAAAACCCGCTGAGTTTGTTTCGCCGGTTCTTCTCAGGAAGGCTTTTTTTTGAAACCGGTGGTAGAGTTAACATTGTTATTTATATTTGACATTCAACAAGTGTGTTGTACTGACATCTAAGTTGAAATAAATGATTTTGAATTTGAATTTAACTCCCCTGCAAGTACTGTAGAGTGTCACCTTGTTACGAAGGGACAATTTACTTCACTTACAAATCATCGGGTAGAGTCGACCGAAGAGGAACGCAGCTCGGTCGCATACAGTCCTAGTGTAGGGACCGAATGTCATCCCTCTGTCGAGGGTTACGCCTAGGTACTTGGCCTTCGAGGCCCACGGTATGGGCTGGCTAAAGATTTGCTGGCAAGAATGGAGTTGCCGCGCCTAATTCTGGACGAGATACTACAGTACTGTCGAGACAACTGTTCTCCACGAGTCTCCAACTAGTAAGTGTTCGAACTCGTAGTATTTTCATTAAGGTCCAGTACTAACAGATTTTCGAGGTTTTCTGCGAGAAATGTCTCCAAATTAGCAAAGTAGGATTTATATGGCCACTTTTTAGAATACGAATTCTTAAGTATTTGATCTGAGAATTATAGGCCTGAAATCAAGAAGGCAAGAAAAAAAAATGCATATAATAAATTTCGAAACTTTTGTTCTATTATCTAGTTCTAGTACATATAAGAAAAAGCCTTAAGTCGCTATCTTCATATTTGAAAGGTTGTAAATAAATCGCGGCGTTACTTACCGCTAATTACCAGAATTGTTATTTTATTATAATATGTACATATCAATCAGCTAATTAACTAAATTGGTAGCTAATTAAAGCATAAGTCTAATTTTATTACTAATCACAAGTTTATTGATTTTATGTTCGTCGTCATCACTTTTTGATATTCTGTGCAGGTACTGGTGGTAGGACCTCTTGTGAATCCGCGCGGGTGGGTACCACCGCCCTGCCTATTATTGCCGTGAAGCAGTAATGCGTTTCGGTTTGAAGGGTGGGGCAGCTGTTGTAACTATACTGAGACCTTAGAACTTATATCTCAAGGTGGGTGGCGCATTTATGTTGTGGATGTCTATGGGCTCCAGTAACCACTTAACACCAGGTGAGCTGTCAGCTTGTCCACCCACCTAAGCAATAAAAAAAAAAGCACTAGGGTGAAAACTTTCTAAAATATTACGTACCATCAACAAAATAAGTTTTTATTTATTAAGCCTATGAGTATCGACGACCACGGCCCACCCAGTGTAAAGTGTCTAAGTCTCAATTGTAGTAAAACGGCTGTTCCACCTTTAAAACTGAAACATGTGACTGTTTTGCGACAGAAATAGGCAAGATGGTGGTACCTACCCGTGTTAAATATGGAGTAAATGTAAATTATTTTACTTCCAACTCATGTTTTCTCACGCTGTCATGTTTACGCGATCATAGACGTATCTAAAGGAACGTAACGTTTGTATGAAATGAAAACATTGACTAATGTTGTATTCTATTTCCGCTATAATTACTACATTACATATTAGATTACATGCGATTAATTAACATGAAAGATGAATTAGAAAATTTTCACATTCCTGTCATATTTCACATCAGGCACACAATACGCCGCGTCTCACATTACATTAACGAAGTGAAAGATGCCTCTAAATATAGAAGGAAAACATAATATGCGAAACAGAAAAAGAAATGAGGCAAAGAATAAAATAATAACACAATCGAATATTATCGCATCGTGACTAATGTGCTTACATAAATAAAGTTAATCTGGTGTATTAATGCATCACTGGGCGTGCCCAGTCACCCTTGACTCGTCACCCAGAAACCGAAGCAGGACACCAGTCAAGCGAGCCGTCACCCACATTGGCTTCCATTTAATTAATTTTAAACAATATCTAAAAGCAATGTTCTAACGCGATTTCAGACTTTAAAACAACTTCAACACAACTCGTTTTAGTTAACTAAAGCATAATAAACTTTGAAAACTATTGTTGTTCTTTTAGAAATTCAATCATCGTTGAACGGTTCTCGATGTAAAAGATAATACTTAAGTGCTTTCAGCGATTTACAAATTATAATATTTTATTTCTAATGTCTATTCGAAAGTGCGTTTATTTAATAATGTTGTGTAACAATTCTTCATAATATAATATGTCTTCGTAACTTTATATACCCATTTTTTTTAAATATAATCCGTCTATAGATGCAAAAAACACTAAATAGTAAGTAGACAGAGGACGAAATCCCAAGAGATGTCGTACCAAATTCGACGATACCACGACAATACCACGATGCCCTTCAGGAAGCGAAGAATCGCAGCAGATGGAGGAAAATCGCAGGAGAGAAAATGATAAAAACGGGGGAGTTATTACCCCCAGAAATGATGAAATCTATGCGAGAAGAAATATTCTCAGTTTCAGATTCTGGGGGTCGGATCTCCATGATATACTTTTTTTAATTAAAATCGGATGCAATCTATACTAATATTATAAAGCCGAAGAGTGTGTTTGTTTTGAACGCGCTAATCTCAGAAACCACAGGTCCGATTTGAAAAATTATTTCAGTGTTAGATAGCCCATTTATCGAGAAAGGCTATATAACATCACGCTAAGAATGGACAATGAATAACAAACGGAGCACCAATAAAGAATGTTTCAAAATCGGGGTATTTTTACTTTTTGAGAGCTTCCGCTGCGTGCGCTGCGGAAACGGTTAAAGTTTCGCTAAAATAAATTATGAGAGAATTGTTCCCCTTTAAAGGATCTAAAAAAAGCGACATATGTCTATATATTAAGGTTGGCTTACTATAACATTTTTTATGTTAAACAAATTTGTTCTAAAATAAAGCATTATTTGTGAACTATTCCACGCGGACGAAGTCGCGGGCAAAAGCTAGTGATTAATATTACTATGCGTCCATTTCCAGGAAGAAGTTTCTTGACTCGAAAAATCTTTAAAATGCTTTCCAGAGGAGATTCCAAGAATGACGGAGGAAAAATTCACATGTTTCTGTATATTTTTCACTAACGATTTTTGGAAAAGCTAATCCTATGTTTTGCCTCTGATTTGTACATATAAATAAAAGCAAAGGACACTAGTTGTCCTATATCAATATTGTTACGATCACAAGGCATCTAATAAAGACATATCGAAAAATACTGTTATATTAAAAACGTGACAAAAGATTGCATAATATGGACACACCCCAGTTACGCAGTAAGAAAATATTAATGCCTACATCCATAATACGTTCACTTCGTCTTCATAAGTCGGCCGCATACATACGACGCAATTTTTATTACGCCCACTATCTCTTCAAGAATTTACTAAACAAGGAGCAGCAATTTCCCGTTGCTAATTCATTGCTGTTATTAATCTTGCTCGTTTTGATCCTTTTTTCTTGTTGTGAATGTTGTAATGTTCGTATGTCAACCACTTTGTTCTCAATATCCGTTATGATGTTTTAATGTTTTTGCGAAATTCGTCAAAACCTTTGTAGGAAATGGTATAGTTTGGTCCTTGACATTGCTGTAATCTAAGCCAAAAATTTACTCTAATAACATAACAAAATCTAATAGAGTTTTACTATAGTTTAAACTTAAGATGCATAAAAAAATATTGAAAACCGTTCGGTATTGGGATATACGTCAAGAATACTAAAACACTGCTGTATTTTATTGTATGCAATGTTTATTTTATTCGAAATATTGGAAAATTTAATTTTGGGATATACTTATTTTACTTTTAAATTTTAGTTTAATTTATAAATATTTGTTATGATTTCTTTTGCTCTCATGGCAATTAGCTAATAAGTGGTATCCCGTTGCATCGCGGTACCACAGATTCAATGTAGGTAGTATTATGTTAGTCAAGTAGTCCAAGCTCAGCATTCCCACAGTTTGTTACAGTACTGATACCATACATTAGAATCCTAGAATAGCCTAAAAATCTAGGCTATTTCTAAAGAATGTGCATACTGATTATTACTACCATACTGTACACAATAATATGTACACTCTTAAGTTTCTTCAAAGCAATAAAAGTCAATAATGTACACAGTGATTAAAATGTAAATAAAGCAAAACTGAATCAGGCCAGAGTAAATTAATTGAGTCGGGAGAGAAACCGCTAGAAATGTGCAGAACAGCTATATCTCTGACATCGCCCGTGATAAAATAAAAATTGTCCGATAAATTTTACGAAGCGAATTTTTTATTTATTATTTTCGTTTAGAGCGATCAAGTGTGTAAAGAAAGGAGGGTATTGGCAAAGATTGTTGGTATAAATCATTTTTCAATTCAATTTAAACGACACAGAGTGCTGTTGTTCCACGATATGGTGGCGAGAAAAGTAAGTATGGATTATTATGGACGTCCCCTCAATACCTTTCAAATCGTTGTTCCTTATTCAAAGTTTTTATATTTTATTATTTGAGTTATTGCGAGCGTATCTATGTTGATTCCGTTTTCGAATTATTGTTGATTCCTTTCACCGAAGCTGAATTACTTGTATAAAATAACACATTCTCGATGTGACGGTGCAAATTTTTTAGCAGGAGCAATGCTTCGCAGTGTCTAGCACCACTGGTGGTAGGACCTCTTGTGAGTCCGCGCGGGTAGGTGCCACCACCCTACCTATTTCTGCTGTAAAACAGTAATGCGTTTCGGCTTGAAGGGTGGGGCAGCCGCTGTAACTATACTTGAGACCTCAGAACTTATATCTCAAGGTGGGTAGCGCATTTACGTCGTAGATGTCTATGGGCTCCAGTAACCACTTAACACCAGGTGGGCTGTGAGCTCGTCCACTCATCTAATCAATAAAAAAATTAAAAAAATAGCACCAGATCGGAATCGCGATCTACTGAGAAAACCCGGTGAGAAACTCAATGGGCATTATCCATGGATTAGTTCACTCATCGAACTCTTAGTTGTAATCGACGAATTCAACGAGGACGGTGACTGGTGCATGAAGAGCTTAAAAGCACCGAGAGTAGATCCGAGGGATCCGACAAGATATGTTTCCAGTGACGGTGGCTTTGCGTTGTCCCGTTGCCTCGGTCAGATATGTAAAACATTGTGAAACAAGCTTAGACATAATATGGTAAACAAACCGCTTGCACATATTAAAGATTTTCTTGTTGCATGATGTACTTTTGACTGTGTGAAAATGTCTGATTTTGTACGAACTAAGCGTAATCTGAGGGAAGTATGACTTTTCTACATTCGTTCGAAGAAAACCGCAGCTGAAGCGCTTGAGGAGTCCTGAAATGTTTACGGCAATGCTGCTCTGAACGAAACAACAAGCCGTGGTGTGTTCCGTACCTTGTAAGTCGGTGATTTCAATGTATTGGGTTCCTTATGAGTTGAAGCCAAGAGATAGAGCCGTCATATTTAATTTTCAGCCTGTGAACAACTCCAGTGCTCCAGTAGTAAGAAAGAGTTTTGTGCATTGGATAACGGTTGATAAAAAATGCGTTCAATACATCCTGCAACCCAAAGAGAAAAATAAATATTGGCTTTTTTAAATACGATGTTTAATATGGTAGTACATATTTACCAGAAACATCCACACTATTCTCAACATATAAAGCAATTTCGACTTGCAGTTTATCAAACTGAACATTTAAATGACCAAAGTCGGCGTCTACCAACGACTTGTTTGGTTGATGGGATGGCTCGTATTGCATTTGTTTGGATACAATAAATCTAATGCCAACTCCTTAAAGTGTTTTGCAGTATCGTCTGAGAAACCGATTTTATACATGGAATTGTTGCCAAGTGCATGCCTCTATGGTCTTTAAGATTTTTTTCCATTCCTATTTTGATTTAATACGTAATTTTCAAATTTTGTTGTGTGGCAGTTACTTTACCATAGTAAGTATATAACTAGTCAGGTCATAAGTATTGTCACACAGTAAAAACTTTTCTTTTAGAATGCTGGCCACAAAAAACTTTATTGAATTCGAATTTCGAATTGTTCATGAAAATAAAAATGTATACTTTTAGAATTTTACTCATTTTTAAATATGGAGTGGACGTTTAAAGAAGACCGTGTTGCAGTTATTGCGTTGCATCGTTGCGGTTACGCGCCAATTCAAATTTTTAACATACTGAAAAATTTGAATATAACCAAAAGATTCGTTTATCGTACCATCAAACGATACAATGAAGACTCTAGTGTAGATGACAGGTCAAGAAGTGGTCGCCCTCGGTCTGTTAGGACTCCAGCAGTGATAAAAGCTGTGAAGGCGCGAATTCAAAGAAATCCCAAACGTAAGCAGAAACTGTTGGCCCTTCAGATGGGGTTAAGCAGAACCACGGTGAAAAGGGTGTCAAATGAAGACTTAGGGCTTCGGGCATATCGAAGAAAAACAGGACATCGTTTGAATGCTCGTCTAATGGACCTGAGACTGAAGAGATGCCGCGCTTTGTTGAAGCGGTACGCGGGAAAAAAATATCAGGAAATTCTTTTTTCGGATAAAAAAATTTTTACCTTAGAAGAGAGCTACAACAAACAAAATGATAAGGTGTACGCACACAGTAGTGAAGAAGCGAGCAACCGTATTCCGCGTGTCCAACGAGGTCATTTTCCATCCTCGCTCATGGTATGGTTGGGAGTTTCTTATTGGAGCTTAACAGAGGTACATTTTTGTGAGAAAGGTGTAAAAACGAATGCAGGTGTGTATCAAAATACAGTCCTGACGAACCTTGTGGAACCTGTTTCTCATACCATGTTCAATAACAGGCACTGGGTATTCCAACAAGATTCGGCGCCAGCTCATAGAGCGAAGAGCACACAAGACTGGCTGGCTGCGCGTGAAATCGACTTCATCCGGCACGAAGACTGGCCCTCCTCCAGTCCAGATTTGAATCCGTTAGATTACAAGATGTGGCAACACTTGGAGGAAAAGGCGTGCTCAAAGCCTCATCCCAATTTGGAGTCACTCAAGACATCCTTAATTAAGGCAGCCGCCGATATTGACATGGACCTCGTTCGTGCTGCGATAGACGACTGGCCGCGCAGATTGAAGGCCTGTATTCAAAATCACGGAGGTCATTTTGAATAAACTTTAGTGTCATAAGAATCTATGTTTTGTTAAGTTCATTTTGGTATATGAATGGTTACATAATGAATAAACTTGTTTCAATTATTTTACATTAAACATGTGACAGAATTTATGACCTGACTAGGTATATATATATATATATATAAGCTACCGCTTATTTAATTATTCTTTTTTCATCCAGATGTATTATACTTCAGTTTGAAGAAAGAACTATAAACTGGAACTCTAAACCGTAGCTTGAGATGAATATCATCCTACATACTATTCATTTCGGCAATTTTCTAGTTAATAATCACAGTTAAACATTTTAATTCAATGATCATCAATCCTTCTAAATGTAAACAATCACAATCATGAATTTCTCAACGCTACGGCTGCTGCACGCACCAAAGGACACCATTAAAACGATTAAAACGATCCATACGAACAAATATAATGGAGATAAATCGTTCTAAGTAGATTACTTTCAGACGTGAAGGAACATCTTAAGAGTTTTGTGATTGGGCATTGAGTTACAGGAATCTGTCTTTCGTGTTAATGTTTTTATTTTAATTTACTAATTCTCACTAATCAAATGATGTAATTAATCTGAATATACAATTATTTTATTGAGACACACACACAGATATGAAAATCGCCGATAGCTTGTAAACACAGGCACGAATAAAGAAATCAATTTGAAACTTAAGATCATAAAAATTTGCTTTCTATTGCATGAAATACGTTTCTAATTTAAGTTTATTTATGGTTAAGAACATTACATATTCTAATAATTTTCAATTGCAAGAATGATGGAACCACTGGAAAAAAAAAACAAAATAAACTACCAGCTGATTTCCATCGAAGGCTATTAACGTTTTAAGAGATTAGTACATATTACCAATGAACGTATCACTTGGACCACAAAAAAATCTTTAAATATTAAATTACCATACATTTTTGATAATGTTGCTATTACGTAATCAAGTATTGGTATTGTTCCTGCCATACCAACAATTTAGCTCAATGTATTACTCTAACAGCAGCAGACCCCGAATGTCATCTTAAATTCTATCTCACATCAAGAACGTCTGAATTTTATTGCGGCTGGTTAGTTCACGGATAATAACATTCAATTTTAGTGGAAGTATTTACGTGTCCCGCTAGGTCCCAACACTGACGATATTTATGGCGGTCTGTACCAGCCTTCCCAAATTGAAATACATTAATATTTTACCATAAACGCGACACTTTCATGCGGAACATAACGTTATCGTAATTGGATTCTTCCCTGAAAACAAAATATATGTTCGCATTGGGAACTGAGCACAGTGTACGTCATTGGGAACATCTAAAGTAAATAAATAGATATTAAATATAAAGCTGTAAAGGGAATTCTATCTATTTATGTTACGTACTTCATATGAATTTTGTACAGGCAGAACTTTATTAAAATTTTGACAAAAAGCTTCTTACCTGATCTGATGAGCATCTCTTTTTAACACTTCTAAATAAAAAAGATATACATAGATATGGATATAGGAATTTTACGAAACACTTTCATATTCTTCCTCAAAAAAAATTCAGTATCGTTTATAAAGTTAATTTATATGGTACATCAAATTGCGCGACATTAAAAGTTAGCTATCTATTTTTATCCATAATCTTGAAATATATTTTATGAACAGAAGCTTTTTAAGACCTCCTTCACAGTTTCATAATAATATAGTATAAACGAATACCTAACAAAGAGTCCTATCAAGTTGTCTAATATGAATATAACATAGCGGAAAGAAGTTAAATCGATATAAAAATGCTAGATATTTTATCCTTTGTGGGCATATTCATTATATCATAAAATGATAGCCAATTTCTCAACCACGATTACACCTAGCCATTTAGAATGGGGGCGGAGACCCTGTCAGATCACCGATATATTCGGTTTGATCTCTCCGCCCGCTCCGCAGTCGCGGACGTCCACGGGGACCACCCCCGTAGTGCGTCCCGGTCATTCCCCAAGTGGGCACTGAAGCGCCTGAATAAGGAGCTCCTGATGGAGGCCTCTATGGTGGCGGCGTGGGCGCCCATGCGTCCACACCCGGTCGAGGTCGAGGGTGAGGCAGGGTGGTTCCGGGACACGATGCGTCGCATTTGTGATGCGTCGATGCCCCGGATTGGCCCTCGACTTCCTAATCGCCACGCGTACTGGTGGTCGCCCGAAATTGCGCAACTCCGCGTGGAGTGCGTTCGGGCGAGGCGCGAGTGCGCCAGGCATCGCCGCCGTCCTCGGCTGATGGCAACGGCCGGCTCTTTGAGCCGGCTCCTTCCAAACGTCGGGGGTCCCGATCAGGTGGCGCGCCGCCTCTACATGGGGGTGGTGCGGTCGATGGCGGCGGCGCGCCCGTATGGTGCCACGCCCTGACCCGCCAGAACGTCGCCGCGCTGCGACGTCCGCAGCGCGCGATCGCGGTCAGGGCGATCCGAGGATACCGCACCGTCTCCTTCGAGGCGGCGTGCTTGCTCGCCGGGGCGCCACCCTGGGACCTGGAGGCGGAGGCGCTCGCTGCCGATTATCGGTGGCGTACCGACCTTCGCTCTAGGGGGGAAGGGCGCCCCGGCGAAGGAGTAGTTCGAGCGCAGAGGCTCCAATCTCGGCGGTCCGTGCTGGAAGCGTGGTCTCGCCGTTTGGCGGACCCGTCGGCCGGCCTCCGTACCGTCGAGGCGGTCCGCCCGGTTCTCGCGGACTGGGTGGGCCGCGACCGCGGATGCCTCACCTTCCGGCTGGCGCAGATGCTTACCGGCCACGGATGTTTCGGCTGGTACTTGCACAAGATAGCTGGAAGGGAACCGACGGCGCAGTGCCACCACTGCGCGGACCGCGACGAGGATGACACAGCGGAACACACGCTGGCGCGTTGCTCTGGATTTGACGAGCAGCGCGCCGCCCTCGTCGCGGTCATTGGAGAGGACCTCTCGCTGCCGCGCGTCGTGGCTACGATGCTCGGCAGCGACGCGTCCTGGAAGGCGATGCTCGACTTCTGCGAGTCCACCATCTCGCAGAAGGAGGCGGCGGAGCGAGAGAGGGAGAGTTCTTCCCTTTCCGCACCGATCCGTCGCCGTCGAGCCGGGGGCCGGAGGCGGGAATACGCCCGTACGTCCCGGCCCCTGTAGGTGGCGGCCTCCCCCCGGTGAAGGTCAAGGGGCGACCTGAGGGGGTGAGGCCGCGCGGCGCGCTACCAGCACTCTAGCGCGCTGCTGTGGAGTGAATAGAGCGACCGGTCGACGGTGTATCGCGTCCCGACCCGGCAGGCTGGTTCTGGTCCAGCGGGGTATTCCGGGACACCAGCGGCACCGTCTGGGCGGCCCGACGGGCTGCCGTACCGAGACGGCCGACGTTTCAGAGCCTTCGATTCGCCTCGAAGGCTCCGTCGGCTGGGCGTCCTTGGGGTGAGCCGCGCCGTCTGGTTGTAGTGTTGACCGCGGTAGCCCCCCTACCTCATCCGGGTTCTGACCTCGGAGGGGATCGGACGTCGGGTGTAAGAGTGCAGGGGAGTCGTTTAGTGGGTGGGTCCTAAAATCCTTGGGCCCGCGGTCTGCTCACAGCACCATGCAGATCGTTGAGTCTCACATACCCCGCGCGCCCCTTTTGCGCGGGGACCTCGTAGGAGGTTCGGCCGTCTACCCGAAAAAAAAAAAAAAAAATCGCCGCCGCCGCCTGCCGCGGCGGAACGATCCGATTGCGTTCGCGGCAGCAGAGGCCCGGCTGCACGGCGCATTCCGCGTCGCGCAGAGGGCATTGCAGCTGGCCATCAGAAGAGCCAAGAACCAACACATGGAGGGTCTCTTGGAGACGCTGGATGAGGATCCGTGGGGGCGGCCCTATCATATGGTGCGCAATAAAATGCGCCCATGGGCCCCCCCGATCACGGAGCGTCTCCAGCCTCAGCAGATGCGGGACATCGTCTCGGTGCTTTTCCCGCAGGAGCGGGAGGGATTTGTCGCTCCCGCTATGGACGCGCCGCCGGACTACGACGGCGAAGTCCCTGCTGAGGTGCCCCATATAACGGGGGCGGAGCTCCGTGTGGCCGTTCGCAAAATGTGCGCGAAGGACACTGCACCCGGCCCGGATGGCGTCCATGGCCGGGTTTGGGCCTTGGCTCTTGGTGCCCTAGGGGACCGACTCTTGAGACTTTACAACTCCTGCCTCGAGTCGGGACGGTTTCCTTCATCGTGGAGGACGGGCAGACTCGTGCTGTTGAGAAAGGAGGGGCGCCCGGCGGATACTGCCGCCGGGTACCGACCATCGTGTTGCTGGATGAGGTGGGCAAGCTGCTGGAACGCATTCTGGCAGCCCGCATCATCCAGCATCTGGTCGGGGTGGGACCCGATCTGTCGGCGGAGCAGTATGGCTTCCGAGAGGGCCGCTCAACGGTAGACGCGATCCTTCGCGTGCGGGCCCTCTCGGAGGAGGCCGTCTCCAGGGGTGGGGTGGCTTTGGCAGTGTCGCTCGATATCGCCAATGCGTTTAACACCCTGCCCTGGTCCGTGATAGGGGGGGCGCTGGAACGACATAGAGCGCCCCCCTACCTTCGCCGGCTGGTGGGTTCCTACTTAGAGGACAGATCGGTCACGTGTACCGGACACGGTGGGATCCTGCACCGGTTCCCGGTCGTGCGCGGTGTTCCACAGGGGTCGGTGCTCGGCCCCCTTTTGTGGAATATCGGGTATGACTGGGTGCTGAGAGGTGCCCTCCTCCCGGGCCTGAGCGTAATCTGTTACGCGGACGACACGTTGGTCGTGGCCCGGGGGGGGAGTTTTGCTGAGTCTGCCCGTCTTGCTACGGCTGGGGTGGCGCATGTCGTCGGCAAAATTAGGAGATTGGGCCTCGACGTGGCGCTCAGTAAATCCGAGGCCATGTGGTTCCACAGGCCCCGGAGAGTGCCACCTGTCGATGCCCATATCGTGGTTGGAGGAGTCAGTATCGGGGTCGGGGTGCAGTCGAAGTACCTCGGCCTCATTCTGGACAGTCGTTGGACCTTCCGTGCTCATTTTCAGAACCTGGTCCCTCGTTTGTTGGGGGTGGCCGGCGCGCTAAGCCGGCTTCTGCCCAACGTCGGGGGCCTGACCAGGTGACGCGCCGTCTCTATACGGGGGTGGTACGATCAATGGCCCTATACGGGGCGCCCGTGTGGGGCCAGTCCCTGGCCGTGGGGGTGGCGAAGCTGCTGCAACGGCCACAACGCACCATCGCGGTCAGGGTCATCCGTGGTTATCGCACCATCTCCTTTGAGGCGGCGTGTGTACTGGCTGGGACGCCGCCTTGGGTTCTGGAAGCGGAGGCGCTCGCCGCTGACTATCAGTGGCGGGCTGACCTTCGTGTCCGGGACGTGGCGCGTCCCAGCCCCAGTGTGGTCAGAGCGCGGAGGGCCCAATCTCGGCGGTCCGTGCTGGAGTCATGGTCCAGACGGCTGGCTGATCCTTCGGCTGGTCGTAGGACCGTCGAGGCGATTCGCCCGGTCCTTGTGGATTGGGTGAATCGTGACAGAGGACGCCTCACTTTCCGGCTCACGCAGGTGCTCACTGGGCATGGTTGTCTCGGTGAGTTCCTGCACCGGATCACAGCCGAGCCGACGGCAGAGTGCCACCATTGTGGTTGCGACTTGGACACGGCAGAGCATACGCTCGTCGCCTGCCCCGCATGGGAGGGGTGACGCTGTGTCCTCGTCGCAAAAATAGGAACCGACTTGTCGTTGCCGAGTGTTGTGGCATCGATGCTCGGCGACGACGAGTCGTGGAAGGCGATGCTCGACTTCTGCGAGTGCACCATCTCGCAGAAGGAGGCGGCGGGGCGCGTGAGAGACGCACAATCCCGCCGCCGTCGAGCGGGGGCCAGGGAGGCGGATCTCGCCCAAGCCCTGGCCCTCTAAGTGTTTCGGGTCCCCCTCACATGTCGGTCTGGGGACCGGCGAGGGGGGCCTAAGAAGACGACGTGCAAGCTGCTCTGCACGCATTTTACGCAAGAGCATCCGGGTGATGGAAGGCCGGCTATCCTCGACCCACGCTGGTTCTGGCCCAGCGGGGTATTCCGTAGGGTAACCCACTCTAACCGGCGCCATCTAGGCGGGCTTCGGACAGTCTGCCGACCGAGAGGGCTGGTGGTCGTGGCGCCGACGACCGCCAGTCCGGCGTCCCGAGGGGGAGGGTGATGGGAGAGATGTGCTCCGCACTAAACGCTTCACTTTCCCCCTTTGCCTTGTCATGAGTTCTGTCTCATGCGAGGTTTGGACGTTGGTTGTTGAGCGACAGGAGGTTTTAGTCAGTTCGACTCTGACATACCCCGCCCAGTATCCCCAGAAAAGGGCGGAAGTCCGGCGATTTCCTCCTGACCAAAAAAAAAAAGCCATTTAGAATAGTAGTACTTACGTGTTGAAAGCACATCCTTATGAAATTGCGGTCACAGCTCTCTTTCCTTAATAAAAACTATAACCGTTTTATCAAAGAGAACTTTCCTCGCAAATGAGACTGCAAAGTATGAACATCGAACGAGTTTTGATCCATTTTAGTTGAAACTGAAAAGTTATATGTTCACGCAACTACTGAAATGTATCCATAAAGCTTAAAGAGATACTTAACGGTGACATTTATTCTCTATTTCTACATAAAGCACATTTTTCATATCATCGTTTATCTAAACTTTTATGTATTATGTACCTTTTGGAAATGTCAAAATTTAACTATTGTTTTAATAACCACACTATATAGTCATAAATACTATAATTTATTATAATAGGTCCTACCAAAATTTAAATAAGCTCCTCATATTTCGATTTTAAATGAGGTTCCAATAATAATAGTAATAAATAATGTATTATAAATAGATAATTGCAAAAATTTAAAACCAGCTATAATAGTCAAAACTTTGACCTCTGCAGATCCCGACATTATGACTAGCCGAGAGTGACTACTTTTAAACTACTTTTACAGTTTAATCTCGTTTTTTTTTATTGTTTTGCTATTCGCGAACGCTTCGAATATTTTATATTACCGAAAATTAAACTGTAAAAATAATTTTAAGTTGTCTTCGACTGATATATGCTGAACAAAATACCACTATAGCAGAACTGACCATAATACTTTTTTATCTACTGATACTTTATAATATTTTGTAATTTCCATTCAAAGTAAAATAAACTATTAATATTTTTTACAGACAGACATTATTTGCTGTACAGACTCCTTATCATTGTATTCGAGGAGTCGAAAAGCTCACGAACCGATTAGAGACATGAGTTATATGTTTCAGCTGTTATTTACAACAACTATACCGATCTTTAAGCATGAAACATATGTATATAGTATAGTAATATCAAGATGAAGATAGAATTTACTGGTGGTAGGACCTCTTGTGATTACTGGTGGTAGGACCTCTTGTGATTACTGGTGGTAAGACCTCTTGTGAGTCCGCGCGGGTAGGTACCACCACCCTGCCTATTTCTGCCGTGAAGCAGTAATGCGTTTCGGTTTGAAGGGTGGAGCAGCCGTTGTAACTATACTGAGATCTTAGAACTTATATCTCAAGGTGGGTGGCGCATTTACGTCGTAGATGTCTATGGGCTCCAGTAACCACTTAACACCAGGTGGGCTGTGAGTTCGTCCACCCATCTACGAAAAAAAAAAAGGCAGAATAGTGGTACCTATCCTTTGGGGCTCGGAATACATTACTAGCAGTAAAAACAAGTAATAACTTTTACTATTTTCCAAAAACAGGGAATCGGCCAAAAAAACAGCGTCACATTTTGGTAACAACCGAACCAGCAGTGATTGATGAATTGATTCTTACATTCTAAATTACAGACAAAAGTTATTTATTTATTTGTTCAGGTGTAGGTATTTACTCAACGAGTGTCTAAGATTATAAGAACAGAGCTTCACGTTAATCTGCAGATAATCTACTGAAGTTTTATATTGTATAGGAAAGGAGCTTAGTCTGAAACCAAATCACTGCATTCTAAATCTAAATGATAATTTAAAACACTTTAAATATCCAAGGATTAGTTATTTGCAAATATGAGGTTGGATAACTGTTCTTTTCAAATTCAAATATTTGAGAAAAGCTCAATTATTTTCAAACTGTATTTTTTAAATAAAATTCAGGCAATCCAGTCGATCCAATCACCTTCAATATGGACAGTATTGTTCAAATCTAGTAAGGAACATACATATCCAAATTTCATCATTTTGTCAATAAAACTACAAACATACCTACCTCAAAATTTGCCTCTTAAAATTCAATGTACAAATATTTTTTCGTATCATATAATAATAAAGGAAAAAATTAAATGAAAAATATTTCTCTTAGCGAATAAAAATCAAGTTCTCACTGGCGCCTACACAAAAAAAAAATCTTAATTTACGTCGACAAGAAACAACTTTTAACAACGAAGCTACTTACGAATATTTTAACGAAACACTCATTATCGAAGACATCTACATTCAAGCGTAACGTCTCAGAAATATTTCAGTTTTACGAGAGAATGGCGAAATATATTTTTTAAGGTCAAGCAGGTCCGCCGCGGAGGGCCATTAAATCACAATTAGAAGTAATGCGGGTGGATGCGTGAGAGAGACCGAGGGCTTAGCGAGACCGGGCTCTGACCAAAAGGCTTTGTTAGACTTACGCGCTTGTCTCCTAATACTTATATTTTAGCCCCCGATAACCATTACGAAGGTAATTTGTTTCTTATTAATAAAGAAACGATACCTAGGAGCGGTTCCCCGAGAGAATCAAGGAGATAAAATTTTATTGTTAACGGCCATAACAGTTAACCTACATATTTAGAGTAAGCGTGGGAGGTAGCAATTTTAGGAAATTACACGATACAACGGACAATGGGGATGTCGGATATAGCTATCGTTCAGCTAGAAATCGTTTCGTTTATCAGTTGTGGTTTGTTTTTAGCTCGATTATCTGGAAAAAACATTTCCTATATGTGCCATACAAAGAAAACTTTAGTCGAGAATCGCACAGCATCGTATGTGTTTTTTATTTTTATTTTTATTGCTTAGATGTGTGGACGAGCTCACAGCCCACCTGGTTTAAATGGTTACTGGAGCCCATAGACATCCACAACGTAAATGCGCCACACACCTTGAGATATAGTTTTAAGGTCTCAGTATAGTCACAACGGCTGCCAGACCCTTCAAACCGAAACGCATTACTGCTTCACGGCAGAAATAGACGGGGCGGTGGTACCTGCCCGTGCGGACTCACAAGAGGTCCTACCACCAGTATTCCAAATGTTTATTTTATTTAGCGCTTATGACGAGGGTTGAAGGAAAAGTAAATTTTAGATAATTAAACAATAGAAAAGTAGGAAAGTCATGAAAGGTCAAATTCAGCGTAAATTACATCCTCATTTACTTTTCGATGAAAAGGAACGTTCAGCGGAATAATGATTGATTCCACCCCAACGTCTAATAGAAGTGGACGTGGGAGAGAATTAAATATCCGCTGCTGAAGGGCTCTTTTGTTCTTTACAATCTCATTAAACGTAAAATACCTCAAACAGCGACCAATTCACCACGAAAATCTTATTATCCTACATTTTGAGATTCACAAAACCAAGCACAGCGTAAACGAACTTATAAATGAAGCTAAGAAGTATCGTAGAATTATGGAAAGCTTTAATTATTGAAAAAAAAAAAAACTATAAAAAAGGTGCACATATACATAATTATAAAATATTCTTTTCAGTTTTTATTTTTGCGGATTAGATGCAGGTACTATTTGTAATCACTTACACTTACCTTTCATTTATGGCATATGCAGCTAATAAAAATGACCAAACTATTTTATAATCTCAGTTGGTAATTTCTGACGTTTTTGATAGCCGTCGTCCGTCACCATGATAGTTGTACAACAAATAAATAACATAATAATATAATATAATTCCAATCCTATTGTGTCCAAAATCATTAATCTAATATAAATAATTAGGTTTTCAAGAATGTTAAGACAGATTAGAACGTCATGCTTCGCCAACAAACTAAGCAGTTTAGCGAATGCTAAGTAAATAAATCTCAGTTGTGTATTTGCTATGATAGATCCAAAACACGAAACAAAATAAATAATAAAAACACATAACAACAATAAAAGAAGGAGAGTAAAGTACAATATATATATTTTTTTTATTGCTTAGATGGTTGGACGAGCTCACAGCCCACCTGGTGTTAAGTGGTTACTGGAGCCCATAGACATCTACAACGTAAATGCGCCACCCACCTTGAGATATAAGTTGTAAGGTCTCAGTATAGTTACAACGGCTGCCCCACCCTTCAAACCGAAACGCATTACTGCTTCACGGCAGAAATAGGCAGGGCGGTGGTACCTACCCGCGCGGACTCACAACAGGTCCTACCACCAGTAATTACGCAAATTATAATTTTGCGGGTTTCACTTTTATTACACGATGTTATTCCTTCACCGTGGAAGTCAACCGTGAACATTTGTTGAGTACGTATTTCATTAGATAAATTGGTACCCGCCTGCGGGATTCGAACACCGGTGCATCGCTTCAACACGAATGCTCCGGACGTCTTATCTTTTAGGCCACGACGACTTTTTTAAATGTAATATGATTTTTAATATGATTTATACACCAAAATAAACAAATGCAAAACACTAAATAGAAAAGCCCAATGCACCGCCCATTTTCGCCAACAACGATCTCTTCCTGACAAACATCAGGTGGCCAAGAATCATTTCAGGAAAGAAATTAATCGTTGTTCTTGACGGAAAGTTACAATTCAATAAACTTTAAATTTAAAATTAAATATATAAAGATTAACATCGTTTTAGATTTCTCAATTAACATTCTAGAGTCATTAACAATATAATAATTGTTCGTCTCGTCCGGTTGGAGGAAAAGTCGGGAAATTGGCGTGATTTTTCTGCTACGTTTTTTTTCATCGCACGTACAATGTATATTGGTAATATTTTCATCACAAAATATTGAAAAACTTTAATACAAAATCACTGTTGTTTCAACGTAAGTGAATCGTAACATCTTCTGAAGTGAAAGTAAGCGCTTTACGAAAATACTTAAAATTAATTTTAAAGTACTTGTGATAGTACTTAGCCGGGAGTGTACTCAGCTTGGAAATAATGTATTATATTGCGAGGTGGTATATCACAGTGGCGACAGGTGTGCGAAGGCAATCCTCTTTCACCCGCCTCCAAGCTTTTCGACCCCAAAGGAACCCCTTTTAAGTAACATGACTTTTAACTTTGTGACCCATCTTTGCTTTGAAGTTTATAGACTTATCCAATTCTGGATTTATGCAAGGAATTCTCCTAACGTTTTTCTAATTTACTTCAAAATGAGATATGACGTTACTTGGGCAAAGGTAAAATATGTTTTCTAATTTTTTCAAGGCCCGTTTACAGATTTGTGGTAACTGCAAGACAAATTGTCATAAGTATGTACTTTTCAAATGTACGAAATGAAACGTCATGACAATTTAAGAAAGGATTCTTTCAAAATGTTTACTGCTTTAATATAACGAAAATGCAACATTTCTAATGTTTGTAAAAATATGTGCGTGTGTAATATTTGTGGGCAAATAAAAAATCTTGTTCAATTAACCCAAATTAATTACTATCAAAAAAAAATTGACACGCAATTTGTCACAGTGCTATTTACTTGTAAATTTTTCGGGACGCTCCGCGGGCCAGTTTATTATGCGAACCTCGTAACTATGTAAAATTGCTATCTCATAAATAAACAATCTTGGCTGGCAGAGAGTGGTGGCCCCCAGGCGTTTTATTTTATTCTGTGGACATATTTTCGGCGGCCATTTTCCATTGCCGATCAACCCTTTTGACAATTTATCGGGACATCACATTTTCATACAAGCGGGCACGAACTGCGCGCCCGCCTCATACATATTCAAATAACAGGCCTGTACAAAGCAGAAACACGCTGCGCCCCCGACGTGTTAGAATTACAAAAAAGCATACCGAATATGCCAACTGATAAACAATCTATATCGAGATAGCCTCGTTTGGGCCCTATTTGAATTTGTTATAAATTTATGTAAATAATTATCATAATTTATTCAACTATCGCCTAAGGTATAGAAATTACAAAGGTTACATGTCGTCTCCATCTCTCAATGTTATAATTTTTTTTTTAGTAACCCGAATGAATTCGAAAATAAGTCTAACGTATTTTAAGCTGCTTATTATTTGCAATAAAGATTAGCAATAAATATCAAGGGAATATTCAATAAAATTCAAAAAACACTAAACTAGTAATAACAACTTAACAGTTCTAATAACATTCGTTATTAAACGTAGAACACATAAAAATGTCTCCAAATTTAAAAACCATATAGTTCCTATAAAATTTTTCGCCACAGCACTTTGTAAGTTAAACACCCATCGTACATGTCCGTTGCCGCAATAACTTTACAAAGTTGCTAAATATACGACTCCCATCGTCCCCTGGTGACGTAGAGTAGAGCATCATAAAAGTCTATAGCAGTTTTCCGAACGCTTAATGGACGCTTCTGAGTTGCGTGAAAACTGTTAGAACTTTTAGCGGCAACCGGTTTGAATTTCAGTCGTTATTTTTGTTTCGAAAGTTTGCGCTTCAGCCGATTTCACGTTATTTCAACTCTTGCTTTTATGGTGCGAAATAGGAACGCTTTGTTCGCCACAGCTGGAGGCGAACGGACAAACATTTCCCCGAAAAAGAATATATACACAATTCATAACACTTCAGTTTTTTACTGGCGGTAGGACCTCTTGTGACTCCGCGCGGGTAGGTACCACCACCCTGCCTATTTCTGCCGTGAAGCAGTAATGCGTTACGGTTTGAAGGGTGAGGCAGCCGTTGTAACTATACTTGAGACTTTAGAACTTATATCTCAAGGTGGGTGGCGCATTTACGTTGTAGATGTCTATGGGCTCCAGTAACCACTTGACACCACGTGGGCTGTGAGCTCGTCCACCCAACTAAGCAATAAAAAAAAAAGTTGTAATCAGCATTAAATCTTATTATATTCAGAACCAAAAGTAAAATAATTTTAATTCGAATTAACACTCATAGTCGTCATATGAATAAAAATTAGTGGTTGCATTTATTTTATCTACAGATTAGACTGTCATGTTCACGTGATTGAATGACATTTAACTTAATATACATTTTTAGTCACGTAATTTGAAAGCTTACTAAACATTAACACGAATGAGACACAGAACAAATGTAGTGAAAATCGTAATTAAACAATTATGTTTACAGCTATGTAATTTTTAAAAATATCCTAATAACTTAAACCATTATAATGTTACAAAATTAAAAAAAAAACAACTAAGCTGCTTTTTTAAAATGAATAACAAAGATTAAGTGATCCAGGCTTTTATCTCGAATGAAATCGTCAATAACTGAACTTACAAGAAAAAAGCCACAACTATAATTTTAATGAAAGTGCTAATTACAGGGTGCTGGATTTCAGTGATTTTATTAGTTATGATTCATAGACAACAAAGCTTTATTAACAAAATATGTATTTCTAAAAATACACATCACGAAAGTTTCTCGAAATTACAGGAAATTGGGAGGTACGGCTTCTGTGCACAAACAAAATCCAATACACATAACACATCAACAAGCAGTGAAATGTCTTCGTGCGGGAACAGATCTTGATCGTAAAAAAGGATATTATCTTCGCGTCGCAATAAAAAATTTAACTTCTAAAATTTAACGATACCATGTCCAATAAAAAATAACCTTAACACTCTGTTGTGTTGAATTTATGAGATACGTACATCTATTTTAAATTACACGTGATTTCAATCGAAAGAAACAAGTTAAAATGTAAATAATGAATGGAAATAATGTTAAAATGGAAATAATGAAACTTATATCTCAAGGTGGGTGGCGCATTTACGTTGTTGATGTCTATGGGCTCCAGTAACCACTTAACACCAGGTGGGCTGTGGGCTCGTCCACCCATCTGAGCAATAAAAAAAAAATAAAACTTTTTTTCTAAATCAAGGCACCAAGCCCCCTGCCTTGATAGACAAAGAGATCATGCCCGGGCAGAGTGGATTGCCCCGAGGCCCAATCGGCACTCTTGTGAGAAGACGCGACAACCCGACAGAAGTGACACTACCATTACTGCTGCGAACACAAGTAGATACATTGGTACCAATCAGTGTATAAGTATCCAGTTAATTTTTCGCCTGCAGCAGTTATGCGTCTCGTTTTAAAAAGCGGTAGAACAGTTCACAATAAAACATTGACTTCGACCTCGTGTGTCCTGATGAGTAGTAGAATTCACGTTGCGTTTAATGTCTATAGACTGTAATAGCACCTCAAGACGAACCGGTTCCTGTTCTGATCCACAAATATGTTTTAAAAAAAAAAACGAATAATCTACAGCATTATCAGCTTCACTTTAGCATCTCTTAGAATACAATGACACATAAGTGATATGTAAATTTTCATTAAGCCAACTATACAGCATCCGGATAAATTAATCTATACTGGCGAGCGTTATCCACTCAAAATGAGTAAATGTCGTAGTAGTAACGCTCTGATACGATAAACATGATCGGAAGCACGGGGCTATTCGAGTTGCATCCGACGGACATCCTCTACAGCTTTATCAGCTTCACTTTAGCATCTCATAGAAAACAATGACATATAAGTGATATGTAAATTTTCATTATGCCCATCTATACAGCATCCGAATAAATTAATCGATACTGGCGAGCGTTATCCACTCAAAATGATTAAATGTCGTAGTAGTACCGCTCTGATACGATAAACATGATCGGAAGCACGGGGCTATTCGAGTTGTGTCCGACGGACATCCGCTCCGTGGGACGACACACCTCTAACTATGTAATAGATTTTCGATAAACGAACTTACGAGACCCTTCACAACTAATACACATTTTATATTTGGTCAGCTACTTTAAGTCATTGAGAATAATACTGGGTATTTCCAAAACATTTAATCTTTTACTGCTGTGCTATTTATAGCTTATCGTTTAGAATATCATGCAAATAACACAAGTTGCTACTAGAATGTTTTTAAAAATAATAAATAAAATGAAATTTATTATAAGTGTATCTTGTCATTTAAAATTATTATTTTACTTTTCTAATCACTGTAATATATTATTATTATGAATAAAAAAAATATTGAATCAAGAAACTTTATATTATGTTTTTATTTAATCACAGATTTTTCTTTCAGTCCTTTCTATTCAAGCAAGTATAACTAACTATAAACCGTGAAATATCCGATAAATTGGTCCTGCTTCGAAAATTAGAAACTATGCATACAAAGAAAACATTTACCTATCTTAGTTCAATCTCGATTGTATTATCCTCGGCAACTAGGCACTTTCCCATTTTACTATTCTCGAAACTGTGTTATACCAAAATACAATTTTCGACTGACAATAAGAGCTCATACAATTTCTCAATTGCTTGGTTTGCTTATGGAATTCACAAATTGATAGAAAATTTCTGAAACCTTTCAAATTAGAATCACGGTTTGCCTTAGGACCAACAGCAAAATTATAATTTACGTAATTACTGGTGGTAGGACCTCTTGCGAGTCCGCACGGGTAGGTACCACCGCCCTTCCTATTTCCGTCGTGAAGCAGTCATGCATTTCGGCTTGAAGGGTGGGGCAGCCGTTGTAACTATACTGAGACCTTAGAACTCATATCTCACGGTGGGTGGCAGCATTTACCTTGTAGTACCTATTGTGTACCTATGTGCGACGGTAACTTAACACCAGGTGGGCTGTGTGCCCGTCCACCAATCTATGCAATAAATAGAAAGCTAAATAATATTACAAATAATATTTATCTTAATTACTGCATATAATTTAATACTACGACACCAAAAGTGAAAGGTCAGTTCCTATTTTTAGAAAAGTTTTTTTTTTCTTCAAGTTGTTAATGTTCTGACCTTTATGCTTTAAGTCTTTTATCAATTAATTAGAGAAGGCCTAAGCGAAAGTGATTGCTTTAATATCTACCTTATTCATATTAAAAGCAAAATAACAATTGGAATAGTTGTAAACTTAGATTATCGTATTTTGCTTCGAATTAACACATAATATAAAGTCTGAAACATCGAACACTTTTAAAACAATTAACAAAAACATTTCCGATAAATACTATTAAAACAGTATAGTTTGTGAAATGCTTAAAATGACCATTATAAATTTTCGGAAACTTTAATTGAGTACAATTAATGGTGTCCAAAAATGATTATCAAAATAACATACCGTTAAAAATATACGCTATAAATCGAAGCACAATCGAGCACAGAATAAAATTAAAACGATTTCGTATGCACTGAATCATATAGTTCGGTATATCGGCCGTCCCCCGAGGATTTGGCAACCGATACACGACTGTGCACTTAGCCAGGCAGCGCCGGTCAGACCTATGTGTAATAAAACCCTTAACATCGTATGTCCATTGTTTGGTCAAATGCGATATTGTGTATTTCGTTACGTCTTTTACATTCGCCAACATTATTATTACGGTTTTATCATTTTCGCACCGATTGTCACGTGAAATCACATGTGGGGTGTGCCATTAATTTAACCAACACAAAACGAGTTTTGGCTCTGTTCCCTATTGTATTCAAAAATAGCTCTTGTACGTATGTTTAGGAAGAATTTACGGTGTATATTTATAGTCGGCTTCGTCTGTGTTAACTTCACATTATATTGCGTGGTAGGAGACCTCTGCTCAGTAGTGAGATAAGAGGTAGCATATATTTTTACCAGGATTTCTAGATTCTCAGATTCAAACTACTGCTACAGCGTATTTCATTTAAATCGGTTCAGTGACTTGAACGTAAAAATGTAACACACAGACAGAGCCACTTAGGTATCTATATATTAATACGTGAAGCAAAAACTTTGTATCCCTTTTTACGAAAATTGTGCGGACAGAGAAGTATAAAATTTCTCACACATATAGAAAATATAGAGAAGGAGTGCACAATGCTAATATTTTTTTTAATAATGCATAAAAATACCTTAAAACAATAAAGAAATCATTACACACACTACAATATTTTGACACACACACGCATGCAATATGCATATTATGTGTTCATTGTCAAACTTTTCTTATTGGTTTAGTCTGTGGTCTAATTGACTAATTGAAAATAGATGAAATATTGTTTGTCATTGTTAATATTTGTCTAAAGTGTAGTCTTAGCGAAATTTGTGAAGAAGTAGAATAGTCTTTGACTATAGAATCTTAACAGCGCTTATACGAATTTATAATTTCAATTAACTATAGTCGAATTACGACTACCGGGGGACCACTAGTTAATATCATTTGCTATGTAACATCTAACATAAAAGGAAAGATATAAAAGTGAATTCAAAATATATTTAATTACCTTTTTTTTTTAACAAATCCCAATTTAAGTAAACAAAGTCTATACTCTGCACTAATCTCTACCAATCTGTGGAGGTATATGAAAATCCTTTCAGCAGTTCTGAAGATGTACGGGGGGAACAAACAGACAGACGGACAGAATAAATATCAAAATATTGGTTTACATTCTGTGAGTTTTCTTTAGTTATCATAATTTATAAAATACAAAGTATTTTAATAATTTTCTTCAATTAATCTACACACTGGGTTCTGTTGTTTTAAAACCAGTGAATAGGAAACATACAAGGAAACACTCTAAATGAAACAAAATACGAAAATATAATCTTTGAAAACATTAAGTCCGAAAAAAGGCAAGCGGTTATTTTAACAATGTTTTATTAATTGCAAAGATTAAAATTCCAACGATAGAACCTTTTTGTTAGATGACAGAAATCCTTCCAATGTCCATCGCATATAATTAAAAAAAACAGTCTTCCGTGCTCCGTAATTGTCGTTCCGATTCAGCGATCCTTTCTTCGTTTTCCGAAAATACTGCTAATAGTAAATTATATATTCCAACGTCGTGCTTTCCCTATTACAAGGTACAAATACAAAGTGACAATCTAAAAACAAAACGCTTTTGAACGCCGCCCCTGAAATTGAAACCGAATGTACTGTTCCATTTAATAACGCTGTTGATCTTTCGTTAATATTTAAATATGCAAACGACGTATTCTTAGAATTAGTTCATAACAATGTCTAGTAGTAATGATCCTATCATTTAAATTACCTAAAAAAAAAATTATGAATAGCATTCATCGTGCAATATTTCGAATTATAGAGCAAGGGCTTATTACTAAGTTGGGTTTGTTTTTATTTTTTTTTTTATTTTAAATCAAAGTGTCAAAAGGTATTGGCTGTTTTAAATGTGTCGCCCAGAATTTATGAATCTCATTGACAGTAATAATTTTAGACAGGTTTAATTACCAAACGGAAAATTCATTACTTAGAAACATTATCGCTACAAACTTTGTAGCTACTTAATTTTGATGTTAGAATTGCTAGTTTTCATACATTATATTAGAATTTGCTAATACTGTATGTGATTTATAAAACAGCTGTTAATCGCATGTAAATAGCAAATATCTTGTCAATCATTGTATCACTAACCTTTGCTGTAAGTTTCTTAATCAAAAAATCTGATTATCCTTAATCTTGAAGCTACTAATACTTTCTGCCATTAATTATAGTAGTTTAACTTCCTAGTTAAACTCCCTCCAATTTCCAGATACTCTAGGAAAAGCTATTCATTAGTCCTCAACTAGTCCAGATAATCTTACAGCCTCCCTGAGCTTAAGCATTTAGATGTCAAGCATTTATTCCTAATGTTCTCCAACAGCAGTATGAGCACATTGGTCATGATGCACACAATAACAATGGAAAAACGACTTTCTAACCCAACAAACCACAACATGTGATTGCTTCGTAACAGAAAAATATAAAGCGGTGGTACTTATGCTCATAGCTTATTTTTAATTACCGTGTTCCTTTATGGATGAAGCCATTCGTGAACACAGCTTAGTACATTAGTAAGGAATGAAAAATAGCATTTGGGCATTTCTATAATTCCGTATAATTTTCAAGACAATCATGCTCAAACTTTAAATTTGCTTATTTATGGATTAATAAAAATAGAAGTTAAACAACGGCGCTTAAAAAAAATCTTAATAATCAACAATCGACACATTAAATTGCAGTGAATCTTGTTCGACAGTTAGAATAGATACATAGATAGAAACCTCTAGAACCAATCTTTTCCTCGTCAACGTCTGTCTGTCCGCTTGCGATAGAAGAAACCAGTGACCCAGTTTCATACGCCAGTTGCTTTCGTTTAAAACTAAGCGATAAAAAGCTCCCGAGTAATGTTTTGTGAAGCATACTCTTGTTGTATTTTAAATTGAAAGTTCTGAATACATGAATGATATTTACCTCATTTCTTACGGACCCTGGCACACTCTTGCTCAATGAAGAGTACTGCTATGGAATGCTGACATGAAAAGTACTGAGTTCCAATGCGTCAATTGCTGATTTAGCAATTTAAATTTGTAATAATACATAACGTCATCGAAAACTACTAGTACCTATAACACTACCACTACCAGTACTAATAAGTACTCGAGAGATCATAATGGGGAATACGATTTTGAATGATCTGTTACTCGATACTAATTTGCCACTAAATTTTAGCATATATTGTATCACTAAAGTTGGTATAATTGCATTGGTTATACAACGAGAAAACGCCCCGTAAAGCAATGGAGTTACAGTAGTTATTTGTTTCATATACAAAATTTATTCATTGGTGGTAGGACCTCTTGTGAGTCCGCGCGGGTAGGTACCACCACCCCGCCTATTTCTGCCGTGAAGCAGTAATGCGTTTCGGCTTGAAGGGTGGGGCAGCCGTTGTAACTATACTGAGACCTTACAACTTATATCTCAAGGTGGGTGGCGCATTTGCGTTGTAAATGTCTATGGGCTCTCGTAACCACTTAACATCAGGTGGGCTGTGAGCTCGTCCACCCATCTAAGCAATCAAAAAAATAAAAATAAATGCTGATAAATGTCACCGAGGGATAATTTAAAATTAATGTAGGTATACTTAATACCAAACTCTGAATAGTAACAAGGATTAAATATCTTATATAAGAATAACTTATAGGCTACTTTTCTCCAAGATATGTTTGTAATAAAGTATTTACTGCGTGCAACTGACCGGCCATAACCAAATTCATTAGCTTTCTCTCATATAAAATATTCATCGGAAAACGCGTTCAAAAAATTCTTACGTCCAAATAGAATTCTTAAAGTACCTCTAAAGCTATTTGTAAGACCGAACAGGAAATTTTTCATTAGAGCTCCGTGACCTCCGAATAATTTGCTATCCGCGCCGAATCGAAAATTACAATTGTTTCACTGTGCACACAGAACAAAACGGAAACTTGGCGCACAATAAAGAAAGCTTAATGTGACGGTTCTGTTTTCTTGTCACGTTTTTTCGTCGTTTAAACGTCCCTCCGACAAATGGCTCGGAACATAACTACATCGACACGACCTAACGTCTAATAAGAAGTACAAAACGAATGCGAAGCTTGCTTTAAATAAAGGCAAATTTATCTGTGACTGTAAGGATGCGACCCGCTGTATATTTTCTGATACAGGTTAATATCGCATCCTATTAATAGTAGTTGTAAAATGTCAATAGCATCACCTACATTCGTCTGTCATTATAATTTCGTTAAATTCAGCAAATAAATGTACAACAAACTGCCTTTTATTTATTAGCAATCTAATGTTCGAAATCTTTTGTAGCTTATTCTATTGTAATATATCATTTTCTATGGCTCAATACGTTTCAACTATCATTTCCTTTGAAGAAAGCACGGCATTCATTCCAATCTATTCCTTAAGCCTTCTTGTTATTTTCTGTCCTCGATCCAGACGTCTTTGGGTGGAGTGAATCTCCAAAATTGCAATCACGCAAATTGAAAATTAATGGACCGCGAAATCCAATTTTGCATTAGTGATCCAAAGCTTTCTGGTAGCTGAAAAATCTAGTTTAGATTATACTGTTTTATTATGTTGATTTTACGAGTGGCTCCATGGCGTTTTGTTATCAAAAGAGCGCGCTTCAATATTTGCCTTCATTTTATTTTAACACGAAACTTATTTCCAATTTATCAACTTGAATTATGCTAATCACAATTGAATGTGAACGAATTATAAATATTTAACATCGTTATTTAGATGACGGACTTAACATAGATAATATTGATAAGAACTACTTTACTGAATATTTTTGACTGTGATCAAATGTTTTTATCCAAATGACGTGAGGTGGAACAACAAACGTAGACATTTTGATGTCCTTTTATTCCTAGAACTTCAAATTGAAAATAATAAGACAATTCGTTTTTGTTACAGCACAGAGTCGGCTGTTATAGATATACTAAATTCTATTATGTAATATTTTACCAAAAAAAAAACCGAATGTCAAACTACATGTCTATGTGGACTGAATAGTGATAGTGATAATGATACAACCTGCTCTTCAAGCTACAACCTCTTCATCCTATTTTCTTCTTTCTCTATGCTGTATGTAATAGTAACCGAACTTTAAAATATGAAATAAAAGCACCAATTATACTGAAAAACAGCTATGCCCCTATTTTACGTGGCCTGTTTGGTGCTGCATATTTTATTTATGGACAATGTTGGCCCCTATCTATACGGCCTTCAATGACCCGCTGACGGAGAGGCCTGCTGGCCGGAGACGAGGTTCTCCGTCTCGTAGGCGTAGGGTCACGGAGAAGGATGCGTTGCTCGTAACATACATCATCTTCACCTTGCCTCACCTGAGGGACATTGGCTGTAGTGAGAAAGTCGTTTTATTCGGTTCAACTTTAACATACTCCGCCTACCACCCAACGCGTAGACGGAAGTCCGCCAATTTTACTCTTGACACAATAAAAGCTCTTTTTTACTCACCGTGTCACACTCTTATTAACCACATTGTGCTATGTTGGTAAAAAGCGATTCAAAAGAATTGATAAGAGTATAAGTGCACCAGGCGTCATACATATTACGCCAAAGATGACTATCGTAATTTTAATATAAAAAAAATATTGACGCTTTGCAACCCAACCTTAAATAAAGATTAATATCACCCTAGTTAACAGTTTTTCATATTAAATAACTGTCAATTAGTTTATTTCTAGTGACAGAGCGATGGTAGGTATACAGGGGTTTCAAAGATGGGAGTGACTTCGAAATCAGGTCAAATGATGGGCGGCGCCTTTGTGCTGTTGACGGCCTGCTGTGACTACTTAAAACCAGATCTGACGTTGAGCTCGCTTACTTATACAGAACCATAAAAAACCATTCCGAGACTCATACTGACTCCCTGGTGCAATAGTTAGCGCCCCTGACTGTTGCGCCGGGAGTCGTGGATTCGACTCTCACATCGGGCAAACATTCGTGTGACAAAAAGTTTTTTTTTGCATTTTGTCTGAGTGCTTATTACCTATATATTGTTACACGCTGGGGTTCGGGATAAATAAAATTTCACCAAAGTACCACTAAAAACTGTATTCAACACTTAGAATACTTAAAATACTCAACAAACACTTTAAAACTCTCAATTCGCTTCTTCCGCTTCGCATCAGGTGATCCGTTCGCTGTTTCACTTCGAGTAGTTCCGATTACAACTTTATTATATATTCCACTCTATACCCCGTTATCTACTCCAATATTCCACACATCTCTAGTATTGTGTTTCCGCTATGTGACAATAGATGGCGTTGTACTTCTCGAGCGTGCTACTAGGTCCTTCGATATTCGTTCGACTATTCGGCGATAGATGGCGTTACCGGCGTAACAATATGTATATATTTAAACGTATATAAGTATCTATATCAGTCTCCTAATTTGGGGCCGGATGACCTTGCATGATTTATTCACACTTATTATTATTATTGTTAGGTTGCCCAAATCAATAAATTTTATTATTAAATTTGAAAGACTTTATAAAAATAATGAACCTTCATCATTATGTGTCTTGACTAAAAGCCAGTTTCTCAAAATTAAAGACATCACGACATCACTTTAAGACGGTCCTTCGCGCACATACCGTTTCGTGAAATGTATCGTTTACGCCGAGTTATCTTCGTTTCGGATGTCCGTATACGTTTCAGTTCGTTACATGTGCAATACACTTACAAGTAAACGGCCATTCGTCGGACATTTGATCACTTTATCCCGGATACTCTGGCGATGGCAACTTAGAACTTTGTTGACATTATCTATACATATAAATAAAATTGTAGTGTCTGTTCGTAATATTGAAATAACCGCTTTTTACTACATGCATATGAATATATATACGGTACATACACCAAAATAACATTTTTTACAATTTTTGTCTGTCTGTCTGTCTGTCTGTTCCGGCTAATCTCTGGAACGGCTGGACCGATTTTGTCGGGACTTTCACTGGTAGGTAGCTGATGATTTTTTATTTTTTTTTTATGATTGAAAGTTTACTGGTGGCCCGAAGGCCTTTCCAGTTTCACCAGGACAGGTGGGCGAGCAAAGGCTCAGCCAAGAGGGGTGGGATTTGCTAACAACTGCCCGAGCGCCTCCGAAGGAGACCTAACAACTCAAGAGCAATTGTTTCGCGAATGAATCTACTACCGGATCGGAATCGCGACCCGCTGAGAAGATCCGGCGAGAAACTCAGCGGGCTGATGCATGGGTTAGGTTGCACGTCGCCCTCTTTGTCGAGTTTGACGAGTACGGTTACCGGGGTCCCTAAGCCTGCCCCTAGTATTAGAGCTGAAGGCATCTAATGCAAAGGTTATTGGATCTGATGGATCCGTAAGGACGTGTCTAGGGCGTCGACGGTGACTGGCTCCTGCATGATCAGGATTCGGGGAGTAGTCAGCGGCGGCAACGATAAGGCGATTATCATGACGCATAGCCTTATCGAAGTATCGTTCCGACGCTGACTTCATGTATTTCCGAATTGATTCGAGGCCCAGGTCGTCGTGTAGGTCAACGTTCCTCACGAACCACGGAGCCCCGACAGCTAACCTGCAAAAGCGGGATTGTAGGGATTGGAGGGTGTCTATGTGTGTGCGGGCCGCGTGAGCGAACACCACACTCGCGTAAGTCATGACGCGCCTTATGCAAGTTTTGTAAAGTGTCACCTTGTTCCGAAGGGACATTTTACTCCGCTTACAGATCATGGGGTAGAGTCTACCGAGAATAAACGCGGCACGGTCACGGACTGATTTTATATGCGGGCGGAATGTCATCGATGCATCCAGGGTAACGCCCAGGTACTTGACCTTCCTGGCCCAGGGTATGGGTTGTCTAAAGAGAGTAATCGGGGTGTGAGATTCCTCCTCCTAATCCGGGAGGAAATCCGTGTGGAGCTTCCCCTCTGAAATAGCACCGCAGTACTTTTCGGTGGGTTGATGTCTATGCGCCATTTTCGGAACCACTGTCCTAGGGCTAGGGCTGCGCTCTGAAGCTTCTTCGCGATTAGGGACTTATTTCTACTAGAATAGTAAACAGTCGTGTCGTCGGCGAATAAAACTAAATGGGTCGGCGGCGACCGGGGAATATCGTTGACGAATAAGCTAAATAGGAGGGGTGAGAGGACAGAGCCTTGCGGGACTCCAGCTGTGAGAGGTCGTGGGGAGGAGCGGGTTCCCTCGACTCGATATCGAAAAGAGCGATTCGACAAGAAGTCCCGTATGATGAGCACGAGACTATCCGGCACGCCCATGTTGAATAGTTTGAAAATCAAACCATTGTGCCAGACTTTGTCGAACGCTTTTGCGACGTCGAAGAAGAGAGCTCCCGTGTATAACGGTTTTGGTCGATTAAGCCCCACAAGAATGTGCTCCGTGAGGCGGTGCACCTGTTGAAAGCATGAGTGATTTGTACGGAATCCGAATTGTTCATCGATGAGAATGCCCTTGGATGAGACGAAGTCTCTGAGGCGTTTGTAGAGCAGACGCTCATACAGTTTGCCTAGAGACATGAGGAGGCTAATCGGGCGGTAGCTCGTCGGATGATTTTTTGGTTTACCGGGTTTATGTATGCCGATAACGTCCGCTTCTTTCCACACCGCGGGAAAGATACAGTTCGCCATAGCGGCATTGAAAATAGATGCCAACATCACGATGAGTTGGACGGGTAGAAGTTTAATAACGCGGTTAGATATACCGTCGGAACCGGGAGCCTTGTGAGGACGTAGGTCTTTGATCAAGTCTTTAACTTCTATCGGGGTGACGGGTGGTAACGCATCCGATGGTGGCAAGGAGGCTCTGCGTTCTACCTCACTGTCTACTAATTCTACATGAACAGGGTCCACGGATTGAGTGCTGGGCGTGCACTGGGTTTGCAATGTATCGACCAGCAGCTCTGCTTTTTCGTCATCATCGAACGCCGCGAGTCGGCCTGAGGGGCCTACGAGGGGGGGCATAGTTACTACCGTATCCGATTTGAGAGTACGAGCTAAGCGGTAGTAAGACCTTTGGGAGGGCGCGAGTCCTTCTAAGAAATCAGACCATCTGGCATCTCGGACTTCGGCGATGCGAGACTTTACGTCGCGTTGTAGGGCACGCATTCGAATACGATTTTCCGCGGTAGGATACCTGTCGTAGGCGCGTATCGAGGCGTTCTTAGCTCTAAGGAGTTCCCTAATATCGTCGGACAATTTGAAGCGGTGAAGGAAGTCCTCCGCTACAACTTGTTTCGATGACCTATCTAATGTCGAGGTGATGTGTGACGTTAAGATGTCTATGGCTTCAGCGGTATCCTGAGGAGACGGGATAGAGTCCGGGTTAAACGGGAGCGATGGTGGATCAGATTCAGCCAGGCTGATGCCCAGCGTGTGCCAATCCACCACAGTCCTCGTGACGGGAACGGAATCGGGAGCGCGACCGAGCTTCATAACGACGGGACGGTGGTCTGAATCTAACTCTGAAACTACTTCGATCGAGTGTAAGCGCAGAGTTACGTTTTTTAATAACGCTATGTCGAGTATATCCGGGTGATGCGCGATATTTAGCGGGTAGTGAGTCGGGGTTAGCGGAGCGACGATATCGAAGGCGAGATCATCGACTAACGCGTCAAGCCGCCTGCCATTCGGGGTTGTGGTGTGTGAGTTCCACCTGATGTGTTTACAATTTAGGTCGCCCGCCAGAATGACAGAGCTCCCCATACCGAGCAGCGCCTCGATATCACTGCTTAGAACGATCTTATCCGGTGGAAGATAAACGGACGCGATAACGATCGGCGCGTGTCCCGTCAGTGAGATTCGGCACACTGATGCTTCGATATTAGCGAGCGCGGGAGGATCGAGCGGGACGCAATGCAGGGCTCTTCTATAGTAAATGACGGTACCACCACCACGGGCAGAGAGCCTGTCGTTCCTGACCATGTTATAGTTCGCGATTTTAGGGTCACGGCGCGCGGGCTTAAGTAGGGTCTCCTGCACTAAAAAGATATCAATTTGATGGTCACGCAAAAAGTCAGAAACCTGATCACGTTGATTTGCGAGACCGTAAGCGTTAAAAAATCCTATCGTTACGGATAGAGGCTTTATTCTACTTATATACGCCATTGATTACCGGCGGAGTGAGGGGAGGACGTACGTATTTAATGACGCGTATACGTCGGCGTATTCCTGCACAACGGCGATAAAGTGTTGTGCAGTGGAGGCAGCGCGAATGGCGTCGCCCAAAGCGTTAACGCGCTCAAAGTTGATCGACTGAAAGAAGTCGATCGCTAAAGCGAGATTTTCGGACGCGGTCGGAGGGCAAGTCGCGGGAGAGGGACGAGTCGCGGGGGCGGGACGAATCGCGGAGGAGGGAGTTGTAGCCGTGTTCGTGTACGGCAGCGGTTTTGCCCAGGCCGAGACACTGGGCACCGCCGCCGGAACGAACGCTGGCTTAGCCTGCGACGCAGAGGGTGCCGAGGCTTTGATGTCTGGGCCGGAAGCTCGGAGGCGGTTTTGGCGGGCGACGCGGCGATTTATTTTAGGGGCTCGGGGGCAACCACGGTAATTCGCGGGGTGACCCTGTGTTCGACACAGGACGCAGCTAGGCGGTTCCGTCGCGGTTTTTTGGTCGCGAGCGCAGAGGGCCGTGGCGTGATCGCCCAAACACTTAACACATCGGGGGCGCGCGTGACAGTTACGGGAAGAGTGCCCGTACAATTGGCAGTTATGGCACTGGCTAGGAGTGCCTTTTTTATGGGGGGCTTCGATGGCGATACCGGAGAGCCTACAGACGGTCTGTGTGTTGAAGATTTTCTTACCCTCGGGGGTAGGCTGGAGGGTGACTAGAACCATATTATATGGCTCCCTACCGCGACCGGTGTGCATACGGTGCACAGAATTCACTGGAAAGCCCTGTTCTAACAGATCGGCCTTGACGAGCTCTACATCTAACTCTTTAGGGATTCCGCGTATTACAACGCGGAGTTCGCGCTCCTCCTGGAGCGTATAAGTATGGAAACTTAAACGTTCCTTACGGAGGTAAGAAGAGAGGGCCCTATGGTCGTCGGGTGTTTGAACCTTAATTTGAATGCCGTTCGCGAGGTTACGGGCATTCGTGAAATTTATATTTTTGGCCTTAAGGGCCAGGCAAACTCGATCCCAAGCTGCCTTCTCCTGAAGGATAACCGGGGGAGGGGTCTGGGTTTTATTTTGTGCCACCGGACGCGGCGACGGAGTGGCACGGGCTGGGGGCGCAACGGGAGTCTGAGGGCGGGGGCGCGACGCGTTCACGGCTTTGTTAATTTTAGCGGCCGCGGGAGCTCGAGACTCCGCGGCACGCTTCTTACCCTTCTGTACCAGGGTGAATCCATCCGTCGATGAGGCGGGGGCGAGGTCGACCTCCATGTCCGAGTCAGAGTCGGAGCACGAGGAGGCGGGTGCAGGCGACCTACGAGCAAGTGTAGGTGTTTTAGAGGACGCGACGGAGGCCGCGGATGATCGCTCAGCTGAAACGATGGTCACGGCGGACGACGCAGCAGCTTTTCTCGCCAGTATAGGCGACACGGGAGCGGCAGGCACGACAGAGGCTGCGGTGCTCAATGCAGAAGCTCTGCACGCAGGTACAGGCGACGCAGGAGCAGCGAGCGCGGCGGAGTCCTCGAGAGGGCTCGCAGTGTGATTAGCCTTGAAGGCCAGAAACTCTGAGGCGAGCTGTGGGTGGCGAAGTCGGAGGAATTCCGCGAATACAGCGTCCATGATCGCTGAGTACCCAGGTGGGGCGGCCCCGGGTCTTGAAAACACTCGCCTTGCGGCGAGGCCCCAACTTCTCGGACCTGAGCGGTTCTATTGGACACAGGTGGCAATGCGGCGCGATTACTACAGGACAAAGAAAAAGCACAACAAAACAGAAATTACAAAAAGAAACAAAACAAATAAATACTTGCAGGAAAACACTTTGTCGGCAAATGTTCCACGAACACAAAAATAACTAAAACAAAACAAATAAAAGCTTCCAGGAAACACACTTGGTCGGCAGATGTATCACGAACACAGGCCGCGCGAACAATGGCCGGGCTAACAAAAGCCGGGCGAACAAAGACCGGGCGATCGAGTGGACGATGAGCACGTCCGCACGTGACGGGTGCCTCTATCGGAATGAGCTGATGATATAAGGAGTAACTAAGGCTACTTTTCTTTAGACTAGCTTCGCCCCGCGGCGTCACCCGCAGTTATTGTTGTACCGCGCGCAACATGGCGGGCTTCGCCTATCAATAATAAAATTTAATGTTTCCGAAGCGAAGCGAGGGCGGGTCGCTAGTTCTACAGTAAATTTAATAGTGTTTTTACTTCGATTTTCATATTTGATGTTAATAACAGTGAGTATACTTTCAAATTATTACCTTAAATTAAACTATCCATCTATATTAATGAACTAAAATCGATATAAATATATTCGAAACAAATTTCGATACAATGATTACCTACACGCATACATTCATATGTATATTATTTCAATTGGATTTAATTGTTTACCTCCCGAGCTTGAAATAAAGGACTTGTCCGTATTTCGAATTGGAATATATTTAGTACAAATTTTCCTACTAAGAAAGAGGCTATTATTGTATTCGTGTATTTAAATATACTTTTATTGTTATAAAAATATGTATTTTATGCTAACTAAATTAATGTTTTCATTGTATTTTTATTACAAAGCTGTTAATATAATGATAAATCTACTCGTGATGTTTAGTAAAAACAAACTTTTTAATGTAAATAAAATAGATATTTATATTGGTATATGGAATGATTTAGACCTAAATTGCTAAACAAATAGAATATAGTCTAAGCATATTGTCTAAGTATAGTATAGTATATATAGTATAGTCTATAGATAGTCTAAATCTATAGTATAATATATTATTATAGTCTATAGAATATAGTCTAAATATTTACATCCAAGAACATACGAGATCTAGATATCGAACGCTTGCAAATTATTTATTTACTTTGAGCTCTTTATCCGATTGTTGTCAGCAAAACAGTTGTAGTTGACGTTCCCAATCAAATAAGGGTATAAGATAATATTGGATGTAGGAAGCTTTTTGATGCTTATAATATAACGGTGAAATATATAGAAAATATCATAATATTTTTTTTAATTTCTGGAAATATCCAATTAGAGTCGCAAAGCGTGCAATCTATATACAGATAAGATAATCATTGGGGCATTGCGATCGATTTTCGATTACAATTTGTTTTGCGTTGAATTTTACCCTAATGTCTAAAGTTGGGTCGACAATTATCTTATACTGTCTAAGAGCTATAACTGCGGTCAAATACCGAATGTATACTGAGCTATTTTCTCCTAACTAACCCACTAAAATTACCTAGCTACCAGCCTCTTACTTTTTTACATTACTAGTGTTACTTTATAAGATTCTAAGATAATCTAATCTAACCTAAGCACAAACTTACTAAAAGACAAGGCAAGCTTACTTCAAGCCAATTGTAAAACAACTCGAAAAATCCTTTGAAAATTAATTTAGCAAACACGCGTTACGTTTTACCGAACTCGTATATATTATACATAATTTACTTGGATAAACGAAATAAAAACGGAGGAAAATTCAATACAAACAAACGAAGTCCGCACAGGTAATTAGCGACTGGCGATAAGCACAAAAAATATGATATCCGTTGAATAACGTGCTCTGAACCCCGATAAATTCACGGCATCGAACCGAAACGGGCCGATTGCTTCTACTTGATTATTCCATTAGGCAAACAGATGAATCATTGGTAAAATTATGCAGAATCACCAACTCTGTTTCAAATCGCTATTAATACTCGTGAGAAAAGATGACTGGACTGGACTTCACCCGGGTCTCTAAGCTTATAGAGCCCCCCTTATCTTTTTAATGTAACGCTCCATTCAAAAACATTCCTTCGAACCGTGGAGTCGCTGAAAACGATTTTTTTTTTAATTTCATTAATCAAAGCCGTCCATTGTTTTTCACTTATTCCTTTATGCTTTTTTTTTAATCGAATCGGACGAAAAGAGGAAATTATGAATTCTGTTGGCAATAACAGGTTTTTTTTCAATGAAGAGATGAAGTTGTTTTCCATAACGTATAGAATCCGATACGTGTATTAAAATATATTTTTGTTTTATTGGCCTATGAAGTTCAACGTCCTAAAAATACTTTGAGGGACTATGCGATAGACTATGCGATATTGAAGTCGTCGTGGCCTAAAGGATAAGACGTCCGGTGCATTCGTATATAGCGATGCACCGGTGTTCGAATCCCGCTGGCGGGTACCAATTTTTCTAATGAAATACGTACTTAACAAATGTTTACGATTGACTTCCACGGTGAAGGGATAACATCGTGTAATAAAAATCAAACCCGCAAAATTATAATTTGCGTAATTACTGGTGGTAGGACCTCTTGTGAGTCCGCACGGGTAGGTACCACCGCCCCGCTTATTTCTGCCGTGAAGCAGTAATGCGTTTCGGTTTGAAGGGTGGGGCAGCCGTTGTAACTATACTGAGACCTTAGAACTTATATCTCAAGGTGTGTGGCGCATTTACGTAGTAGATGTCTATGGGCTCCAGTAACCACTTAACACCAGGTGGGCTGTGAGCTCGTCTACACGTCTAAGCAATAAATTAAAAAAAAAAAAATAGAGATATAGAGGATATCCGAGAGAAAGGTTTTTTTATGTTTGAAGGATTACTGGTGGCCCGGAGGCCTTTCCAGTTTCACCAGGACAGGTGGGCGAGCAAAGGCTCAGCCAGGAGGGGTGGGATTTGCTAACAGCTACCCGAGCGCCTCCGAAGGAGACCTAACAGCTCAAGAGTAGCTGCTTCGCGAATGAATCTACTACCGGATCGGAATCGCGACCCGCTGAGAAGATCCGGCGAGAAACTTAGCGAGCTGATTCATGGGTCAGGTTGCACGGCGAACTCTTTGTCGAGTTCGACGAGTACGGTTACCGAGGTCCCTAAGCCTGCTAGTGTGAGAGCTGAAGGCGTCTAATGCAAAGGTTATTGGATCTGATGAATCCGTAAGGACGTGTCTAGGGCGTCGACGGTGACTGGCTCCTGCGTGATCAGGATTCGGGGAGTAGTCAGCGGCGGCAACGATAAGGCGATTATCATGACGCATAGCCTTATCGAAGTACCATTCCGACGCTGACTTTATGTATTTCTGGATGGATTCGAGGCCCAGGTCGTCGTGTAGGTCAACGTTCCTCACGAACCACGGAGCTCCGACGGCTAACCTGCAAAAGCGGGATTGTAGAGATTGGAGGGTGTCTATGTGTGTGCGGGCCGCGTGAGCGAACACCACACTCGCGTAAGTCATGACGGGCCTTATGCAAGTTTTGTAAAGTTTTACCTTGTTCCGAAGGGATATTTTACTCCGCTTACAGATCATGGGGTAGAGTCTACCGAGAATAAACGCGGCACGGTCACGGACTGATTTTATATGCGGGCGGAATGTCATCGATGCATCCAGGGTAACGCCCAGGTACTTAACCTTCCTGGCCCAGGGTATGGGTTGTCTAAAGAGAGTAATCGGGGGTGTGAGATTCCTCCTCCTAATCCGGGAGGAAATCCGTGTGGAGCTTCCCCTCTGAAATAGCACCGCAGTACTTTTCGCTGGGTTGATTTCTAAGAGAGAAAGGTGTGAGCAAAGAGGTGTCGTATGATAGGACTGAATGAAAAAAGAAGACAATATGCTGCACCAACCCCAGATGATGGGATAAAGACAGGAAGAAAAATAATTTCTATAAATTGCACCTAGAAAATAAAGTTCATGAATATTTCGTTTGGATTTTTCATACAGCTATTTTTTGCTTTTGAAAACAAGTATGGCTATTTAACACCGTCCTGTTCATTTTCTCTGCGTTATTTGAAATAAAAAAAAGAAATTAGATTACAAAAACTGGCTGAAGGTGTTTTTTTTTGAAGACGTTCTAGACACGCTTTCGTGAATAAAACTAGTGCCTGCCTACTAATTTAAATCTCAGTGGCATCCCTCGTTATCATAGCACATAGCTTTTTATCGTGTAGTCAACGTTTCCAAAGAAGGGCAAGCGGTCAACATGCATTTTTGGACAACATCTACAAAATTGTGGTTGTTAAAAAATTTTACTAAAACATAACAAACAAAATGAAGAAAACAATTTAAAATAATATATTTCCACTAAAACTTCCATTTACTCAACTATAGAACTCGATATGTGGCTTTAGCACAAATATTATAAATACACACCAAAACACAGCAGGGAAGTTAACACCTTATTACAAGCTGTGCAGCGCAGTCTCCAGATATCCATAATTAAATTCTAGTTACGAAGTGAGGACGCTGCGGCGCAGAGTAGGATCCTTCCAGAAACGAAATTTAACAATTCAACCAAAAGTTTCGAACTGGGATTGTGAAACCACAGTTACCATTGATATTGTGTGTTTCGAGAACATTATTTACTATTCCGCGTACTTGTTCTAGTCACGTATTTCTTCGTTTCCGGGACTGATGAAACAAGATCTTGGGGTGATGTTGTTGATTGTGCAGTCGGTTCTAAGTGTAGTCGAAAAAACTATTCTCTTGAATGTTTGATTTGTTTTAATTAGTACTTTAGATGGGCAGATCCGCTCAACTTGTTAATTTTTTACCGGAGCCCATTGATAACATAGTCTATAGTCAGTAAAATGTAGAAATAAGAATTGAAAGATAATAAAAAGAAATTCTAGGAGCGGATTTTAAGATTCTCAGATTTGTATAATACAATTAAATTATCGTCTTCTTTTGCAAAGAAATTCACATACTTGCGATCCAATTTTTGAAATGACTTTAATGAGTGTAGAGAACTACTTCACATCTCCTTTTACTTTTAATTGATATAACAACAGTTTTCGTTTACACATCACAGAGTTTTCAAATTCTGATATTAAAGTACCGACACCAAAAAAAAGACTTTTATTTTTTTATAATACAGATTGTGATTATAAACTTACAATTTTTATTACCCTTCTTTCTTATTACCGATTACACTTTATCTTCAAAACATTTCATTATATTTCACAATACAAAATGTTAGGGTTCAATCATATTTTTTTTTTTTTTTTATTGCTTGAATGTGTGGACGAGCTCACAGGCCACCTGATGTTAAGTGGTTACTGGAACCCATAGACATCTATAACGTAAATGCACCACACACCTTGAGATATAGTTCTAAGGTCTCAGTATAGTCACAACAACCGCCCCACCCTTCAAACCATATCATAATGAACGTAGTTTAATTATTATTGTCAGGTTTATTAACCTAGTTCTTAGTATGTACTTATATAATAGCAACTGGATAAACGCATAAAGGTTAACGATTGTGGCTCGGTAACTAAACGAGTTTGTAACGACTTCTTGACTTAAGATGCATCTACATCGTTCGAATTTTTCACATTTTAACTGACTAAATAATTATTAGAAAAATAAGGGTTTTTCTATATATGATTGTGTAAATTACAGTTTGTGAGAACTGATATTCAACACTGATATTTATAAAATGACCTAGATATGTCATTCAGTAATCGTAATATGAACCCAATTACGACCCGCTGTGAGCATTGCACAGCATTGCATTAGATGAAAAAATCCATACCTTAAGACTGTTTGCGTGCTGTTGTTAGTACTACGAAGTCTGAAATCGTCGTGGCCTAAAGGATAAGATCCCGGTGCATTCGTGTCGGTCGATGCGTAGTATGCTAGTATTGGAATCCCGCCGGCGGGTACTAATTTTTCCTACGAAATATGTACTTAACAAATTTTCACGAATGACTTCCACAGCGAAGGAACAAAAACATGTAATAAAACCCGCAAAAATAAAATTTGCGTTATTACTGTTAGTAGGGCATCTTATGAGCCCGCAAGCGTGGGTACCACTACTCTCTGGCTATTAGTGGCGTGAATCAGAAATGTGTTTCTATTTGAAGAATCTTGTACTGTAACAGACTTTGTACTCTAAAACATGAAGGAGGTTGGTGGCATTTACATTATTTGTTGTCTATTGGCTCGCCATGTAAGTAATAAAAAGACAAACACTAATTTCCGTTGTACTAAAAATGAACCTGATATATCTAAGCTACCTTTTATACCGACTTCGATTGATCCTCTTCTTTTTGCGCTAAATAAAATTGCGGAGGTATGATTCGAATTGAACCGTGCCAGAAATGTTCACGAAAAATTGTTGAAAATGTGTTGCCGTCAAAGCTGCCGAGATATCAGTCTGCGGCCTGAACACATGACACGATGATCCGCCGTTTCAACCTCTCCGTGCAAATACAAAAGGTAGCAAAAATACAGTAAAATTTACACACACACATTTTTCTCACGTAAAATAGTCGAACCACGTTGTAGACCACAAGCGATACTTTTGTTTGGTCACGAACAACTTCCATTTCATTTAGTTGCAAACCAACACTCATTAAGCATCGACCTCATCTCTTGAAGCAATCTTGATCTTGACTTACGTGTTCTCGCTTTATCATTATCCAACACTCATTCCCAACCTGCGCCACAGAAATCAGTAGGTATTATATATTGTGTAGATTTCGACTCTTCTAATTTACCTTATATCTCGCGCCTTTTGTAAGTTCTATCCGGGCCCTCCGCAGCTTACCGGTTCCCGGTTTCACTCCGAACACTACATAATACCAGGTTAGGTTTTTACTAATGTCAACAAAAAAAGAAACCACAGATTTTCTCAGTAAAGCGACAATAAAAATAATTTAAATAGAACTTGAATGCATTCGTATTTCCAACATTTGCATCGACGATCACAAAGCCAAATTGGTCACCAAGCCACCAAAGCCACCAAGCTTGGTGGAAAATTTTCATTTGTTATAGAGACTTGACTTTTTCATTAGAACATTATATTGAATTTTATTAATAACGTAACAAAAATCAGTCTACGAAGTCTCGCATGCGGTATCGAATATTTATGTAGTAGGCTTAAACGTCACTATTTCCATTCTGAAATGTTGGCTCAAATTCCCAGAGCCAGGGGCTCAAGTGATCCGTCAGAATATTTGAATATTTTAACGTTGACGCTCAGCCGCTAAAATAAAAACATGAATTTATGGAAATACGATTATTTTTTCATCAGTTGACAGCCCTATGTGAAAATGTCGTTACGTCACTAAGGCCCGATGAGTAACCCCTTTGATGAATTTTAACAGTCTTTAACCCACCAACAAAGGGAATGAACTAAATTTTCGTTTCATATCAAAATTTATAAAAATGAAAAAATATAGTATTTTCTGCTTTCCTTTGCGTCATACACATGACTATACACTATGTATTACACATATACTCGTGTCCGCTCAATAATAAAAATTCAGCTCAAATAATCGATACCTCAAGATTTAGGTTTAATTTTATAAATGTCTTCTTTTGTTTTCTATATTTATTCTATACAGCTGGTTTTTTTTTCTATTATATAGTAACACTGCAGCTAGTCAATAGCTACTAAGCAAAAAGAAAATAAAATTTTCACGAAGAAAATGTTACTCTTTTAAAACTTTCTTTTTCTTTGCTTTTATATGCGAAGATTGAACAATACACGTTGATAATAAAGCTCTTTTTAGAAGTAGCCATATATAACGTATAGTTCAATGCAGAATGGAAATGAAATATTGCTACTCCCTTTATTTTACTTTCGTGTAATGAATTCGTTCATTTTTATTAACTGGCACTAGATATAACTATGGAGAACAACGTTAATTAAGGGAGACGTCAAATTCTTTTTTTTTATTGTTTAGATGGGTCGACGAGCTCACAGCCCACCTGGTGTTAAGTGGTTACTGGGGCCCATAGACATCCACAACGTAAATGCGCCACCCACCTTGAGATACAAGTTCTAAGGTCTCAAGTATAGTTACAACGGCTGCCCCACCCTTCAAACCGAAACGCATTACTGCTTCACGGCAGAAATAGGCAGGGTGATGGTACCCACCCGCGCGGACTCACAAGAGGTCCTACCACCAGTAATTACGCAAATTATTATTACACGATGTTATTCCTTCACCGTGGAAGTCAATCGTGAACATTTGTTGAGTACGTATTTCATTAGAAAAATTGGTACCCGCCTGCGGGATTCGAACACCGGTGCATCGCTTCAACACGAATGCACCAGACGTCTTATCCGTTAGGCCACGACGACTACACGAAATTCTCAAAACCAACCACATACAAACTCATGCGAAATATAATTAAATTTTCCTTTACATTTCGAATTCTTTACAGTTTTCGTAGTTCACGGACGACCCTCTTTAATTCTTCGTCAGTCGTCCGTAAAGTATTCTAAATTTTCGGAAATAATATAATGACAATAATAAACAAAAGATTAAGCCGTATCAGTAATTTTAATTATATCTACTTCTAGTGAAAGTCGAAGTAAATATGTACTATCATATTGTGTATAATACATATTATTTCCGTTAATCTAATTTTAAAATAAACAAAGTTTCTATTTCGGTGTTTCGTAGTTAACTACTGCGTGAGTTTGCGGGGCGAAAACAATTTGAACACCGCCAGGCCCAGACCACTTTTATGTTGAGCCGTACGTGGACAGAATCCAAACCACAGGAGGCATTAATGCTGCAATGGTCATATTGCGCAAGTGTGAACTCGCGGCAACTGGCAACAACAGACTGCGCTTATGCACCTGGGTCATACTGAAAAATATTTAGTAAATAATTGCTAAATGATTCAATTATCTACCTACCATATAGATAATGTTTAAATTTCAATTGCTGACTATGTTAAGATTTAGTAGTTCACTGTATAATTATAACGACTTTTTTTTTTAAATAGTGAATTAAATATTATGTAAATTATATTTTTTTCCTCTAGGTCGACGTTTTGCTTAACATAATTGAATATAAAAAATAACTAACGAAAACATTAAAAATAAGACTGACAGCGACAAAATAAAAGCGTTAAGGTTGAAAGAGTTACACTAGCAACGCGATTGTAAATCTCATAATATGTGAATAACTAGTGTAAGGGCGTATTGTGAGCCCCACGTATCAGTACCAATATCTTGACTATTTCTACCGCGAAGCTAACATATGTATTTTCTGATTCAGAAGAAATGTGTGCCTACTGTGCCTAGTATTAATTTTCGAGATTCCCTTTGTTATCTGATATCCGATCATATTAACTTCAACTATAATTTTCAGAGAATCGTAAAATTTAGTCACAATAATGAGAAGAACCAATTATATACATTACTGTTTATAATTTACATGTCGGCGCAAATATGACTATTTACCTATTGATCATCAACTAATTACTCTGTGATAAGAAATTGATGTTAAACAGTTCCTTTTATTGTAATTTCAATACTTTAAAACGTGTTTGAAAAACGTGTAAACCCGCTCACGTGTTTGAAAAACGTGTAAACACGCTCACGTGTTTAAAACGTGTCAACACGCTCACGGGTACGAAGCCCCATAAATACGGCCGTGCTGTCTAGCACTGATTGATTCGTGTCCGAGCCGTTGTACTGTACGGATATCTCTGTAACGTTGTTATGCTTCTCGTGCAATATACGAAGTTTTCGTGAAGTTTTCGTGAAGTTTTGTTTCGGAAACCCAAACATGAGTCATTCGTCAAGAAAGTAATGACCGCGACGTCGGCGGTGCTGACGTCACACTTTTTACAAACAATGCGGACGTCCCTACTCCGTCATCAGAAGCGGGATCACACGCCGCCTCCGCTCAGCAACAACCTGGTGACCAGATAACCGTATCGGCGGATAATGACTACCCTCCAGCATCAGCCGATAAGCCTGTACCGTCTGCTTCACAAACCAGCATGGTCGAGCGACGGAATCAACAATCAACTGATCAATGAATACAAAAGATAAGTTTTTATTTTTGATTACTAAAATTTCACCACAAAATTCATCTGAAGACCATGATATCCTTACACAACGAACAACACCTTACACATTCTTATCCCACCTTCAATAAATCTACGAGAACCTCCAAGAAATCTACGAGAACCTCCGAGAAATCTACGAAAACCTCCGAGAACCCTACAATAAAATCGCATTAATAGTCTCAAACTTACATAGTTACAAGTAACGCAAGTATAACAGATGCGCTACTCAGAGAAACTTTTTATTCCTGCAGATCAATGGGAATCAAAGAAAACCTACGAGAATCAACGAGGATGGTGCAGAGCGCGCACCGCCCAAGTGGGATCACATGCCGCCTCCGCTGAGCAACAACCTGGAGACCAGATAACCGTATCGGCGGAAGAAGACTACCCACCAGCATCAGCCGATGAACCTCTACCATCTACTTCACAAACCAGGATGGTTGAACAACAAAATCAACAATCGGCATAAGGATAAGTTTTTATTTTTGATTAATAAAATTACGCCACCACATGAGTACCACAGTGTACGCCACCACATGAGTACCACAGTGTACGCCACCACATGAGTACCACAGTGTACGCCACCACATGAGTACCACAGTGTACGCCACCACATGAGTACCACAGTGTACGCCACCACATGAGTACCACAGTGTACGCCACCACATGAGTACCACAGTGTACGCCCACTACATGAGTACCACAGTGTACGCCCACTACATGAGTACCACAGTGTACGCCCACTACATGAGTACCACAGTGTACGCCCACTACATGAGTACCACAGTGTACGCCCACTACATGAGTACCACAGTGTACGCCCACTACATGAGTACCACAGTGTACGCCCACTACATGAGTACCACAGTGTACGCCCACTACATAAGTACCACAGTGTACGCCCACTACATAAGTATCACAGTGTACGCTCACTACATAAGTACCACAGTGTACGTCCACTACATAAGTACCACAGTGTACGTCCACTATATAAGTACCACAGTGTACGTCCACTACATAAGTACCACAGTGTACGTCCACTACATAAGTACCACAGTGTACGTCACAATATAAAACTACACAAAATAAGTTACTCAGACATTCCATTGTTTCAGATTGACTCCAAGAACTCTCTGGTGATACACCATACATGGGCGGCTGGTGCAGAGCGCGCACCGCCTGTCAGTATGGCCGTGTCGGCGCAAATATGACTATTTACCTATTGATCATCAACTAATTACTCTGTGATAAGAAATTGATGTTAAACAGTTCCTTTTATTGTAATTTCAATACTTTAAAACGTGTTTGAAAAACGTGTAAACCCGCTCACGTGTTTGAAAAACGTGTAAACACGCTCACGTGTTTAAAACGTGTCAACACGCTCACGGGTACGAAGCCCCATAAATACGGCCGTGCTGTCTAGCACTGATTGATTCGTGTCCGAGCCGTTGTACTGTACGGATATCTCTGTAACGTTGTTATGCTTCTCGTGCAATATACGAAGTTTTCGTGAAGTTTTCGTGAAGTTTTGTTTCGGAAACCCAAACATGAGTCATTCGTCAAGAAAGTAATGACCGCGACGTCGGCGGTGCTGACGTCACACTTTTTACAAACAATGCGGACGTCCCTACTCCGTCATACATTATCTGTCTTTTAAAGTAAGATAAAATTTTGTATTAATTTTGTTAATAGTAGACAAAATATAGGTAAACTAAAAAAAAAAACTAAAACTAAACTACGCTCTTTTGACAGTATTATAAGAAAAATACTGGTTACCATATGATTCCGCACATTTACTCAATTTCGAATATTTTTGGAAATTGTACAATTTTAATGCGAAAAGACGATATGTCCATACTAATACATAATACCAACAATGTCAATTTAACAACATCCATTCATTGGATAATAACAGCTATGATCGAAACATGTAGAAGTACAGAAATGGCCGACAGAGATTTTGTGGGCAGAGCCGACAGTGATGCAGTGTTAAAATTGAACATATGGGACCGTCGGTGTCTAAAGCGACATGATCGACGAGTTCTAATGAAGCATGTATTGAAGACATGAGATTCCACTGGGTCTTGATTGTAGTTTTGATTATTTTGTTTGGTCAACTATTATTAGATTTATTATTATAGCAGTACAAAACAATTAAACCCTACTAGGAATATACGTGAATTATTTTGTTAGTAACACAAGTACATAAACGCGTTACATGCTGATTCATCATCATCATCATCATCAACAACCCACAGTCGTCCACTGCTGGACATAGGCCTCTCCCAATCTACACCACTGAGCCCGGTCTGCGGCTCTCCTCATCCACTTCTTGCCGGCCACCGTGCGGAGGTCATCGCACCATCTAGCCAGGGGGCTAGATGGTGCGATTGTTACACGCAAATAGGTACTTAAAATAAATCACTAATAATTCGCTTATTCAAATGCTAACTAACTAAGGGTACTTTAAATGAGCCTTATACAATCATAAATTGAACCTAAAATAACACTATTACATAAAGTTGCAAAACAAAAATATGTGTACAAACATTGAGTTGTGTATAAGCCTAATTTCAAATATTCATATTTGAACCATGTTTACATAATGTTCGAATACTGTGTGTGGTATTTAAGTTTTAGTATTTAACTTAGTATATTTTGTAGATCAATAGGTTTATTTATACCAGTGGCTGTTTTGGGTTTAGGAATAATATTTCTCCAAAAGTTATAAAATATGGGCATATCGTGAATATTAAAATTTAGAATAAAAAAGTTAAAAGCCAACATGAGACTACCATCACCATCAAATTCGACATTGATTAAAATGGACACTTGAATTTTTTTTCTTTCAAAAAGTCATAATATACATTGTCAACTATTGCCATCAACATTCCGCCATTATCTTAATCCCTTTCACAGAAAAAGTTACCAAAACCTTATTTTATTTTTAAATTATGTTTTTCTAGAACATTTCTGACACAATCATGAAATAAACAAATCAAAGAATTCGACATTACAAAGGTCGATAACCTACATCAGATAAAAGGGTATAAACTTTCAGTCATAAATGAAATCTTTGGAGGAAATTACAGAATACATCTATTTAGTCCAGAAAAGAAACTGTCAGACATCAACAAGGAAGTTTAGTAACATTACCAACTCATCTAGAAGTGACAGACATTTTATTGATGAAATTGGAGAAAGTAAAGATAAAAGACGTCTCGGTAAATGAAGTTAAGGCTCCTCATGTGGAAATGTAAGGGGAATTGTGTACGAAAATAATTATTCAAAACACGTTTTATATTCGCGGGTTTCTCGCGTCAAAAATACTGAGTACTTATTCCCTATCTGTCAGTAGTACTTTATTTCTATGTTGCAAACTTGGTTGTAGTATCTGAACAATAGATTAAATTATATTTTTAAGAATATACAGATATAATTTGTGAAGGTTATTTCACGGTCTGCAGTACAATATATCTGGGATTTTCCGATCTCCTTGCCATTTTAGTGTTGAATCAGACTTTATGAGAAATTAAAACCCAATCATCAATTAATATTTGAATAAAATACTTAGTTGTATTAGGTGGTTTTAAATGGATAGACAAGCTTTGCGCTTACGGCCAAGCTATTGATAGGTGATTCCGGGAGCCTATAAAGATCACTACAAATGTCAGAGATACAAGAAACTAATATAGACTAAACGCAATTGTAATCTAGCTTATAATGGTTGTCTTTTTTCATTTCAGGTACTGTCTCAGGACACACTTGAGCTATGAGGGTTTCTGAGCGGCTAGTCTTATTAACTCTCAAATTTCTCCCTAATTTAACTAGTAGAGAGCATATGATCAACTTACACGTGTGAGGTTACTAGGTGCGTACCTAAGTGATAAACTTTCTCTTTGTTTCTGCCACAAAGCAATCGGACATTCAAGTTGCAAAACTATTGAGATTTAAATCATTAAAGAGGGCTGCAGCCTTCCCTTTTTAATGTCACCAGGTGGGCCATGAGCTCCTCCACCCATTTAGGAGATAAAAATAAATAAAAAAGTAACAACAAAAGATTTGGCGGATCGGGAGATCGTAAAAATAACTGAAAACTCGCAATACATATTGCACAAACATTGTGACCACTAATGAGTAGGCAATACTTTTTATCGAGAATCCATTTTAACAGAGTGTTGGTAATCTTACTAGTGGTAGTGCGTCCGATATGCCCACACGTGTAGGTTAGTAATGCGTTCAGTTGTACTATGACTGAGACTTGGTAGCATTTAGACTGTCGATGTGTAACGGGCCTTGGTACTTAATATCAGGCGGGCCGTAAGCTCCTTCACTCTAATAAGAAATAAAAATAAGTCCTGCATCGTGGGATTAGTTTACGACCACGTGTCAAATACCTTTACCTACAAGTATTGATAGTTGGCACTGAAATTGAAAACCAAATATTGACGCATCGCCCGATACTAAAACGTGTATCTTACCCGTTGCACTCGCTACTCGGGTTTCAGTTCTCCTCGGATACGGTATAATAATTTTGTAACCAAAAACTTGACAGGGCCTATACTTAGTAATCGACACGCACAGGGACCACAATTCTGATTATTATTGAGCGCAATTCACACCTTCTAGCCTATGTAGAGAAAAAAAAATTTAATTTGGTTTTTTTTTATTACTCTAGGCATACGAGCACATAGCCCACCCAATGGTGAGTGGTTACCGTCGCCTGTGGACGTCAGCAATGTCAGGAGCAGACCTAAGCCGCTGCATACCGAGCCAATCCTCTGCCTAACGACTAGATTTTACTAGCATTCACTCATTGATCGAAATCATTGGCATCTCAAGATTTTCAATCATTTTATGTATTAATACATTTTCTCTTTGGATTTTTTGTTGAATTCTGAAAAATAATAGGCCTTTACCTATAAAGTGGCCGTTTTATAATACTGGCCATTTTAATTTATTTATGAATCACTGACAATAAATTCAAAATTCAAATGACTTACATATATTTTAAAACTATAATATTCTATTTTCAAATTCAGTAATTAGTTTATTATTAAGTGTTTTGTTTTCACTACATTTGTATCATTTTCATCAAAGAGGGACTCGTCTCCCTGTATCATTAAAAAGACGAGTAATTTTCGCGGTACCAATGCCGCACAAACTGCTCACAACATTAATGACGTGTATGAAGTGAACACTACAAACAAAAGCACGACTGGTTATTGGCTAGGACGCTTACAACACGGTTTTTTTATTTAAAAAATTAAAGACGTTAGTGGAAGCTGACAATACTCAATCTACCGCTGAGTTAGCAGCAGCTATCAACGTTAGCATCAAAACAATATTGGTATGTTAGCGTTAAATTGCCAAGTTAAGCTGAGCGATCGTCAGCATAACGAACGGCTTAAGGTATACATACGAGTATACATTGTCACTTGCAATCAAAAATTAATTCTTTTTGATAATCGTAAACGGTCATCACGCTTGTTGATTAGACTTTGGTTCAGCACCTAGACAATGCCACTACACACTACCATACACACTACCAGCACTAGACCACCAAACGTGACTGTTTATCTATCTGTCTATTGGTCTATTGTCTATTGGTCTGGCTCTAGCTCTCGGGTATCAAAATTTAATATCCCGAGAGCTAGTACAAAATATCGTTAAAGAATTTGTTGGCTCCCGTATACCTGACTTCTTCAAGAAGGACATTGAAAATTACCACTACCACTGGCAGAAATGCATCGATATCATAGGTACAAAATTTAATTGATAAAAAAAAAAGTTTAACTAAATATGTGTATACTAAACAGATTTTTGGTAGTTAAATACCATGTAATGCGTTCAGATACTTCTAAATAATGAATATTGATAACATTTAAACTCATCAATAGCTATGTACAGAAGCCAAAAAAGAAGAAGATTGTATTTAACTTTGTTTTCTTAACCTTTTTAAAAAGTAAATAACTACTGCCGAGATTTATTTACAAACATTCTAACGTCATTAATTTAAATTCTTAGTATCATAGTAAAATTACACATATAAAATATTTGTAGTAACTACCACGTACAAAATTCAAACCCTAAAGCAGATAGTTTCCGCTAACTTTAATCTTCTCGCAAACTTGGTGTACCTAAAAACGGTGTAATCTTGTTTACTTCGGGATACACATATTGCAATTAATTATACGAAATTAAAGTTTTAATCAAACGTGTTTATAAAGTACGGTGTTAGAGGATAGCTCTAAAAGTTATTACAGAGTAACTCAGGTCGTAACGCGGTCGGTTACTCGTGTTCGTACTGTCCCCCGTTTTGTTTATTAATGAGTCCCTTGGTACACCGAAGACACCATCTGAGATTTTCAACCTTACCACCTGTTATTAAGGGCTGTTAATTGAAGCAATATTGATATTAAAAGCTAATGAGCTTAACAGTAATCCCTGATTTAATGCGGAGGGGATATTTATTGCATCGGCACCGTGTAATTTTGATGTTTACTCATTATTACGAGAGCTCCGAACGAAATTGCCCGTTTAAAATTCAGAATTTAAGCATCACCTTAAACCACCACAAAGGAGCGGCACACCAACGTAAAGAACAGTCTTATAATTTCATAATTTCTAGAGGCAATAAATCACGAGGGTCTTTATTATTAACCCTGTCAGATCAACCTGTGAACAAAATAAACAGGCACTGCTAACGTTTCGCATTTGCGGAACGAAATTGCCCGCACACATTCATAAGCAGCTTATAAAATTATAATACAACGAAATCCTGTGCGCCCGCTTTGAGCTCGCTGTGAGCCCGTGACATGTTAGGGAAACTTTGGCAATGCGAATTTTTATGAGTGTCGCCTCCAGACGACACGCCGGGGACTCGGTGGCTTTTGAAACGACTGGCAGTCAAAGAGAAATGGAGATTTCCCAGTTACAAATGTGGAAGCAGTAGGTGGAGGCTGTATTTCTTCGCGGATTACTTTCTCGAAAGCGCACTTGTAACGCGCGTGCCGGAATTTTTATTACTCGCGGTTCCCAGCGGTACAGTTTCGTGACAGAGATACATTCGGATCATTATGTTTTGCAGCCAACCAACGCGATTCCTAGAAATATGACTTAAAATAAATAAAATACAGGTTTACAGAGATCCTGTTAAATTTTACAACAATATCGAGAAAAACGTTGGCTTGTCTTTTGTGCAAACTTGTATAAGCTGTTCCGTAAGATTGCATATCATAAAAAAATTAAAACGTAAGGTAATTTTCAGGAAAAAAATTGGAATTTATTTCAATTTAATACGGAATTGTAATATGTATTTATGTCAATTAGAGAATCGGTAAGTTAATGTGGCAGTGAGACATACATACATGGAGTACAGCAAGCAATTAATGGAGCTGACGGATTCTTGGTGACCGGCAAACGTAATGCGGGCCGCCCCCAGCCAGGTGGAGCAATGATTTGCGACGGATGTCTACCAGAAATGGACGAAGAGAGTCGAAGACTGAGCTCATGTGCGTAAATTGAAAGAGGCTCTTGTCCAACAGTGGACGACTGTAGGATGATGATGACATATGTATCTGTGCAGAATAAAATTCTTTTTATTGGCACAGATGGTCACCAGACGAAATCAAATCACGTTAAGAGGCTATCATAGATCAATTCGCACCAATATTTCCGTTGTTCAAGAACACAGCATTAAGCAGCATCTTTCGGCGCTCATGTATGGGCGCATCCTCCCGGCGAGGAAATGACTTCATAGAGCGCCTTGTGGTTCAGAGCAAAGTAGAAGGCACCAAGCCGTGTGAAAGGTTGCCTATGCGGTGGACCGACCAAATCAAGTCGGCAGTTGGCGGTTGTTTGCATGAGTGTACCAGGCTCACCACAAACCGGGAGAAGTGGCCATTACTCGTCAGGCGCATAACATCTGTCCATAGCACTAATACTGAATGACGACCTCGACCGCTCTGACAAGAGTGATACGACAAAGGAAAGACCAAAGACCACGGCGCCGCCTATTCTGAGAGAAATGTAGCTGGTAGGGTCAGGATGGAACTGGGACAGAGGCGAATGAGGACAGTTGGAGGACATCTATACAAAATGAAACAAAAATTTACTGATTTTTTAACACATAAATTGTATGAAATCACCTGCTGAAATAAAGGCTTAATATTATTGTAGGATAGTTTTTATCTTCCGATATCGCACAACCTAGCATCAAACTACAAAATATAAGTAGAATAGAACGAATCTTATCTATTAAACTACGGAATATACAAACTGAGTAGAATCCGCATGAAACAGATGAAAATTTCTACAAGCTATTCAATTCTAACGTAGAAGTAGAATAATAATAACGCTTCAAACACAAATATTCCAGTTTCACACCTTCATAAATGGAATATATAATGCTAGCTTGCTACACTGTATTTTAATAACGCAAATAATAACGTGCAAAATAAAACGGGGTACTCAATATTCAATAACGAAGTTTCGCAAAGGCACCTTTAATAAAAAGTAGACGTTGTGAAGTTGTTACGTAGCAACTGGCAACACAGCCGGGGAGCTTGTTTTATTAAAGCTTGATGAAAACTTTACATCATCATATTTTCTGGATCGTTCACCTAAATTAAAGGTAATTTATATCCCAATGTACACGGGCGGTGCCTGTTTGAGCTTTATTAAACAAATAAAGTTGTGAATTGTTCGATACATAAACAAACGTGTAGACAATTTTAAACTTTGTTATTTACGACCGTCAAAAGACGACTGGCAACAAAATATAATACAATAGAATTTTATCTGTGGATGTTCGGATGTTATTGGTTTTGGTAATTCAAGTTAGTTTCAAGGCACGTCTGTTATTAAGGCGCTCTCGAATTGCAAGATAAACAAATTGTAAAATATTAAAAGAATTTGATGATTAATTTGCGTTAATATTTATTACCTTATATTTATTAACCCTAGGGTAGAAACTAAGAATGTTAAAAAAATTAAGTACATATATTAAATTTTCGTCTAGAATTTATTCCGTTACTCCGTTATTTAATCCATTTCGTTTAACTAATGATGACGTCATGGATAAGATGTCCGGTGAACTCATATAGAGCCATGCAACTTTGCCGGAGCACAAATTCCGCAGACAGAAACCTATTTTTCTAATGAAGTTACTCACTTAACACATGTTTCATGATAAAAGAATAAAACATTTATTCTTTTATCATAGATAGATAGTAATTTCATATTATATGTAAACGGTATACCTATATCTATTTATGTATAATGTATATATTTTCTATAATAATGTATTGCCAATAGTACACCGCAACATACCTGTTATCTGGAATAGATCGCTTTTAGCGATAAATAAATAAATAATAAATAAATAAATATTTACTAACAATCACGCCACGTTAACTGTTCCCGTGATAAGTTCGTAAAGAACTTGTGTTACAGGTACCAGATAACGGAAATAAATGTAAGATTTTTATTATACACATACATATATTTAATATACATCCATAACCCTGGAAAAGACATTTATATTTATTATACAAATATCTTCCCTTGGCGGGATTCGAACCCGCGACCTCCTTGTGTAGTGACCATGTCACTTACCACTACACCAGACCGCCTATTGTACAGATTTTAATGTAACTGCTTGTTGACTGTTTTTTTAATGTTACTTGTGTTTTGGTGTGCAATAAAGTGCATTCTCTCTTCTCTCTTTCTCCCTAAAATACAAAATGCAATTAAAATCAGATCTGCAACAAATATAATTTGTGTAATTACTAGTAGTAGGACTTCTTGTGAATCCGAGTACGGGTGGGTCCTAGCATCCTGCCTACTTCGGACGCGAAGCAGTCATAAGTTCCGTTTAGAAGGGTAGGACAGTCTCAAGGTCGGTGACGGCATTTACGTAGTGAAGCCTATGGACTCCTGTGACCACTTTACATCTAATGAATCATAAGCTCGTTCACTCTCGTCACTCGTCTATACAATTTAAAAGAATAATCAAATTTTTATGATAAAATTCAAAGAACTGCATAAAATGATGTCATTCAACTTTAAAATTCACGTTAAGTTATACTGTATCTCAAATAAAAAAGGTCGCGTTCCAATTTGGCCAAGTTAAAAAACTTAATTAACACTGATTGATAGTACGCAGAATCCGCAATCAAAAGTTTGGCTTTGTACCAAAAATATCATACGACTCTTGTGTAACCCTTATAATGTTCAGAGTAGCGTGAAATTAAAAATATAAATATCGTGAGACACCGCAGCAGGCAGTAATCCGAGCAGGAATTGCCAGCTCCCGGATAATAATCATACACCCACGCTCTCATTATAGAACTAACAATATCGCTAGTACAGTTCCCGGGACGCTCAAAATCATGTCATCATTTATATATCACCGACAGCTTTCACATGCGTATACTCAAAAGAATAATGTTCGATAATTTTTTTAAAAAGCAATTTCTGTATTTTTTTTTATTTTTTTTTTATTGCCTTTGTAGGCAGACGGGCATACGGCCCACCTGATGGTGAGTGGTTACCGTCGCCCATGGACTTCAGCAATGCCAGGGGCAGAGCCAAGCCGCTGCCTACCGCTTAATACTCTCCACAAGCCTCGTTTGAAGAAGGACATGTCATAGCGCTCGGGAAACACCGTGGAGGGGAGCTCATTCCATAGCCGGATGGTACGTGGCAAAAAAGATCTCTGGAAACGCACTGTGGATGATCGCAGTGGCTCCAGGTAGTATGGATGAACTCTACTCCGGTGGCGGGCGGTGCGATGGTAAAAACGAGATGCTGGTATCATCTCGAACAATTCCTCAGAGCACTCCCCATGGAACATACGGTACAAAATACAGAGGGAACCGAAGTCCCTCCGCAGACCCAGAGGCTCCATATCCAAGGCTGTATATCCTTGAAGCTATGCATAAACATGTAATTCCGATAATAACTAAGTAAAAAGGCTTAGGAATATCTATAACATTGAGAAAGAGAGGGAGTATTTTTTTTATTGCTTTATGGGTGGACGAGCTCACAGTCCACCCAATGTTTACTGGAGCCTATAGACATCTACAACGTAAATGCGCCACCCACCTTGAGTTATAAGTTCTAAGGTCTCAGTATAGTTACAACGGCTACCCCACCCTTCAAGCCGAAAAGCATTATTGCTTCACCACAGAAATAGGCGGGGTGGTGGTACCTACCTGTGCGGACTCACAAGAGGTCCTACCACCAGTATTTTACTCCACATCAAAACATAATTAACACTGGAAAAGCAACAGTATTGTATAATTTGTGGAAGGTATAAAAAAGTATTCTTAAGAATATGTGTAAAGGTTTGGTCTATTCTGATAGATCTTTCTGAATATTTTTGACAATAGCGATAAAAACGCCTATTATATTGCTAAAAACGATCTCTTCCAAACAATGTTGTCATCTAGGGAAATTTTGAAAAAAAAGAACGACAGGTATGTTGCGAAATACTATTATTATCAACAATGTTCAGAGAACTATCACAAATGACCAAACTTTTGCATATAATAAAGAAAAACAAACACATATATACAATAAACTTATACCTACAATAAACATATAAATCATAATTTTCTTTGTTTATTAAGAAGCCTATAGTTGTAACGGCAATTTGTACCTGAAGGCAATTAAACAACTAAATAAATCATTAGAAATTAATACAGCGTCTCGTGTACAGGCTAATAAATGACACCATTTATCATGATGTATTAGAACGGTATGCTAGCAACACTGCAGGTGAGATTAAGACGCCGTGTGAACAATTCTGGTCTCTTGATTTATATTATGCACTCCGTCCTACGCCCGCGGCGCACAACTTTAATATGAATCCGGGTACACTCTGCATACGTCACCGTGCTCATTATTATGAGAGCGTCACCGCCTTGCGGAGAACCAACTCCGTAGATGAAGTGAATGGATTAATTAAGCCGTGTGGTTGTGATTTTCTTTATATTTATATAACTATTGTTCCGCTTGCTTGATTTATACTTGATCAAATTTATATATTTTGACCAATGTTTTTCCTTCAAACCTTAGTGATACATGACACGGTAGTGTTTTAGCGGTAGGCAGCGGCTTGGCTCTGCCCCTAGCATTGCTGAAGTCCATGGGCGACGGTAACCACTCACCATCAGATGGGCCGTCTGCTCGTCTGCCTACAAGGGCAATAAAAATTTAAAAAAAAACATGTGATGTTAAGTGGTGGTATAATGTATAAAGCCTCCCCGCCTTCATATATGAGATGTAACTCTGAACGATTTCACAATACCGATTACTTTAAGGTTCAAAGTGAAATACACGAATGCAGAGGACACGTCGCTGCCCCAGCCACGCGGGGCGGTGCACGATCGTCTACTCGGCCGTATCCTCGTCACGGTCGCGGTGGTAGCTCTCCATCGGTTCCGTGCGGGCGAAGCAGTGCAGGTACCGGCCGAAACACCCATGGACGGTGAACACTTGCGTCAACCGGATGGTGAGACGCCCTCGATCGCAATTAACTCAATCCGCGAGGACCGGGCGGACTGCCTCGACGGTCCATAGACCGGGCATCATGTTCGCCAAACAGCGAGACCACGCCTCCAGCATGGACCGCTGAGATTGAAGCCTCCGCTAATCGCTCTTTCGTGGAAATGTGGCAGCTATAATCACCACTGAGTGCGTCCGCCTCCCAACCCCATAGAGTCATCTCGGCAAGAACGCACGCCGCCTCGAAGGATACGGTGCAGTAACCACGACCGCACGTTGCGGACGTCGCAACGCCTTATATTTACTAGTATTTTCTGCAGCTTTGTGCTCTATTAACATGTCGTAGATCAAGGATGTGAAAAACATCATTTATTGACATTTTTTTAATTTGTATCTTATCTGTATAGCACTGTATCCAATTATTTATTTTCCTTATACATATATTTAGTAAGAAAATTGTATTGTTATAGGCTAATATTTAAAGGCGCACAAGGCTCACAAACCAATGACAATACGCTCTTTGAATTCACAATAACTTGCAGAAGTTTAATCCGTTTGCGAGACATCATGAAACGTAATGATCGTCCGTACAACATTGACTATGAAAGATAACAATAAGAAACAAATTCAAAGATTAAAATACAAAAATGCTATATAATAATATGCTAACTAAAACATAATTCGTTAACACAAAATAATATAATGATAAATAATATTGTAATATACAATAAATACTAAACCATTACAGAAACCGAGACTATGCCCATAGACAAAGCCCACTGAGTTTCTCACCGGATCTTCTCTGTGGGTCGCGTTTCCGATCCGGTGGTAGATTCTGCGAACCACTGCTCTTGCTAGGGTCAGTGCTAGCATCACTCCGGTTTGAGCACCGTGAGCTCACCTACTAGTTAAGCTTACGCTGAAATAGCTTCTCAAGGCTATTATAAGGCTATTTATTTATTTATTTAGTCTACTTACAAATTAACAGTATAAACCAAAACATTTGTAAGGTATTAATAATTAGCTTAAGTAATTCTTAACAACAACAATAAATCGCTGCAAACCATCATGGAATATATCCATTTCAGGAGCATAAGCTAGCAAGCCATTGAGTAGCGAGACAGCACGATGCGTCGGTGAGTTAGCGGTGTGCTGCGTACGCGCGTGCGTAGTACTAAGAAGCTGCCGCTGGCGACGCACCCCTCCACACATACATCCGCGCATGTAGCCATCAGGCACATATAACGACACTGATTCCAGTGCAGTGTAGTTATCAATTTTGTTATGCAATAGCTGATAATAATGCACCATAAGAGTCATCTTCCGTCTGAGCTCAAGAGTATCTAATCCGACCATACCAGTCACATAAAGTGATGGATACAAGAACGGATAGTATCCATACATTTTTTTGAATAGGAACCTGCAGAATTTTTTGTGTAGTTTTTCCAGCATTAGCTTTTGAACTGCTTCGCGAGGATCCCACACGAGTGCGTTATATTCAAGACTACTTCGCAAATAGGCATCGAACAGCATAACAATCACACGATGGCCTACAAAGTCGTGCGTTTGACGAATTATGAACCCGAGCAGACCGCTATCACCTTAGGAAGCAAAAAAAGAAAAAAGAGACTATGTTAGGACAAAGAACTATCCTAAAAATAATGCAATCACGATCTTCAACTCTGCAATTCGATAGAGATGATTATTAATGTTATATATCACATATTTAATTTTGTTGCAAAAATGGGTTGTAAAATCACAACGACAATTAACCTTTTTTTTTTTCGGGTCATGGGCTGAACCTCCTACGAGGTCCCCGCGCCTAGGGGGCGCGTGGGGTATGTGAGACTCAACGATCTGCAGGTGTTGAGAACAGACCGCGGGCCCAAGGAATTTTAGAGCCCACCCACTAAACGACTCCCCTGCACTCTTACACCCGACGTCCGATCTCCGTCCGGGGTCAAAACCCGGTCAGAGTAGGGGGGTTCCCGCGGTCAACACTACAATCAGACACGCGGCGCCACCCCGAGGACGCCTGACCGACGGGTCGCCGAGGCGATAGTCGACGACCAACGACGTCGGTCTCCGCGGTACGGCGGCCCTACCAGGCCGCCCAGGTGATGCCGCTGGTGTTCCGGGATACCCCGCTGGGCCAGAACCAGCCTGCCGGGTCGGAACGCGATACACCGCCGACCGGGTTGCTCTTCCACAGTATGTTCGGCGACGACAGCGACGACGAAAATGCGGACCGCATCGCAGTCCGCAGCCGCCGACGCGTCGTCCCGTCCTCCTGGTGCCAGCGCACTAGAGTGACGGTAGCGTGCGGCGCAGCCTCAACCCCCCGTGACCATCGCCGGGACGAGACTGTCTCCTCATAGGGGCCGGAGCTGGACAGACGCCGTCCTCCGACCCCCGGAACGTCAATGTCCCACCTCAACCTAGAGGTTGAAGTTTTCAATACTTCCATTTTTCAACCAGAAAGTCATAATTGCTTTGCAACTGAAATCAGTAGGATAGTGGTTGGTACCTACCCGTGTAGATTTAGAATATGCTCACTAGACAGACTATTGCTACTAAGATTCTCTAATCTAATTTTAATGCCTAGTCTTATTTAAAAAGCTAGGAAAAAAATCTTTATTAATATTGTTAAATAATATAAAAAATAATAATGTTCATGGAAAAAGTATTACTGCGATTTAACAAACACTAATACTTCGTCTAATCTCACCCAATTAATACAAATTCGGGAAGTATGTATTCTAATTAAAAAGAACACAAAAATTAACTAACTGTACTCAAACAAATTAATAGAACAACCATTTAAACGAACTGAAATTGCAAATAAAATGGCAATTATTTCAAAGTAAATAGTTTCCCCTGTAATCATTCTCGCACTCGTTAATTAGAACTCACTCAGAAGGGAAGGAATTTATGTTTATATAACAACGAAACGGTCGGGAATACCGAGATGAGAAACAAGAACAGTGTCTGTAATTAACATAGTAATTATAGGCGTCTAATTGCCTCAGTGTTCATGCCTTGAGTATCAAGCGGGCGTGACAGGACTGAAGAGCGGCAGGACCCGTCTGACAGAATAATATGACATTTAATTAAGAAGACAATGTCGGATCAATGACTTACGGACTCTCGCGATATTACATTTTTCATTGCTTCATTGCTTCATTTCATGCGGTATTTTTGTTTTCATTTGATATTCTTAAATTACTGTACCGATCTCGATTTTTTAATTGCTCAAGTATTACACAGCGTTACAAACTAATTTCCTTCTGAAATTGTCTTTTTAATTTAAATGATATATTCAGTTAACAGACTATTGGATTTTTTTTATTTAAAAATAATCTGCAATTCCCAACGCTACCCGCGCTTAGTTTAGCATTTGATTCCAATGCAAAGTAAGCGTGTATACTTTAGCATTCTGTTGATTCTACTTAAACTAAATATGTATTATTTAATCGCCGAATAAAAGCAATAGAACAAAAAAAAAACACCGTGAATTGAAATTTGTGGTTCATTAATTTTCAATTACGAGGGGTGCACTGTTCAAAACCGCGAGAGGACATACCGGCTACGAACAGGCATATAGGCCAAATTGGTAAATAAATCAATGTACCCGAAATATACACAACCACAAATCAAGCTAGTGACGATTTTACTTTGCTCGAAATAGCATCGTTAGGTAGATATTATATTTGTAACGGCGTATTTTAAAGATTTTTTTTATTGCTTAAGTGGGTGGACGAGCGCACAGCTCACCTGGTGCTAAGTGGTTACCGGAGTCCATAGACATCTACAACGTAAATGCCGCCACCTACCTTGATATATAAATTCTAAGGTCTCAGTATAGTTACAATGGCTACACCACCGTTCAAAATGCCGCGTGTGTGTGTTCAGAGTATGTACATATAAATTCTTCTGGCATTTGATAAAAAAAATATTAATTTATATATTGATACGGAAGATACATATTGTATATTATTTATTATTTAGTATGTATATTTTATTATGTATATTATTTAGTTCAACACTTTTATAATACCACATAGCCATATGTAAAGTTTTTACATTAGAATCAAATACAAATGAAGATAACCAAATACCTCAGAGACTATGATTCCATTCGATCCATAACTATACTTACAAATTTTTTTTATAAAAATAAATTTATTCGCAATATACTGGGAACAAAAAAAAACCCTAACAACAGGCTTATAACTAAATATTGTGCAGCTATCTTGCAAAAAATAAACGAAACCAAAAGTAATAGAATCTTGGGAAGAGGTATTACAGAAGATCACGGAAGATTGAGTTGAACCTAGCCATCAATACGGAGCCAACTAAAGATTGCGATCAATCACAGAAACTATGTTGTGTTCCACTTTGTTCCGCGAAAACAATAAGCCACTATGTATGTACAAGATCTGCCTGAAAAACTTGATGAGTGATGAAAGTGGATAGTTTTCCGTGAAACTTCTCAGATATTGCCTCAAGTTTATTATTTAACTAAATGTATGGCGCCGTTTTACCTGCGATAAATTTATGATTCAGAAAGAAGGAAATCTGATTTTTCCCGGAATCAAGAGCTGCTTGTATCACTCTCTAGAACATAAACTACCAGCCGATTCATAACAAATCAGTAAACACACCGTCTTATTTATTATAGCAAATATACCCAGCGTTTCTATAAACTATGTTAAAAAAAACCTATCGCCGTTTTATATTTCGTCAAAATCCGCCATCTTTACGTGCTTGTGCAACAAACAACCAAGCATACAAGCTTTCATATTTATGCTTAACATTAGTAAAATTTAATTGTAAATCACAGTCCACCATTTTTATCATTTTTAGGTTCTTCTATCACTGGTGAAACCTGACCATGCTTATTATTAACAAACGTTCAGGTTAATTTAAATGGTAGTTTATATCTATATATTAATACGTGAAGCAAAAACTTTGTATCCCTTTTTACGAAAATTGCGCGGACGGAGGAATATGAAATTTTCCACATTTATAGAGAATATAGAGAAGAAGTGCACAATGCTAATATTTTTTTAAATAATGCATAAAAGATACATTAAATCAATAAAGAAAACATTACACACACTACATATCATGTATTTGACGCACACACCCATGCATCCTATTTATTGTCAAACTTTTGTTCTTGACGTCTGTTGTCAAATTGACAATAGATTAAATATTGTTTGTCTTTGTTAATATATTTTTTAGTGCAGTCTTGGCGAAATTTATGATTATAGAAGTATAAAATATAATCATAATAGTGTACAAACTTACAATTCCAATTAATTATAGTCGAATTTCGACTACTGCGGGACCTCTAGTATATTTTAATAGCTATTATGTCTTAATAGTAGCAGTTGGTTAAATCACTGACTACTCCAACGTCAGCATGAATGGAGATGCACGTAACAACGGTTCATATACTATCCAGAATCCAAGTGCTCAATATTAGCACATATCATCACTCTCTCTCATACTTACCATGACACACTGTGATGCGCAACCCGACGCGACGTGCCCGTAAGAGAATTAGCTGAGCTTTAAGCACATTGATTCTAAAGCTGTATATTTTCCGAATAGCTTCGTATAGATGATATTTTGTAAAATCGAAACTGAAAATCACCAAATCGTCAAATAGGGATGAGGTAAAATCTGTACAAAATAAAATTAATTTGCATATGTTTGTCCTCTAGCATTCTGAGTCATTCGTCCGATTGTAATGAAACTTTGTAATCGTTAGCCCTCTAAGGATAGTCTCTTTAATAATATATACCATAAACGTCTGGTAGATGCCACGTAAGTAAACAAGTATAAGTAAGTTTTTAAATTTATATTCTAAATATACCGATTTTTCATTGCTTAGCAAAACAAGGATATTAAAATTAGAACTCCAATGATTTATAAATTACACTTTTGGAGTCTATGTTATAGAACACGTTGTGTATTCATGATTTTGTTCTATCGTTAGATCTAATTGAAGAAATTTATAAATGACTCGCAAATATTGAAACTTTCGTTAATTTATTTCTCACGAACAAATTTAAGTAATGAACAATAAAAAAATTGGCATTCTGTTTGTCGATCAATGCTCAATCGCCCGGTCTAGTCATGCGACTTTGTAATCAGTCGATCCAAGGACATATATGAATTTTCTTAAGTTATTAACAATTTAATATAATACAGTTGATATTAACGACAAACGCAAAGTTCAAATTTTATCGTCTAATAAGGAAGGTATTTTCTCATCACACATGGATCAGTAGTATTTAGTATTTCATGTAACCTTCCTAATCCATTTGTATAGTGTCCATATGTCGCGGTTTGAGACTGGCCTCATGTCCGTCTTAAACTAGGAGACAATATTCATGTTGTCGTAAGGGCTCTACAAAGCGCCTCGCATTACTTAGGTTGTCACCATGTTTACCTATAGTTCTTAAATCCCTCAAATACTACACGCATCTGGTTGCCATTTTGCTAAACATGTATCATAACTAGATATTTTAAAATGTATCAAATTAGAACTTATATACATAATACAATTTCGTTAATAATTATAGGGAAATGTATAAAATGTTGAGCTGAAAACGGCAGCAGAAGCAGTGGTGTACATTATGCCTATGTACTGCTCTCAATTCAGACATATCCAACAATGGACGACTGTAGGCTGATAACAACTATGAACAATAAAACTACTTTCCTTTTTTTTAGCTATCCTTTTTAGTTGCGGGTAACTTAATAAGGCGTGATAAGCCTCCAGCGCTTTAGAAATATGAGTAATTTTCTTAGTCGTATTGGAAGATATTAATTGAGTAATATTACAAAATAATCTTACAATCAATCGCTCCCAACAGAAGTGCTACTACGAGTATACTATGTATATACATTTAAGGAAACTAAACATTAAATGACTTACATGCCGTTATCGTCCCGACGTTTCATGGATTATTTAATAAAAAAATCGTATTCAGAATTATTAAATATTTTCAAGTTACCATCAATACGAATATTCCTTTTATTCTTTATTCGTTCATTTAAAGAACAACTCGAGCCGCCAAAATTGTTATGTTAATTACCAGTCACCAACAAATTGAAAATTATCGTTCACTTTTTTTTAATTATAAAAATAATGAAAAATTATGATACGGAAGAGAAGATTTTCCGGATGTACCTTGGTGAACATTCTATGTAAGTAACAGTACAGTACATAGTTCAAGCTTAGATATATTGTAAGCAGCGTCACCATTAGTGGACTTCTTTAGGTCGTCGATTTCGAGTTCCGTATAGATTCAGATTAAAAATAGCGTCACAGATTCTAAATTTTAGTAGTGTTTCTTTATATCTTTTACAGATAAGCATTTCCAATGGTGAAACATAAGTTATATGGTAAAAAATCTTAATTGCAATAATACAAGTCCTTTTTGTACTTTTTATTGAAATATTTTCATATTTGTTTCCCAAATATATCTATTCAAAATTTTTTCCTACACCAATATTCATCAAGTAGACCGATAACGTAAAGAACTTTTTTAAATAAAGACGTATGTTCAATTAAATTGTGATGTGAAAATGTCGAGAGCACCTGAATTAGACTACGAGGGCGTAAATATAAAGACGTATGTTCAATTAAATAGTGATGTGAAAATGTCGAGAGCACCTGAATTAGACTACAAGGGCACAGATATAAAGACGTTTGTTCAATTAAATAGTGATGTGAAAATGTCGAGAGCACATGAATTAAACTACGAGGGCGCAAATATAAAGACGTATGTTCAATTAAATAGTGATGTGAAAATGTCGAGAGCACCTGAATTAGACTACGAGGGCACAAATATAAAGACGTATGTTCAATTAAATAGTGATGTGAAAATGTCAAGAGCATTTGATTTGGACGACGAGGGCGCAAATATAAAGACGTATGTTCAATTAAATAGTGATCTGAAAATGTCAAGAGCATTTGATTTGGATGACGAGGGCGCAAATATAAAGACGTGTGTTCAATTAAATTGTTATGTGAAAATGTCGAGAGCACCTGAATTAGAATACAGGGGCACAAATATAAAGACGTATGTTCAATTAAATAGTGATGTGAAAATGTCGAGAGCACCTGAATTAGACGACGAGGGCGCATTGTGAACTCGTCCACGTACCGAGTCATCGGTCCGCTCGCCCGCCCGGCCAGATGTATTGGAAACCTAACAGGATGTCTCGCAAATACGGTGTGTATCGCATACTAAATGAAACCGACACTGAACCGCTCAACTGAAAGCTTTACTTCGTATACAATCCACAGATAAGCACCATTGCTGACGCAAATTAATTTGTCGATAGGATGAATCGTATTTTGGATAAAGGATCGCAGTGGTGGAATATGGTGTTTGAAGTGATACAAACATCAATATTACACGCATTAGCCGCTTCTTCTCCTTTTGCTCCAGCTTATCCCACAAGGTGGGGTCGGCCCAGCTAATTTCTCTCTTCCATTCTCTTCTATCAGCCGTCATCTCAACACTCACTCCTCTCTCTCTCATATCGTCATCCACATACTCCATCCATGTGTTCTTGTCGACCTCTTCCTCCTCTACCTTGCACTACCATTTCCATACATATCTTAGTCATATGTATCTTCTCTCTACGCATCACATGTCCATACCACGCTAACCGTCCGCATTAACCGTTTATTTAAAACTATTCATATGACGTTTGTATAAAAAGGACAAAAACTCGCCAATATCTACATTGTCCAGAGATAATGTTGAGATAATGTCTAGTGTTCATTTACATTGAATTATAAATAAAAAGCCTCATCACAAAAGAAAATACAACATTTACGATAAGACTTAAATATTATATACATAAGCGTAAATACTAGGCTCAACTCTTAAAAAAAGGATTTCATATTTTCTATGTTCCCAAACAAATCGGCTCGTTTACAAAAAAAACATATTAATAATATTTCCAGTGAAATCTTTTAAGCCGTATTAGCGTGGGAACGGAAATTGTGTGCTTCTCTTGTTAAACTTGTTGAGAATAAACTGAAAATATAATTCCTACAAGATGACAAAGAACACGAGACATCAACGTACATTTGAAGAGTACAAACTTGAATAATTTACACATATTTGTTAGATTTGTAAAAGAACACTTACGCTTTATTTTAATATATAGAGTTACTTTTTTATTACTCTAAATTAGCAGTCAGCTTTTCCTTTCACCAGGTATCTTTAAAGTGGTAATCGAAGCTGCTGTATAACCCATCAAATTGAAAGTAGATAAGACTATTTATTTCACACAAAAAGTAACAATTTACAAACATAATACACATATACATTAGGCGGTCTAATTACTTATTTTTAATTTAGTTTTTATTTTATTGTGTTGTAGGCAGATGACCCAATGGTCGCTATTGCCAATGCTCACCTATTGGTGAGTGGTTACTGTCGCTTACGGACGTCAGCAAGCCAGTAGCGAAGTCAAACTGCGGCCTACCCCAGTACTCTTCGCAGACCTTATTTGAATAAATACATAGGATAACTACTGATGAAACACCATCGAGGAAATTTAATTCCAAAGCCGGTACGTGGCCAAAGGGATTTCTGAAAACGCAGCGTGGATGAACGCTTTAGTTTTAGGTAATATGGCTGAACTCTTCGGTAGTAGGTGGTTCGATGGTAAAGAGGAGGTGATGGAATCATCTCAAATATTTACTTAAAACACTCCTCTTGGAACAAAACAGAAATAAAATGTTCCAAATAATTTATAAGATAAGATATGTACATAGAAAAAGAAGAAGTAGGAAAAAGTAACATAGTAGACTTCAACTGTAGTGGCATCACTCAATAGTAGTACACATATCGGGCATCATAGCCGTTGGGATTCGAATACTGAATACTCTATGTAAATGACTTCATATTTTTTTAATAATAAAAGTGTCATCGTTTTTACTGTTATTCTACGGACGTAACCCATCCGCGATAACGCGTCGGTGGTGAAGCAAGATAAAACGTGACATGAACGACGCCAGTACGCGGTCTAAGTAATTAATGTACGCAAAAACGTCACACAAGGGAAGTCGTGCGTCAATTACTTTAACGTCATCTGAATTTTAATTTAAAAATACGACATATATCACATATTTACGTACTTAGGGATTAATTCAGAGTATATGGGCAACTTGCGGCTTGCAGCTGTTTCATTTTAAGTTTTTATCTATATATTAATACGTGAAGCAAAAACTTTGTACCCCTTTCTACGAAAATTGTGCGGACGGAGGAGTATGAAATTGCCCACACTTATATAGAATATGGAGGAGTGCAGAATATTAATATTTCTTTTTTCGTTATGCATAAAAATACATTAATTCGATTAAAAAAAAACATTACCATTTATTTGGCACACAATTTCGACTACTGTAGCTTCTATAAATAGCTTTAAAATTGTACGACTATAGTAAACGAACTTAATGTGTCAAGTCATATAACACTATTTTTCCAATGCACTTATCACGCTATTTTCTCCATTATTTACCCTTGATTGACCAATCGATACAGAATGCCTCGGGCATAAAGTCTGCTAATGCACATTAGTATGCATGAATTTAAAATATATCATAATCGCGATAACTTGATGTTAGCAAAAAAGTACAAGAAAAATATTGTTATTTAGAGCAAGATGATTTCCCATGAATTATTCCATTTGATATTCGAAAAAACATGAGCCAAAGCATATAAAGTACGATATACACATAAAACCTTCGATAAGAACGCAATGTTGTTCGGGTCAACCGCTTTCTAAAAAACTACTTACGTAGATCTCAAAATAAGACTGGCAAACTGCGTTGGCACGGCGCGGCTGGTCCCTCGACGGTCATTTCATCCCAGCATCTGAAAATTGTCACCTCGCTACCGTCTTCATTTGCAACAAATATAGCGCTCGAGCCTAAGCAATAAATTGCTGAATTTACTTTCGCCCGTTTCCTCAGTCGTGCTATTTTTCAGGCTCTTTGTTACGTTACAAAAAGGGACATTTAGCATCAATTCTGTTTCCCCGGAATCAACTTTATAAGAAGGCAGAATGGAACGGGAAAATATAACACCACAATCACATTTATTCGCTATTTGGTGATATTACGTTCGTTTTCTTTTTCATTATCCTTTTGAAACATTAATTTATGTTAGCAAGAATACGAGGTTTCATAGCATCAATACGATGAAATTAATTGTGATGCTTAATGACGAAAATTTTAACTGGCGCTGATACCACAATTAAATATAGGCGTGTGCTCAATCTTCCGGGGAATTTTAGTCGAACAACTTCCACAATAATATTGAACTTCGACTTAAAAACGAATCCTTCAAAACCAGCTATTTCTATACTTAGTGATGGCATTGGACACGCACGGAGTACCACTGTCCGGCCTCATTCCGCAACAATCATTATTATAATATTCTAGGAATTCATTAGACAATGGTTGATTTGGTGTTTAGAGAAATTCGCACGTATTTGGCGTAAGTAACGCGTGGATCGATGAGTGGAACTTATCAAACTAAGGGTCAGCCTTAAATCGAAATGTCAACGACACGAGCCCTGTACTAGACAATAAACAAAAATACAGTCCCTTTGTTATAGCAAAAATCAAGTTGGACTGGCGACAGTTTTTCCTTTACGAGATGTTATTAAAACAAAAGTATCAACTAAACGAGAAATTTTATGAAACTGTTAGATTTGAAAATATAATAAAAATTTATATCGCTACATGGCAGTTAACAATTACAAAAATAGTTATCATTAAGTTTGTTATGAAAAATGTAATCATGTGAAATTTAGCTTAGAAATATTATAACATTATTTTATAAAAGCTTAAAATTTCATGGAATGCGAAAAGAGCTACACGAAAGAGATAAAAAAAATTCAAAACTAAGAAAATCAAAATAAAACGAATACAGATAACATCTGGGATTATTTTCGAAAAGACAAAATCACTTGGTCTCTCTGTAGTTTGAATTCTGTGTTAAGCACAGACCAGAATATCCAGCTTTATTCATCTATAATATTCAAGGTAACATTGGAAAGGGATCGCTAAAACACAGCCCCGAAGATAATTAAACAAGTTTCACGATTGCGATAAAAGTAATAAATCTACCCAATAAATTTGTCTAACGAAAGCCCCGAGACTAAAATCAAAGAAAATTTGGCGAAAACATATTGTTCCCCCTACTAACGGAAACCTGAAAACTGTAATAGTCATATAATTTAAGTTGGATCGAGTTGGCAATATTCCAATTGTTAACTACCTATAATTATGTATGTTAATACGCGCGAGGTGGTTCAGATACCGTCTAACGACTTCCTTTGATAAAAATAAAGTTGCGTTGAAATTTTAGTTCCGTAGTTGCAAGTTTATTGCCGAATTGCGTGCGCGGCTTTGCAATCAGGAGTTTGCCATCACCCTTTATATAGACATTGATTAAATTTACATAGGTTTGTGTTGAAGATGATGATAACGATCAAGATGTTTCCATTTGTTTGTGACGATGCCTTTCTTGTATTAATTTGCTTAGTTGTTCTCTAGCTCACTATTAAGTAAACCATTATCGTTGATCTTTTAAATATCGGGATGTTTTACATAACTATAAAAATAAACGGAAATAAAATGCGCTATCACATATTTTTAATTTGTAAAAAAATATATGTACTATAGTAATCCGAAACAATAGTAGTAGAAGAAAATATCAATTTACTGGTCCTCTTGGACCTCTTGTGAGTCCGCACAAGTAGGTACCACCACCCTGCCTAGTTCTGCCGTGAAGCAGTATTGCGTTTCGGTTTGAAGGGTAGGGCAGCCGTAGTAACTATACCGAGACCATAAAACTCATATCTCAAGGTGGGTGGCGCATTTACGTTGTGGATGTCTATGGGCTAACCACTTGCTCGTCTGCCTACAAAGGCAATAAAAAAAGTGTGTGTGTCCGCTCCGACGCACGACTGGAGTTTACTGGATATAAAAAATTAAACGAAACAATACGAGAAATAGTTCTATATTACGACAACACGATACACAACAGATTATTAACAAATTAACGAGACACAAAACAAACGACTAACAAATATATGAAAATACAATAATGAGAGAAACGCGCGATCAGTACGAGGCTTTGTGGCGGACTGCCGGCGCAGCAGCCCGGCGTCACCTGCGATAACGCGGCCGCGCGTTGGCTCCTGATTGGCGCGCGCACGCATCACGCAATCAGGAGCCAATCAGGCGCATAACGCATTTCGTGTGACATGCTAGGCGCATAACGCATTTCGTGTGACATGCTAGTACGATTTTGGTCCCCATAATTTTCATACCCCGGGCCTATATATGTAAATCGATTCTAAAGGAGTAAACTCCAAAAAAAAAGAAAAATTAAAGAAAAATTATTCAATTTTTTTTTATTGCCCTTGTAGGCAGACGAGCATACGGCCCACCTGATGGTGAGTGGTTACCGTCGCCCATGGACTTCAGCAATGCCAAGGGCAGAGCCAAGCCGCTGCCTAGCAAATTAGAATATTTACTACCGTTTGTTTAATTAAAAGAATCGCCGTGCTGGTGACAGACATCAATACAAATGATGAGCAATTTATTTGTAGTACGTTTGTACATATTGTCGCCAGCTGAGCTTGACGGATGACACAAGTGTCATATTGTTCGTGCAGAGCAAAGAACATAGTGTTTCATAACGATAGAAGGGGTACTATTAAATACAGAAAAAAAGTTCTTAATTTTAGTCCATGTTCACTGTAGAACTTTATTTTTCGATAAAAATAGGTTAACTTTAGATTAACAATATAAATTGATATAATCAATGTCTGCATAGATGGAGGAGATGTATGGAAATGGTAGTGCAAGGTAGAGGGGGAAGAGGTCGACCGAAGAAGACATGGATGGAGTGTGTGAATGACGATATGAGAGAGAGAGGAGTGTGTTGAGATGACGGCTGATAGAAGAGAATGGAAGAGAGAAATTAGCTGTGCCGACCCCACCTAGTGACATAAGGTGGAGAAAAAGAAGATAATCAATGTCTGCATAGATACTGTTAGTACAATCTGTATGCAAGAAAACATAACGTTATTAAATTTACACATATTCTACAAGTGAAACCCTGCTATACTACGCTGCTGTAATATATTAACTACATACATCAATTGTGCCGTCTATTGAATTTTAATGGTATTTGAAGTCATCGCGGCCTTAAGAATCAGAACGAGTAGTTAAAATCAAACTTTCAAAACTTATAAATTTTCGTAGTAAATGGTGATGAGATAGATGTATTGTAACCCTAGACGAGTACGCATATGTTTTAGCTCTGAAGGCGAAACTGCTGTCTCGAGGTTTATCGTGACATTCACGTTATGATGATTACGAATTCCCTTAACTGTTAACGCCAAATGGCCTGTGAGTTAAAGGAATAAAAAAAAGAGTTCTTGTGATCTTCTGCTTTTGCAATATTAATTAAATTATCTACCAGAACTTTCCGCCACACACAACTGAAGAACAATTAATTGCATAGGTACCTATGTGTGTATACTGAGTTTGAAACCTGGAAAATACCTCAAAAACGATATAAACATCCAAGTGGAATACTTGGAAAGGCGGTAATTGTAAAGAGTGAAATAACAATAACAGTGAAATTATACAGTAAAAGTGTTCTAAATATAAACATTACATACGAAAACCTAACGTGTTATATTAGACACGTACTTTCCAACTTTAGGTAGTTAGTTTTTGTGAGTTATTTTCAAAAAACCCGTATAAACCTCACCCATACGCTTCTGTATTCATTCAACTCTATGATGTGGAGCAACAAACAAATAAGGCCGCATCGTGCTCTCATAAACGAGCTCAAAATATTATCCTTTAACAAATCGCCTCCTATACGTTTGAAGGTAAACTATATAAAACAATGTTTCCTGGGTCGAACCGCAAGGTCTTCTTAATGAACCACTAGACCATTGGTAAGCACCTCTCCAGCTTACCTTTACGTATTAATTGCGTATTCGCTAACGGGAAATGGAGCTTCCGTAATCCGGATCGAAACGCTTTAATATAATCGCTAAGGCCAACCTGTAACTACCGAATGCTTTTAATAAAGAAAACGTCTTTAGCAATGAATGATGTGCCGGAAAAAATGTTTTGCTCTGCGAAACTAATCTTATATATAAATTCTCGTGTCACAATGTTAGTTTACATACTCCTCTGAAACGGTGTGACCGATTTTTATGAAATTTTATATGCATGTTCAGTGGGTCTGAGAATCGGCTACTATCTATTTTTCATACCCCTAAGTGATAAGGATTGTCCGTCCACCCCTAACATTTATTTTTTAATTTTTGGACAATTTTTGTTTGTTATAATGAGGCATTAGGTGGTCGAATGAGGTTTTGTTATTATTATTTTTCTACACTAGAAATTCCCTAGAAATCTTATATATGGCAAAACAACTTTTGCCGGGTCAACTAGTGATATATAATATAATTTATCGAATGACGAAAAAACAAGAAATAAAATGTCGACTTATATCAAGTAATTATTGTCAAACACTAAATATTCAATTCTTGTTCAATAGAATTAAAAAAAAACGTTGCGTAACTCGCAATTGTACTAAAGCTTGCTAACATCAATCTTAAATCTCATCAAAGATCCTAAGTGTGATTTAAAAATCGTGGTTTCTTTGTTCTCCGCAACAAGATGCTAAAACAGAAAGGAAAATACACGTTTTAGTCTGATTAATTTAGAACAGCACAACGAAAAACACTAATGTCTTCAGAAGTCTTTCTTGTTTCTTCGAACCCAAAAAATAAAGCAGATTAATCTTGGGACCCTTATTAACAAAGCAATTGTTACTGAGGCTTAATTTTGAAAACCAACAATGGAAAATAAAAATGGAGTGGAGTGCGCTGCGTCCTCCCGCCCTAATGAATGAGGAGTAATTTCAGTTTAAATAAAAGAGAGAACAATAAAATACCCATTTTAAAAAGCGTACGATGAGCAAATTGCCGCGCTTTCCAATTTATAGACAATGAGCGAGAACTGTTAACAGCGGCGTAACCTAAACAATGACCGTACAGGATGTTTGTATGTTAATGTTCGGTTCTAAGTTTAAAGTATTTTGAAAATAAAGCACCGTGTTATTATTATTATTATTGTTATTTTGTTATTGCTTAGATGGGTGGACGAGCTCACAGCCCACCTGGTGTTAAGTGGTTACTGGAGCCCATAGACATCTACAACGTAAATGCGCCACTCACCTTGAGATATAAGTTCTAAGGTCTCAGTATAGTTACAACGGCTGCCCCACCCCTCAACCGAAACACATTACTGTTTCACGGTAGAAATAGGCGGGGTTGTGATACCTACCCGTGCGGACTCACAAGAGGTCCTACTACCAGTGATTACGCAAATTATAATTTTGTGGGTTTTATTTTTATTACACAATGTTATTCCTTCACCGTGGAAGTTAATCGTGAACATCTGTTAGGTACCTATTTCATTAGAAAAATTGGTACCCGCCTGCGGGATTCGAACACCGGTGCATCGCTAGATACGAATGCACCGGACGTCTTATCGTTTAGGCCACGATGACTATAAATATATTAATTTGATTTCGTAAATCCAATTACATTAACACTTTACGTATGTATATGTGTATGGTAGAACGAATAATCTTTCTCTACGGGGCAGAGTCCTGGACAATTAGGGCATCCGAGCGCAAGAAAATAAACGTATTTGAAATGTGGGGCTGGAGACGAATGCTCCGAATTCCGTGAACGGCCAAGAGGACAAATAAATCTATCCTGGATAAGCTTCGCATCCGAGTCGGGCTCTCAACAATCTGTTACCAGAGGATCTTCAGCTACTTCGGTCATATTGCCCGCCGACAGTCAGATAACTTGGACAAAATGATTGTGACGGGCAAAGTAGAAGGAAAGAGACCCCGCGGCCGATTACCTAGCCATTGGTGTGATCAAATAACCGCCCTAACTGGGCTGCCAGTCGCAACCGCCATTCGAGAAGCTGAGGGCCGGACGAGATGGAAACAGCTCACGAGACAGACCACGGTCAAGTTTTAGGGACACGACCTTCAGCAATGAAGAAAGCGACGAAGAAGAAGAAGAAGAGTGAATTGACGCCCGCACGAGTAGGTTCCACCATTTTGCCAGTAATGCATCTCTTTAAATTGTCGAATAGTTGTTGTTGTTGTTGTTGTTGTAGTCCTAGGGTACCCCGCTGGTACATAGGGCCCTCACAAGTTGTCTCCACTTTACTCTGTCTTGCGCTTGCTCCTTGACATCACTCCAGGTCACGTTGGCAGTCCTCATCTCACTCTCTACGGTGCGTCGCCAAGTGTGTACAGGGCGACCAGGTCTTCTCCTGCCAAGCGGTTGCCACTCAAACGCGATTGATGCTGCGTTGACTCCGCTGCGCCGTAGAGTGTGTCCTATCCAACGCCATTTCCGATGAGCAATGTCTTGCGCGATGGGATTTTGGTCGCATTTAGTCCAAAGGTCCTTATTAGAGATAGTGACTGGCCAGAATATGCGGAGTATCGACCTCAAGCACTTATTTACAAATACCTGCAGTCGGTTCGTGAGTGTCTTGGTCACTCTCCAGGTCTCACATCCGAACAGGAGAACACTCTTGACAATGGAGTCGAACAGGGTCAGCTTGATCCGACGAGTCATGACACTTGACTCCCAGACTGGTTTCAACTGCGCGAAAGCACCCCTGGCTTTCCTAATTCGTATCTCTATATCTTCGTCCGAACCACCCTGATTTGATATGGAACTCCCCAGATATGTAAACTTCTGTGCTGACTTCAACACACAGTCTTGGAGCTTTAGGGGAGTAGTGTTTTTTGACATTACTCGCATGTCGACAGTTTTGTTGGTGTTGATACGCAAGCCTCTTTTCTCCGCAGATATACGGAGGTCTTCAAGTTTTGCTTTGATCCAAATTTGATCCAAAGTCGGCGTCATCAACACTATGTCATCTGCATAGTCAAGGTCTTCCAAGATATTTTCGCTCCATTCAATGCCCCGAGGTGTCGTCACCACTTCCCGCATTATGTCATCCAGTAGCATAATGAATAGTAACGGAGACAGGAGACAGCCCTGCTTAACACCCGCTGTCATCTCAATAGGGGCTCCCAGGACTTGGTCATGCACGACTCTACATGTACTACCTCTGTATAAGGCCTGGATTATACCAATGATTTTATTTGGTATACCTCTTTGTTTTAAGCAGGCCCACATTTTGCTCCACTGTACAGTGTCAAACGCTTTGTCAAAGTCTACAAACGTAAGAATCATTTCAGTCTGCCATTCGACACTTTGTTCTATGAGGATGCGAAGAGTTTTTGTATGGTCTGTGCATGATCGGCCCGGTAAGAAACCTGCTTGCTCCTCCCGAAGAGTTCCAGTCATCTTTTTGGACATCCGGTTTAGAAGTAATCTAGCCAGACCTTTGCTGCGCAAGGAAGAAGTGTAATGCCTCTCCAGTTGTCACAAGAAGACAAATCGCCCTTCTTCGGAACTTTCACGAGTAGTCCCTGCTTCCATTGAGACGGTATTTGCTCAGTCTCCCAAATCCTTACGATGAGCGGATATAGCAAGCTTGCAGATTTCGGTGCATCAGCCTTCAGCATTTCGGCATTGATATTGTCAATACCGGGGGCCTTACCTGGTTTCAGCTGTTTAATTGCCTTTACTATTTCATTAAAGGTGGGCGGTGTAATAGGTATATCCAAAGGCAAGTCGGGTACTGATATTCCGTCTGTGGGTTGGGACTGACATTTGGACAGCAACTTAGTAAAGTGTTCCGTCCATCGCACGAGCTGCTCTTCCGTGGTACATAGTAGCTGACCCGAGCAGTCTTTCAGTGGTTTTTTCCGTGGATGATGTTTTTTGTTTATTATTCGCTTGGTGATATCGTAAAGCTCTTTCATATCTTGCCTCTTGGCTGCCAATTTTGCTCGGTCTGCTAGCTCATCGATTGCATTTCGCTGATCTCTCCTAGCCAGCTTTCTAATTAGTAATCGCATGGATGAGTATTCCCGACGCAACATAGCATCTGAAGGGGAGCCTAAAATCTGAGTGTTCAAAAGTTGTCTCTTCTCAATGGCTGCCCAAAGCTCTGCTGACATCCAAGGTTCTTGCTTTGTATTGGTATACCCCAATACTTCCTTAGCAGCTTTATTATAAGCACCACGTATGCGGTCCCACGTCTCGTCCATCTGCTCATCCTCTATTTCCTTAAGCAGCTCGAACTATTTTTGAGAGATAAGCTGAACTTCTCTCGGCAATTGCTATCTTCCAATTTTCGGATATTAAATTTTCTAGCTGCTTTATCTGGCTTTCTATGGGGAACTGCTATTTTAAGACGAACTTCCGCTACCACCAGATGGTGATCACTGCCAATGTCTGCGCCACGCTTATTTCGCACATCAAGAAGAGAAGAGCGCCATGTCTTACTGATAGCTACGTGATCGATTTGGTTCTTTGTCTTTCCGTCCGGTGATATCCAAGTAACTTTATGACATTCCTTATGCTTAAATAGGGTACTTCCAATAACTAGACCATGTGTGGAACATAGATCACCGAAAAGTTCTCCGTTTTCGTTAATAGTTCCGGTTGCCCCATATTGTCCCATGTAATATTCGCGGTCTACATTGTCATTTCCCATCTTTGCATTTATGTCGCCCATGAGAATCACGATATCTTGTTTCTTGATGCCTTTGAGTGTATGCCCCAGCTGTTCGTAGAATTGTGACTTTACATCGGTCGAAGCAGAGTTAGTGGGAGCGTAGCATTGTATCACCGTCACCTTCCGTACTCGTGTCGAAAATCTGGCGCATATTATTCGTTCCGAGACTGGCTTCCAAGAGAGTAAGCTACTTTTAGCGCTGCGGCTTAGCAGCAAACCCACGCCATACTCTCGGGTCGCATCCTCTTCCTTACCACTGTACAATAACGAGTATCCAAAATCACATTGCGTTTCTCCAAAACCGTTCCATCTCGTCTCACTCAATCCAAGAATGTGAATGTTGTATTCTTGCATGACTTTAGCCACTTGGGGTAGCCATTCAAGTCGAGTCATGGTCCTTACATTCCAACACCCAATTCGTGTCCGTAATTTCGCGCCAAAAGTCGTTGTTAAAGGGTTCCGGTTATTACTTGCTTTGGGTTTCATAAACTATTTAAATTTAAGAACTTGCAGGTGTTTAGCCCACAGAGTCCCGATCACGGTGATGGGGCTGCCATCATTGTGTCCGTGCCCATAGAGCCAGACTTTCTGAACGAATGGTTCACGGCTCCTGGTAGCCTTACTGCGCGTGTTAGCTCACATTGGTTTTACGGTCAATACTCTCTGGACTAACCCTCCTCCTTTTGCATCCGGGCTTGGGACCGGCAATGGCGGAGTTAAATAGTTAGTATAGGATAACGGAATAGTTGTAACACAATAAAATTAGAACTTTGACCACATGTCTCAAAATCGGTGTCAGCATTCAGATTGTGATGTCTAGTAGCTTCAGTAGCCGCCAGGTGGATCGTGAGTTCGTTCACCTAACACAGGAATAAAAAAAAAACAAGTTAATCTTTTCTAGATTATTCAGGCAAATTATTAATTAAATTGACCTATGCCATACTTCGATAAGAGGATTATAAATATTCGGTAAGATATTTTCCGACTTTGCTATCGTTAACCTGCCTATTCATTTTGAAGTTAGAAGACAAAATACTTGATCGGCAAAATTACGATATCGACTTCGCGCTCCGGCGAGCTCTAATCTTTTTTACCTATTAATCGTAAAAAAATATTACCGTTATAGAAACCACTCTACCGGAATCCGATTCTGGAACTTCGAAACTATTAAGCGTTTAGTATTAGTGTATTTTTTTTTTTTTTTTTCAAGTGCCGTCGTAATAATTAAAACTATTTTTATGTTTAATTTCGAGGTTTTTTAGTCATTCTATAGTATTGGTCGTCGGTAAAAACTACTTATAAACGAAATTGACAAAGACATATAGATGAATTTTTCTAAGCTAATTAAAATATCGATATAGATTACACGCTGTTTTGTTTCTCATGCTATTTGAAGCTGAATATCAACGCAAATAACTTTGCTTTTTGTATACTTACTGATTAGCAAGTATACATATAGCTAACTGGTGGTAGGACCTCTTGTGAGTCCGCACGGGTAGGTACCACCGCCCCGCCTATTTCTGCCGTGAAGCAGTAATGCGTATCGGTTGGAAGGGTGGGGCAGCCGTTGTGAGAATACTGAGATCTTAGACCTATATCTCAAGATGTGTGGCGCATTTACGTTGTAGATGTCTATGGGCTCCAGTAACCACTTAACACCAGGTGGGCTGTGTGAGCTCGTCCACACATCTAAGCTATAAAAAAAAAGTATAAAAATAATTCAGAAAAGTACCACTATTCATGATGGAACCTAAATAATAAATATAATTCAATATATCACATTATGTTAAAGGAATGACCCTAAACCAATCTGGTTTATTCTATTGATATAAATATCCAATGACAATATTACTTTAAGCTAATGTAGTGTATCGACTATAAACATCTGTATAATAATTTAATAGATCGCCGTACACAAAAGATAGATGCGTTCATGAACATACTAAATGAGAAAAGGGGGGAGCTTTTTTTCATTATGTCCCTAAATTGCTACGAAATATTTCATTTCGAACGAATGATTGGCTCGGGCCCAACTGTGTGACGCGGCGGGTGCCGACAGACCTACGTCGCTTGCTATCAGATGTTCGAGTCGAGGTATATGCTATTTTTCTCCGCAAGAATACAAATGTCTTGCCAAATTGTCTACCACCAAACTAGTCCAATTTAGAAAGCAATTTCGCGACCAATTCGTTTTGTAAGCGGATCAAGAGGCCAACCTTAAATATGGCCATTAAATCGTTTGCACTGAAACCCACATTCGTCTTTTAATGCGAACATCCGACGTTTACAAATAAAACATTCATGTAATTCCCTTGATATCATCTTCAATCGAACTACTAATGTTTGCTTAGTGTCTTAAATTGTATATAAAAAAACAACTCAAACAAAAATTGAATTAGCGAAGTTGTCATACATTGCGGTTTGATGGATGGAACATTTGCTATGCAATACAATTGAGAGCTCTACCTTATATCTTATCACCGCACCGCCCGCCACCGGAGCAGAGTTCATCCATATTACCCATAACGCAGCAGAAAACCTAGCTTGTTAGTATTGAGTGTTGAACACTCAATCTTGTGCCTCGATTTCCTAACCTATGGCTTTCTCGTCGCGGCATCGTGGTGCCTGAGAATTCTACTAAACTAGAACATCAGATAAGACGCGAGTATAACTTGCTAACAGTAAAAACTATTTAAAAATTTGGTATAACATTCACAGATAGTTTTATTTCGATTACCTTGGCAATAATTGATTGGGGTGTTTTCAATAAAGAGTTGACCATGAGCACGATATGAAAGACCCATATTTCGAAGCGGTTTTGAAAGGCTATCTGTTGACATGTATACGGCTTAACGAGCCAAGTTCCAGCGTGATTGAAACTGTTGGCAGCGCGATAGTCATCGGGCCCTTTCATACGGACTGACCCTCCGACCCACGCATACATCCATGTTGCCTTCATATTTGATAAAAGACCTTAATTAAAACTTTGCACAGTTTCGGACTAGTAACGAATGTATACCCGTACGGCTATTTGATAAGATCCTTAATTAACTATGAAGTATTCAGGGTAAAACTAAAGTTAATTAAATTTGTTTCATCCAAACAGACGAGCTACATCGAACATGATATAATTTTTGCGGGTGCTAAAATTGAACTACGTTTGGTAGATTAATATCATGAAAGGTTGCGGAAATGTAGCTCTCTAGCCAACTATAAATTTTCTGTTTATCATCTGATCTCACTCTTGTTAAGCTTTAGGGCGAATAGGCAAAAGGAAATAATAGAGCATACAGATAATATAAAGTAAATGTCAACGTTGAGACATGAGATCAAAGTATCCATTGATGTAAGCCTAGAAGTCATTGTACCAGGATTGCAATGTGCCCGATAACTGAGAAAACGAGAGGAAAATACGTACTACTACTACCGTGAACGGATACTGAGATGAATATTAGCTGAATTAAGTTAATGAATGAGGATAGGCTCGTGATCAACCTTTGCCTTTTAAAATCTGAAGCGCATTCTCTAAATTCGAGGGCACACTATCAGAATCGCCAATGTTTTCTGAATTATCAATGACAGTAAACATAGTTTCTGCGATGGCAGTTTGATTCGATAGTACGCGCCAACTGCGCTCCAGTCCGGTAGCCGTCCACGTTGGCAAAGCAAACTCGTGGTACGTGATGTACATAAAGTTGTAGATCAACGTTTCGAACCCTCGCAGGACATATTGGTCACGTATTTCCACCAACTGCTTTTATTATCTCTCCGTCTCGTCGCTTTTAATTTTGTGGCAAAGTTAATCGCCGTTAAGCCGACAACACGGTTCTCCTTTCTTTATTGCTTTTTAGATATATATATTTTTTTGCTGATGCGTTTTGTATTGAAGAAATATACAATGATTGAAACCCTAATTACCAGTTACAACTACTATTAGATCTGTATTTAATGAAAAAATCCGAAATATGTGATGGGAAATTTCATTTACATTAGGTATTTTAATTTTTAAAAGTCTCTTCCGGCAAAACTCGCAACGGATGGCTAAATTAATAGAAAAAAACTACAACCACATAAATTATTGTGTTAACTACAACGTCGAAAAATAAATAAGCTCAATGATTTTTAATGTATACAGCGATCATGTAAGTATAAAGAATAATAATGGTCGAAGTAAAAATTGAACATTAACTTGGTCCTTGGACTTTTTAATTGACTTGTATTCCTCTTCAGTTAAAGCTATTAATGTTAACCATTTTCATTTGGTAAATAATTTATGAAGTAGCTGTTGTAGCTTACAAAACTACCACATACACGAAATAAACAATAACACGTACATATGCATGTGTGAGTGAACGATTAACAAATCGTTCTCAAGAATATATTAATTACTTTAATTTAACATGTAACTGTGTTCTTTGTTACTTTAATCATACAAAGATTTCAGGGTGTTAGGAAGAGAAATCTATTAGCCGATCTGTCGATAAGAAGCAGGCTTAATCATTATTGTGGCAGGTCACCGGTCCGACATGTCAATGGCAGAGCAATAATACAACTCCTAGCTTTTCCACTTGATTACTTCCTCACAATAGACTGAACAAACAATAATAAAACGTCGGCCATTATTGTTGAAGCCAAATCATTCGTTGTACCGTTAGCCGCAAAAGGTCGGATTTTCCTGAAATTAACGAGTTTCTGTAAATAATTGGGCCATGCTACATTTTGTCCATTTCACGTTTCTTTGGAATATTTATAGCAACTATAGCAAAGGAATTGCTGTTAAACAGTGTCGGTTTTGAGTAAGATTTATGTTCATTAATGTTTATTTAATGTATTGAAATGCTTTCCTCTTTTCCGCATTTATCCAATTCGTGAGATAAAATGCTATGTATTTTATATGTTAGGATTCATGTTTTATTTGATTTTATAAAGTCTTAAATAAACAATTATCAAGGAACAACTTCAACAATGGCATAAAGTAAAATTTACACGTTCACAAGTGACAACATGAGATTTGTGACATGTTTCAGGGCCGTAAAAATGTACCATAAAATAAATTTAATATAAATCCAAGAGAGGCGACACATAAAATTGGAGTAAATCACCGAAAGTCAGCCGGTGGAGACGTTTACAGCCTCCGAGGCTGTTAGTTCCGGAAGCCTTTGCCTCGCGGATGCCACTCAAACGAGACATAACGTGATATTTATACTCAACTCTGCTAAATGTGAAAACGTCCACATTCTTCAAGAGCACCTGACTTGAAATGAAAATAAATTACTATTTCCAATGATGTGCAAATCATTTTCAAAGTGCTATAATATTTTATACGCTAAAAACGTAAAGATAAGGATTATAATGTATATTAAAATGCTTAAGTACAAAAAGTACTCAAAATGCTCAGCAGTTTTCGCTCGTATAATCTTAAGGAGTGTACAAGCATTTTAAGATTAGGCCGCAAAGTAGTAAACTACTTCGAAACAATGAATGGTTAATAGTCGCGTACAAGCCCCTTCGTTTATGGACATTACTTTATAATCTCCATAGAATCGGCTTGTTATGCAAGGCTTGCCATTAAAGCGTGCTTTTTTTTGTTTTTAATTAGAAAAATCGGTTATGAGAAAAACGCCGGACTTTCGTTTACACGTAAGACGCAAAAGGCGGAAAATATTCTGTTACGCAACAACTTGTCTGAGAATAAGCTAAAGATCGAATAAGACAGAAACCAAACGTGGTGACGCGAGGCGAGGTTATGTGACGCGTGGATCGCATCTCTCCCCGCCCTTCTACTTCTACGAAACGCCGAGCTACGGTTGTCGGTCCATTGACCTGGTTTGTAGCTGTAGTATCCTTGTAGTAGTAGTATTCTAAATTATTATAGTCACAACATATCATCTTCTCGCATTAAATATCTGTATAATCTGTATAATCTCAAAACTTACTAATTTTACAGGAGAGTGTTTTAAAGATTTAACATGTCATATTTTTAATATTAATCATCTTTGCAACATTTATTTTTTATCTTTTACCTATTACATTATCTGTCTTTTAAAGTAAGATAATTATTTATTAATTTTGTTCATAGTAGTCAAAATATTGGTTAACCAAAAAAAATAAAATTAAAACTAAACTACGCTCTTTTGACAGTATTTATGAGAAAAATACTGGTGATACTAAATGATTCCGCATATTAATTCAATTTCGAATATTTTTGGAAATTGTAAACTTTTAAAGCGAAAAGACGTTATTTTTTTAATAAAACGGTATATTTATTCGATCGAAATACCTCTGTTTATTAATCGGATAAAGTAACTGACAAAAATTCTCAGTTTTTAAGTTATACTGTTTTATTTTATTGTGTAGACGCTAAGTGATAGATCACTAAACTTGATGATTGACTTGGGGTGGCTACTAGAATTAATAGACATGACAACGTAAACATCTCCACGCACCTTCAGATATGAGGACGAAGTCTCCATTTTATTTGATAATAGCTGTCCCAGCCTTCAACCGGAAACACAAGAATAATTCACGTCAGAAATATGCATGATACGTATTTCTGCCGAGCGCACTTACAATACGTTCTACTATCAATAAAAGCTAATTGACGACGCCAGTACGCTTGTATAATACTTAAAATGTTGCTCCTACATTTTTCGGTAAATCTTCTTTTACGACACCGACGGGAAAATACAGGGTGGTACTATTTTAGGAAGACAGACACCATACAATCTATATTTTGATCAAATAACACCCTTAATATTTGAAGCTTCCAAAATAAAATGAATAAATAGCAGCTATACGAGTTTTCTATTAGGTCGCCAATTGAACGATATGTTGGTATTAGTGTTCTGGACGTGCCAAATACGTACTACTGAACCGTGTTCAAATAACAATCGTTAAACTTATTGGAAAATAATATGTGGTACAAGTTATACTAATTCTAGGAGATTATTTTATATATAATGCTATTGGCATATTTCACACTGTGACAAATAATACAGGGCTTAATTGATCGTACTATATTTATACCGTAATTATAATACTTAATTATATTATCAGATGGGGATGACGGTACGCGGCTTATGACTCAAAGCAAATACTGCACCATACTATTTAAACCAAGTAATTAAATAAAAATGTAACTAAAATTGAATATGATTTTATGCTTAGGTTGACTTTTACCGTAAACAAAATTAACGTTACGGAGCGGTAACCGATTATGATTTTCAAAAATAGGTCAACAACAAAGTTTAGGGCGTCAGAAAGCGTAAAACATTATAATCAAAAATATATTTATGGTCTTAATTATTGATTATATTATACAAAAAAAATAACGGCCATATATTACGGCCATTAAACACATAATTTGCATTATTCGATTTAAGTCAGTCTAACCTCTTTAAAAAGCAAACCATAAAGTTTTCCTTTTAAGCTATCAAAAACATATTGTTACGCCGGTAAGAGTAACGCCATCTATTGCCGAATAGTCGAGCAAATATTGAAGGATCTAGTAGCACCTAAAACGCTCGAGAAGTACAACGCCTTCTATTGTCAGATAGCGGAAACACACAATACTCGACTTTTGTGGAATATTCTCGACGATTCTAGGGATTTCGTCTCGACTATAAAAGCGTTGCAGAGATGGAACGCAGTCAGTTAGTAATCGGAACTACTCGAAGCAAAACAGCGAACGGACCACCTGAAGCGAAGAGGAAGAAGCGAATTGAGAATTTTAAACTGCTTGTGAAGTGTTTTAAGTGCTAATACAGTGTTAACTTGTAATTCGGTACAATTTTTATTTATCTCGAGCCCCAGCGCGTAGCAATATCATTTATCTTTGTAAGATTAACTTCAACAAAAATAAAAACAAATCGAACAGTCAATTTCAAACAGAACATAGGCAAGTGAAATAAAATGTATAGTCTGACGAACGAGTTAAAATTATTATCGAGAAACGAATGCAAAACTGATGAGTGTTTTCAACATCCGTGCAGAGCGATTTCATGCTTGATTGAAATGTGGAGATTTTTGTCGTTTATTTTTTGTATGCACATTGAGTTTTCGTCTGAATTTAGTGAAATGTTTTTGAAAAACTGAAACAATTGTAATAGTGTGTTCAGATGTCCAATAAGGGTTAAATTTGATTACTCTTTTTTTTTTGTAAGTAACTGAACGACCTTGTGAACCGGAGATTCGCAGACGGATTGGGATGGCAAAAGGTGCCATGTCTTAGCTGGACAAAATATGGAAGGACAAAAATATCTCTATGAACACCAAGAGCAACCTAGTCCGCACACTAGTGTTTTCAATATTCATATACGGATCATAGACATGGACTATAAAGAAAGCTGACCGCAATCGGATTGATGCCTTCGAAATGTGATGCTGGAGGGGGATGTTGGGTATTCCCTGGACCGCACGCCGCACCAATGTATCCATCCTAGCTCAGCTCAAGATCCGGACTAGACTCTCCACCATTTGCCTGCGAGGTATTCTTGAATTCTTTGGCTACATTGCAAGGAAAGACAGTGACAACTTGGAGAAATTGGTGGTCACTGGAAAGGTCGAGGGCAAGCGACCAAGAGGCAGGAACCCGACCCGTTGGACGGACCAGATTCGTGCAGCCCTTGATACCACAGTGCACGATGCTTTGCACTCAGCTGTATATAGGAACAGATGGCAGTGCATTATAAAAAACAAACTGTTTCAAGGCCATGACCACAACCCTCAGTAATGAGGAAACCGACGCAAGGAGGAGGAGGAGGAACGACTTTATGGCCTTGTGTTAATCTACTTCTAATATAGTGAGTAGGTAAAATAGCCTGACTGCCGCCACTCAATACTTAAGGTTGAAATCTTAATTGGTATGGTATGACGACGGCTCCACACTTCACACTACATTCCGTGACTGCTTCAAAGCATAAATAGATATAACAATGGTATTAACTCGCACGACCAGACCGATTGATCAGCAAAAATAAAGAAGGAAGAATCTAAAAATGTGGTAGGACCTCTACCACCTACTGGTGGTAAGACCTCTTGTGAGTGAGTCCGCACGGGTAGGTACCACCACCCTGCCTATTTCTGCCGTGAAGCAGTAATGCGTTTCGGTTTGAAGGGTGGGGCAGCCGTTGTAACGAGCTCACAGTCCACCTGGTGTTAAATGGTTACTAGAGCCCATAGACATCTACAATGTAAATGCGCCACTCACCTTGGAATATAAGTTCTAAGGTCTCAGTATAGTTACAACGGCTGCCCCACCCTTCAAGCCGAAACGCATTACTGCTTCACGGCAGAAATAGGCGGGGTGGTGGTACCTACCCGTGCGGACTCACAAGAGGTCCTACCACCAGTAAAGAGGTAGAGTAAAGAGTAGAGTAAAGAGGTAGAGTAAAGAACATAATCAACATCGTATTTATATGGTGTTATGGTGTATTAAATGCTTACACAATTTTACTGGAAAAATATATACAAATAATCATATTTAACAATATTTTACATGTAGATTGAGGTCGGGCCAGCTTCGTTGTTCATTTTCATTCAGCACGCCTCCCGAAGGACCGGACCATGACGTGATTCATTTCCAGACTGCATTATAAATTTGTATCCCATTGTTTCTTTTTCAACAGCCAACTGGTACTGTTGGCTATTGTTGTGGCCAACAAAAGGCTCGAGATATACGATTTTGTATGCTCAGCCACTGGATTTCGCAACTACTACGTAGCAATTATCAATTCTTCAACAAAGAGATTGGGGACTGCTTTTTAATTCGACGTCCAGACTTAATTCCCGTTTAATAGTTCGTCAACCATGTGTATTCGTGAGCCGTAAATTTAATTTTACGCTCCAAACAAAAACTAATCTAATTTTCGTATTATGATTTCCTATTTATACATTTTAAATGACTTACAAGAACAAAGAAGAACAGGAAATGAGACAGTATTCTATTTAAGGCGTGTTTTGTTTAAATTTTCAATTACTATGAGTAAAGCATATTATATTGGTGTAGATGCATTCTATGAGCCCACATTGGCTTATTAGCTGCAGTAAACAGGCTTACTCACGGTTTACCTGACGTTAAGCTGTCTATCTGAAGACATATGTATGTGTGTTTTATAATGGCAGGTAAATGTACTGAAGGTATAGACAATATGAAAATCGGATACTATATGGAAATATTGAACTGACTCAATGAACTTTTAGTACTAGCTTAAGGTTTTTGATCACGTATTCGTTATTTTCATAATAACAACACTTTATCAATAAAATTATTATTTTATAAATATATAATTTAATATTTTATATAATATTAGCATTTCACTGATAATTTTAAATTAATATACCATTTAATAGACTTCTTATTTAATAGATAACTGACAGCTGTAATTTGCAAAAATTGTTATTGGAGATTCTAATCTGTACCAAGTTATTAATCACACACTTCGTCAGAGCGCTTTAATTGGTATTTTAGATGTAATCCTTAATAAAATATCAGGGAGAATCACTTTGATTCATTGCCACACCTTTGCTAAAACGATTCTGGTCATAAATTCACGAAATGGGGTATACACATTAATCGTAATATTCTCACATAACTAGTGACATATTGACCTATAACCTTGAAGCGACGTGTCCTATTTTGAGATAATTGCATTTTATGAAGCAATTTACCCTTGCGATGTCGTAAAAATGTTTATTTTATTCGCCTTTATAGGCCTATTCAAGTTTAGTGTAATCTCAGAGAAAATTTACTGTAAAGGTGAGTATAAAGTCAAGGTGGAAAGTACAAGTCAACTTCTCAAGCTTGTTTACAATTAAGTTTAGAACAAAGTTTAAAACTACCCGTGCGCACTGAAATTAGATCAAACTGAACAAAAACGGATTGAAGGATCGCTTTCATTAACTGACTTCAAAAGGAGCGTATATCTTTCTTAAATCTTAATTATGATTTTGAATTTACTTGCCTTATATCAAACTGGTATTAACTGAATATTTGACGAGATTCCCTTCTTTGCATTATCCACTCACAAAACGAGGAAAATAATTTACAACGATATTTAAATGTCCGTTACTGCCTAAAGAAAGATAAAGAAAAAAGTTAATAATACACGGCGCTGCTGTCTTTTGCATCTTCAAGTCCGGCGGAAGCTAAAATTAGTCATACCATAGCGTGACCACTCAGTCTGGCTGGGTTGAGATACATCTAAAGCACGACAGGCGGTAAGACGACGCGTTTCACGCGGATTACAATACTCGCTGCGATGCAGACCTACGAGTCGCCGTAACGGCGTTCGACGATGCCACAGCTACCGTGCAGTATAGCATCTTAGTCGTCCGTAAAGACTATAACAGACACAAGAGGTATACAATACTCAAAAGGAAAATGTAAAATTATTAGAATAATAGATACGAGACTATACCACATAATTAGTTTTAATTAGTCCAGAAGGGTTTGTTTGTTTTGACTTCAATCTCATTATTATAATGGTCTTGAATCCCTTTTTTAGACTTACTTTTTGTTATCTTAAACCCTCATAAATATACTTATATAGTATCGAACCGAATCGCAACAAAACGATCAATGTACGTGAAACTGTGAGTAAATGAAGTGAATTGCAAATTGATTTTGAGTTCAAATCTCATGAAAACGTACATTCGATTTAAGGGTAACGCAATTATAAATATCGAAGAACAGACGTAGCCTAAGGCTAGACTCGGAAACCGCACACTATATCTCTGGTAACGTGCGGTTCGAGCATCAGTAGGGTAACCTCCTATTCAATAAGGATTTTAAGATTATCTTTTAGGATTTATAGTAACAAGATATATGAAATTCGAATGTGCATTCATTCCCGGTTCTAAGAGTTAGATAAAACACGCTATCGATGCAATCAACAATTGGATCACATTTCTTAGGGTCGTTTTGGACGTCATTCACATAATAATAACCACGGAATCCATTAATTGTGATGGTGGGCTGTGCGATCACTCATCCGTCTACACATTAATAAAACAAAAGCCGAGAAGGTCATTCCGGATCAAGCAAATATTTATTTTTTGTTTCGTGTTTCTTTTCAACATCCATAACGTAGAATATAATCCTGGCTTAGTCTCGTTGAATTTCGAAAGATAAAAAACGTTTACACACCATAGAAGTGGAATTACCTCTCACTCTCCAAGATTAAATCCTATAGGTGCATATGCTTATCTCTTTTCAGTATAGCCTTGCGATTGTCATTTCTGTTTTATCTAATTTCAAATCATAACAGTCCCAAAGAAATTTTCACTCCAATAATAAGTTTAATTCAGGAATTTTCTCTCATGGTAACCCTAATGATGTCCTGAAATTTCGTTACGTCACCACAGTGTTGCACTGCACCGTTGCAGATTTAATAGCTGTTTGAATGGTTCAAACCTCGTTTCGGACCTTGCGTTTATTGTACTGTGAAATTATATTGGTATTTCTGTTATTTTGTCAACGAAAATTGAACTATGTGTTGTTACTACTTTTTGACGTGACAACGTCTTATAATTCGATGGAGCCGGCTGCACGCACGAAAAAACATGACTCATTGAGGCGTTCCATTTAAGCCTTGAAGAGGCACAGTCGGCCTCCGCGTTCGGCAGCGTTCGACATCTGTCTCTCTCCTACTTGAGTGAGCGATGCATCCGCGTGGACAGCTGCTATACAGTAATACATTTACATGTTTTCGTCAAATATGAAGTTCAGTGAAAAGTGAATGTGGTGTCAATTATCCATACAAAATATCAATCTAACAAATAAAATTAAAATTTTCTTTTGAAAAATGAAACCATTCCATCAGTATTTTCTTATGACGTTGTCACGTTCAACTATCGTCAGTAAACCGACTTTACAGACAACCGATTTTTTACTTGAAACTAATTTCAAGCAGCCACCGAACCAAATTTTGAGACCTCAATCCTGTTCGTTAATAAACACCATCAGATTCAATTTAACTATTTGATTAATACAATATTAGAAATAATAAGAATAAATTAATACAAAACCATTGCTTTATCAAGTGTTTTTTCATGCAAACAGTTAATAATCGCAGAGTAAAAATTATGCCAATACTAGCCGTGGCGCCTACTAGATCACGAATGCCAACAGGAATTAGCGTGATTCTGCCAGTGTATTAGTTAAATAAATTAACAAGTGTTAGATATTTGACTTCAGTGATACTTAAATCAATATCTCGTCTATCTCGCCTGGCATCATTGGTCACCTAAAGTGACAAAGTTGACAGTTTTAATTACATTACACAGCCACGGATTAAAAGCTGAATAAATATATTATAATCTCAAGTTGTTATCTTTATAAATAAATAATAGTTTAAAAAACTAACAAAATACGCTTTTATAGAAAATCCAACTAAAAAATAGACAATAAATTTTAATAAATTTGAATTATCAATAGTGTAAGAAAAATGATTTTATTGTAAAAAAGGGTGGGGTGCTTTTCAGGATATTATCAAAATAACCCTTCTACTCATATCTGTTCATAAAATATTTATAACTACTGATACCATGCACCCCACGCTTTTTTCACAATAAAATCATTTTTTCTTACACTATTTTTAATTCAAATTTATTAAAATTTATTTTCTATTTTTAGTTGGATTTTTTATAAAGGCGTATTTTGTTAGATTTTTAAACTATTTTATTTTTCATTTTTTAGTTGAATTTTAATTTTCTCAATTTTTTTATTATTATTGAATTGTCATCGGTCCTTAATAAGTATACCAAATTTCCAGTTAATCCGACGTTTTGAAGGGGTTCAAAATCATGTTCAAAGATTCCGTAACAAACATACGTCTGAAGCTAATAAAAGCGTATTAAAATGGATACGTACATTTTATCCTGTCATTGAACAAGACCCGTGAGGCTGTTGATATCAAACTCTCGGCAAAACTTCTCGTCATGAAACATTTATACAGACACAAACACGAAAATTCTCTTATATTACGCCGGTCATGCCATCGTTCCGTTTATTACCACCCCTTTCCATATAACAAAACTACTACGAAACAGTCCCATACACAAACTCAATTGTTCTATGTATATAGCGGAATATATCATTTTACCACTTTAGTGCCGCCTTCGGATTCGCATATTGCCTCATTTCGGTGCGATTTCGTCGGCCGTGCTGCATCTTGTTAGTTCTAGTTGGCGTAACACGAGTTTATGTATGTAATGTATGCGAATAGCGCTTTTACCTCAAGTAGCTACTTATGCACGTGACCGTTTTAATAGGACGTATATTTAATTTCTTCGACTGAGTGAACTGCACTGACGAGCGACATAAACCTGATAAAACCGTCAAAGGTAATTGAAGATGTCTAATTTCGGCTTTTAAAAAATTTAAACTGTTATTTTTAAATGTTTTTAAGTATGATAACTTCTTTAGAATAATGAGTTCCGAGCAAAACAGCCATTGTACCATAAAACTGAGACTTAGAACTCATGACTCACGTGGGGTGGCGGCATTTACGTTGTTGTTGATTGATGTGCCTCAATAACTACTAATTCCAGGTGAGCCGAGACCTCGTCCATCCATTTAAACAAGAAAAATAATTAAGGCCGCAATTCTAGTCGATCACGAGTACCTCAATTTAAAACAATTTCGTTAACGTCCTCCTATTTTATATTATTATCAAATCAAATTAAATGAAATCAAAAATTTTTTTATTCAACATAAATGAAAGTACATACTTGTTGAACGTCAAAAAGAATTACCGCCAATTCACAAAAACTAGCCTCCGTCCTGAGAAGAACTGGCAAGAAACTCAGCGGGCATGTCTTTTCTTTTTAAATATTAGATTTTTTTTTTTAATATTAGTTTTCTTTTTAACCCCTTTACATACCACGATCTTTGAGGCGTAAGTAATATCATGGAAGGCACGGAAGTCGCTAGGCGGACGAACGGGAGATGCCTGAAAAACGAGTATTACACCATTCGCTAATTGCTGCAATAAGTTTAATGTAGTCGACGAGACTGGTACGATCCGAAAGTTGCGCTTGTCACCTTAACTTTTTAAAGTTTTGATTTAATGCTCTCAGATCTTAATTAATTTATTTCATTAATTAAGCACCCTTATTAATTTTAAGTAACCCTTATTAAAGAACGTTTTTTTTTATTGCTTAGATGGGTGGACGAGCTCACAGAACACCTGGTGTTAAGTGGTTACTGGAGCCCATAGACATCTACAACGTAAATGCGCCACCCACCTTGAGATATAAGTTCTAAGGTCTCAAGTATAGTTACAACGGCTGCCCCCCCCCCCTTCAAATCGAAACGCATTACTGCTTCACGGCAGAAATAGGCGGGGTGGTGGTAACTACCCGTGCGGACTTACCTCTTGTGAGCCAGTGAGATACCACCAGTAAGTTATTAATAAATTGCATGTATACCCGTAAGTACTTTAATCGATTCTCTTTTATTTGTCTAGTTTGGCTGAAATGCTAACGGTCAATCAGATATTGAATGATTATTGCAGCGACATCGTAAACATTGCTGCCGCCACTTGAGACAGAAAATCGATTTAAATAAGAATCGATAATAAAAAACGATTTTCAGTTTTTTATTTTATTACACGATGTTATTTCTTCACTTTGGAAGTCACTCACGAACATATTTTGTAACACACTAGCGATCCGCTCGGGCTCCGCTCGGGTCTTTAACAAAAATTTCAACGATATTTGACGTTGTTTTATTTTTTTAAACAAAATAACACTTATTGCGGCATAACGATAATAGTTAGAAATATGATGTCGCGAAGTTTTTTGTCTATACTATAATATAATATAATATTTTTAGCAACGGCTTAATAATTTAAATAAATAAAAAAAAATACAAAAGTGGGCAGGAACGATCGACACAGAATATTAAACCTAAGACAAGTGAACGCTGCGCGCGCTTCCAGCAAAAGTGATCCGAGGTGGCGTGATGTCCCCGCTGGTCGGTCGGTTGCCCCTCCAGATGACGAGTTGCCCCTCCAGATGACGTCACGAGTCCACGTGAGTGCTCGTCGTCAATGGCTCCGCCCATCGACTTTGACTTAAGAGGGAGTCGCCTCTAATAATATAATAATATTATAAAGAGGAAAGATTTGTTTGTTTGTTTGTTTCGAATAGGCTCCGAAACTACTGGACCGATTTGAAAAATTATTTTTCCATTAGGAGCCGACATTGTCCCTGATGAACATAGGCTACTTTTTTTTATTTATTTTTTATTTTATTTTTTTGGTTTCATGTGTGTTTTAATGTTTCCGAAGCGAAGCGAGGGCGGGTCGCTAGTAAATAATAATGTGTTCTACGAAGTCGTAGTACGTTTTTATTCTATCATCAATAGTTTTCGCAGGGCGCAGTTTACGCGATGTAAAGAATATTTTAGGTAATTTTTTTACACCCTGAGTTACATTATTGAAGCTTTAGTAAGGATCCCTAATTAAAAAAAAAAAAAGATTATATAGCCTATGTCACTCGGGAATAGTGTAGCTTCCAAACAGTGTAAGAATTTTTCAAATCAGTTCAGTAGTTTCGGAGCCTATTCAATACAAACAAACAAACAAATCTTTCCTCTTTATAATATTAGTATAGAAGTATAGATATAGATGTCACAAGCCGGCGGGCTCGATCTACGACAATAAAAAATGTTAGTAAACTTCCCCTTAGCCTTAGTCAACATTTTCTGTAATTAAACGTTTGATAAACAATAAAAAAGAAACGCAGGTAATTGTTATTTGTGGATATTATTGATATCCTCTATACCTTTACATTTAGAAGGTAAAATATCAAAATATTATAACACCAAAAAACTATAATTATAGTATACGAGTATCAGACAATCATTTTGTTTGTTTTCGCAAATGTAAGAATGTTATCTGTGTGCTTAGTGCGAGTTTTTTAATGTTCTCGATAACGTAAAAGTTAACCCAATTTTGTATGCAGTTGGAACAGCGCCCCTAGCGGCAAACATTGGCAAACGATCCCATTCCATACAAATATGAGCTAACTTTTACGCTATCGAGAACGTTAAAAAACTCGCACTAAGCACACTGATCTGTCATCAGTGAGTTTAGTTTTTATTTGTTTATATACGCACTACAAAACTCTGAACACAAAATCGTCATAAGCCAACACTGAGCGTGTTTATTTTTCTCTCTTTCTCTTTCTAAGCCCTGGCTTCTTCAGCAAGTACAAAGTGCGGAGTGCATGCACTAGTCCTCACGGTTGATGGTTATTGATGTATTGATTATTGACGGCATGAGTATGCTCGTGTTCAGATCACTTCAATGTCTTGCTACATCTTCTTCTTTGTCTCCACCTTATCCGACTAGGTGGGGTCGGCACAGTGAATTTTTCTATTCCATTCACTTCTATAAGCTGTCATCTCGACACTCTCTCTCTCTCTCATATCGTCATTCACACACTCCAATCATGTCTTCTTCGGTCGACCGCACCTCTGTGTCTTGTCTATTGTAATGTCTTACTACATTATTATTATGTTAATAAAAATAGACATGTCATATGGCCTTTTCAATTGAATAATAAATACCAGTCTAGCATTATCAAATACTAAAAAAGTAATTTGAATTTATCTAAACAAATACAAAATTTTTTCAATTAAATCTTATTGGGGGAAAGAGACAATCGAATTCACGACAATAAAACACAAAGAACCTTTTTCCTTCAATTTATTGACCCTCTAAATAAAAACACTCGTAATAACTTGTACAAATTGTGGTTATATCTTGCCGCTACGATTCATGTAGACGCATGTAGAGGTAAAACGCGGATTTGATAACGTCATCTATTGAGATAGTTTGGAGTTAACCTTTTTATTTTGGTATAAACGAGATGCTTGATGATAAAGTAAAAACGTTCGTGTAAAAAACAGAACCTTGATCATTTGTTCAAATTAAGTAGAAAACAGTCCAATTAATGTGACTTATAACAAAAAATAATTTAAGTCGAGTTTAAAATTATATTTTTATGTTGATTATCACTATTTTTTAAATTCAACAGTAAAGCTAAATGGAATCACAGTATGTTAAAAAACATTTATAATAAAACCGAAATCACTACCTCTCTGCACATAGACAGCGACAATACCAGGCGCACATCCAGCGCTTTTACTACCATTAGGGACAGGAGTTCTAAAGGGATTTCAGATTGTCAATTTAAATATAACATGCTATAAAAAGCTATAGCTAAAAATTTAATTTTAATTTTTACTGGTGGTAGGACCTCTTGTCAGTCCGCGCGGGTGGACACCGCCACCCTGTCTATTTCTGCCGTGAAGCAGTAATGCGTTTCGGTTTGAAGGGTGGGGCAGCCGCTGTAACTATACTTGAGACCTTAGAACTTATATCTCAAGGTGGGTGGCGCATTAATGGATTTAAAAAATATATTCTAACATGATTACTGTTATTGAACCGTCTATTTTAATTATAATTGATCATGTGGCGAATCTGCACGGAGCACTAAAAAGTTAACCCTAATTCTGCCGCGAAACAATCATGCGTTCCATTATAGCTATAGCTATATTATTAATACTAGCTGTACCCGTCCGCTTCGCTGGGCATTTAAAATTAACATTATTGTTTCTCGCCCCTACAAAGATTCTCATCATTAACGCCCCCGTAACTGGTATAGGAAGTCCAACACTTATATAAATATTAGGCTATCCATTAAGTACATGTATTTTCTACATGTATACTAAATTTCGAATCAATCGGATGCATGGTTCAGTAGTTATAACGGAACATCCGTAAAAACCACTCTAGATTTATATATTAGTCTTATATTCTTATATTCTAGTATAGTCTTATATTCTAGAAGTCGTCGTGGCCTAACGGATAAGACGTCCGATGCATTCGTGCTGAGCGATGCACCGGTGTTCGAATCTCAGGCGGGTACCAATTTTTCTAATGAAATACGTACTCCACAAATGTTCACGATTGACTTCCACGGTGAAGGAATAACATCGTGTAATAAAAATCAAACCCGCAAAATTATAATTTGCGTAATTACTGGTGGTAGGACCTCTTGGGAGTCCACACGGGTAGGTACCACCACCCCGCCTATTTCCGCCGTGAAGCAGTAATGCGTTTCGGTTCGAACGGTGGGGTAGCCGTTGTAACTATACTGAGAACTTAGAACTTATATCTCGAGGTGGGTGGCACATTTACGTTGTAGATGTCTATGGGTTCCAGTAACCACTTAACATCAGGTGGGCTGTGAGCTCGTCCACCCATATAAGCAATAAAAAAATAAAAAGTATAGATTCCAATAAAATTTAGATTTCATGTGTCACTAGGAGACAACGACCAACCCGAGCCGAGAACACAATGAGCTTTGTCGTTTCTTGCGTCAGTCACAAACATACTCGGGTATTTCATCTTTATGATTTCCGCGGAAATATGGCTCTGTGGGATAATGACGTGACGTTATGATGCTGCCAATCAACAACGATCTTGATAATAATTTAAAGCCTTTTTTCCTTTCGGAAGGAAGGAATTTCTTTCTTCTAACCATTCTCTTTGATTGGGTATGCTACTACGATATGATTGGGTACAAGCATCAGTTTGACTTTATTTTAATGCGACCTAAGCTCGCGCTTCATTCTTTCAATTTAAAATATCTTTTTTAGTTATTATTATTTAATTTCAAATATCTTTTTACATATTTTACTGGTGGTAGGACCCCTTGTGAGTCCGCGCGGGTAAGTTCCACCACCCTACCTATTTCTGCCGTGAAGCAGTAATGCGTTTCGGTTTGAAGGGTGGGGCAGCCGTTGTAATTATACTGAGACCTTAGAATTGATATCTCAAGGTGGGTGGCGCATTTACGTCGTAGATGTCTATGGGCTCCAGTAACCACTTAACACCAGGTGGGCTGTGAGCTCGTCCAACCATCTAAGCAATAAAAAAAAATTACCTATGAAGACAGATGAACATACGGCCCACCTGATGGTAAGTGGTTACCATCGCTCACGGACGTCAACAATGCCAGGAGCACAGCCAAGCTTATCGAATCCAGTTAACTGACACTTCAGGTTTCAACTGAACAATCGAACTCATATACTAATATTCAGTCGAAATGATATTAATGTATATACCCTGCCTTCGAATGCAAGGACCAGCTTTCGTTAAAAAAATCTCAATTAATCATTACACTAGTCAAAGAATTGGCGGCTGTTCAAATTAAGAAAAATAAAAACCTCCGTACACATTGACAGCTGCACCTTCCGACGGTGTCCGGGTACACGCAACGCCGGAGTTTCGACAATTTATATCACTTTGTGTGTCAGGTCACAATTTTTCATCAATTTAACACACCCCTTTCTTACTTAACTTTTTCACTCGTTCGCGAACGTAACTTCGTCTTTCTAAACGAGCCCGCCTTTTGTTGAAGAAATCGATTTTCGAACATATTCGAATGTTTTTCGTTATTTTTCCTGGTTTTTTTTTTCTTTCTTTCAAAACAGTATATGCAAATTAAATAATACAAGGAGAATTTATTTCGTTCGCATAAGCGACAAATACTATGATCACTGATTACATGTCGTTGAATATTTACAACTGTCTACTGTTACTAGAAAATGATTTAAAAAAAAAACAACGTAGCCTGTGGCCCTCACCAGAAGGCAGTTCAAGTAGAAATGAGAAGCGGAACAATAAAATGCGGATTTTTAAGGCTCTACGGGAACAAATTGCGAATGGGAACGTTTGCAGCCAGCCAGGAGATGAGCTTTAGCCCATACTACGGAATGTTAAACCTCAACACCGCAGTTACTGTTTTAATTTCGACAACGAGTGTGAAACAAAAAGGGAATTCTCCTACCTAAATATTGCTCTACGGAAGTTATATTGTTTTCATATAATTGAATTAATTAATACGACGGCTATCTTCTATCTCTAAGGCAAAATCAGAATTTTGTGATGAATCATTCAAAACAAACTCTCGACTGTTCCTTTGAACTTTATCTAACAAAATCTTCAAATCAAAATTAATTCAAAAGTTAAGGAAGAGTAAAAACTCGAACCACAGATCAAACGAACAACAGACGTTCGAATATTTTCTGTTATCGTTTTAAAAGTAGGTTAATATTAAAATTCGATAGTAGAGGCCGCGACGGTTCATCCCCCGCGAAGATTTGTTGGTGAGATTTAATTTGAGATACGGTCACGACCACACTCCGCCGTCGCCAACTTTTTTACGTAACTGTACTCTGAATTAGCTCCTATTGTGTTCCTTAATACAATCGTCTGACAATTTTCTACTCTATTTGATTCATGTTCAATTGATTAGTCGAACAAAAGCGAGGCTTCTTTTTTATTATACATGCCAAGCGAAGCATCCACATTAAACGACAAAAACTAGGATTTTCTTTTATGTTACCGGTGGTGCAAACCGATATTCGGTAAGAAAAATAATCCCACGAGATCCCACGGATCCCAACCAGATTGTAAATGTAAATACTTTTACAATTCATAAAGCTCGAAACTATATCGACAGGACAGGAACTCAAACGCCTACTTTCATAGTATTAATGTTTATTTTTGATTAATTATAATAATCTAAGTTATTAATATTAACTTATGGGTAACAGTACAGTAGAAAATGTGTAAAGTGAGACCTTACAACTCATGTCTCAAGGTGGGTGGCGGCATTTATGTTGTTGATGTCTGTGGGCTCCGGAAACTACTTAACACCAGGTGGGCCGTGAGCTCATGTACACAACTAAGCAATAAAAAATCATTAAAAAAAAGTAGTATTCCACTCACCTCAACAACCGCGTGGACCACACGTTCTCTTAAGATTTGATCTGCGTTAGCCATGTAAGCATACGAACATAGTTTTTTTGACATGACACCCTCATAATCCAGTTATTTCGTCGAAAATATTTACTAATTATATTCAAAAACCTTCTCCGTCTATCGTTATTTATGTTATTGAAAACCGTATTAAAATCGTGGTTACGTGATTTACAAAAGAAAATGGAGGAAAAGACGGAAGCGGACAGCGACTTAATTTTAAACAATTTAAAGAAAGTAGATACAGAAGATAATCAATAAATGTGTTCCTGTGTTCAAATTCATCGGTGGCGCATTCAAAAGTAGTAAAAATAAGAATATTAAATGAATATAAGTTAGACGCTCACTCGATATATATTTTTTCCGGTATTTAGGGTGCGGGAAATAATCACGTAACAAATGTCACAAATCAAGATTCCGAATGTCACATATGTTGTCCAAGATACTCTGACCTACTCTTAAGGTCCGAGGTGAAGTACTTTGATAACGAGCGTGATTAAAATACTTGAAGAATATAATACAGACTTAGAAAGGACGCTGGTACTTTTGACAGCGTATCGACTGACCGAAAACAACATCACCCATGTTGTCGTATCTCATGCGAGAAGACTTTTACAATTAATTTGAATGATTTTTTGAACGAATAAGTGTACTTTTAGTCGACTAGAAATCGTATTCACCGCAAATACAGCGTAATAAATATTTGGTACTTGGGTGGCGTACTAATAGAACATAACCCTAAGGCTTCTAATTTGAGCGGCGTATAACTTGGCCAATATTAACACAAGGTTGCAAAGTTAGGGGAACATTCGGAAGTCAGATTTCGTTCGAAGTTTAGAAATTACTATGCAACGGCTGGCTGGTGAGCTAGTTCGATATCTGGATTCCAAGGTGGAGTACGATGCGCGACCGCTGTGGCATGTATCATTCATAAGGAAATTTGGCTTCAAGCGTACACCGCGAATATTTCACAGTCGGTTTATCGAAAGAGCAGCGCCGCGTTTAAAGCCTCATACAGTACGGGCACAGGTGGCTCGAATATCCTCGCCAATAGTATGGAGACGTGATCGGAAAACCGAATCGCAATTGGCAACTCGCGACTTCCTCTTCAAATAATGAAATTTGAAATTTATTGTGCCAATCGCAACTCCTCCCTGTTCCACTGTTCCAATAAATTAGGACGAAGATAGAGCTCAAAATGCAAAGGAGATTAAGCTGAACATGCTTTGAATCTACAGGCATTTTTTTATTCCATCTATTTTGTTTAAATTTTATCTTTCTCAGTCAAACGAAGAACTATTAACGTACCTATAATTTTCGATATTTAGTCGCACAGCAAAGAATTAGGTACAAAATCTTTAATTCTATGATAAGAATATGGATTTTTATTACAATATAAATAAAGAATCCTTTAATTTTTTTTGTTTAAAGCCTACCTTCTAAATCAGAGAGCGCGGTAATTTGCTAAACAGCGAATAAGGGCTCAGAAGGAAAATTCAAGTTACGTTATTTTAAGTTGGATATCAAGTAAAAGTCTCATTGAATGTCAAAGTAATTGCTAATAGAGGTTCTAAAAAAATTAGTCTTGAAAACAAGCGGCGAAAATTTTTTTTATTTTTATCCCTTATCCATATTTGTAATCGCCAAAAAAAAGTGCATAAGCGAAGCTTATACGTCAAATCTGTCCAAAAGTTTGTTGATTGAAGACAGCTTATCACGTAAATATACCGGTGCATCGTAGCATGTTGTGAATCCGCTTATCTATTTAAAACGCGACGTAGTTATAATCACAGGCCAGGCGTTAAACGAAATTCACGTTGAAGTGTCTGCTCACTGCGATAATTGATAATTAAGCTCGTCAACCCATCAGAGCTATAAAAAGAATGAGTTCAATATTCAAAAAATAATAACCATTTCGAAGCATTCTATTCATAACCAGGTAAGCTCCATCAACGTGATTTTCTATGTATATAACATTTATCTTCTATGCGTTCCTTAACCTTTCGAATGTATTCAAACTTGTTACAATTGTTGTTGGCCCTCTAGGCACTTTTAGTCATAGTCAAATAAATGGTGGAATCAATGTAGCTCTGTTTGGGAGATGCGCAAATAATTTCAAGGAATCGATGTTCTTCATATTAACGATAGTTATAATGAAGCATGACGTTAATTCAAATAAATAAAAGTGTTCTATACTGTAGAACGGTTATAAATCGAAGCTACCACTCCGCATGGCTCGATATTGTCAAGAAATGAGTATTTAGTACTGGTTTTTCTCAACGAGAATTCACTCGACGATCGCAGACAGGCTTCAAATGATACTGGTTTTTTTTTCTGTATTCAACAGAGGATCCTACGAGCTGTGCTCAGAACTCAGTGAAGCGGTATAATGGCGTCCAACGTGCAATCTATATTTATATAATAATATTTTTTAGTTTTGTTTTGGATGATCAAGCATGTAATAAAAATTGACAAACCTGAGGAGAATGCTGTAAAGTTAATTCATTCAGAAAAAGTCTTACAAATGAACACCGTACTTCCACGTAGTAGAATTTACGCTTCTCCGGTGATAGGCGGGACTATTATAAAAGATATGACAAAATCGAACGATTCCTTGGAGCATTTTCACGAATATATAAAACACACACAAAGAACCGAAGTCCCTTTACCGTTCTAGAGATTGTAAATGAGCCTTGAGACAACTATTACGATTCTATAGGACCTCTTCTACCAATATGCTGTTTTTGTCTAGAGAAACTTTTTCTCGTCTTCATTGAAAAACAGCTTCAAAATTATTCTTTTAAAACAGCTTAAATTACTCCGGCTTCCAGTAGTTCACTTCTCAAAAAATACAAAGATAGTCATAATAATTCGAGTGAATAACTACATTCAGGCATCCAGTTGGTACCGCAGGAACTCTCTCGCTAGCAATAAACGCTCCGAGAAATATTTTCACATCGTTGTGGAAGTTAAAATGAAAGTAACTACACCCCGCAGAGCAATAGCGGATCCCAACACCGACGACGGATAATGCTGAATATTTCTACGAGTTACATAATTTTATTCATGAGACCAACGCGGCCGATTTGATGTCGTTTCATAACAATGATAGAATCACACAGCAACCGTTGATCCAAAGTTTCAGTATTACGCTCCATATGAAAATTTTAGACATGTTTGTTAGTTTTTATAAACCTTTTAATTTATCGCCTTTGTCATACCAAAATCTAGTACGTTTACTTTTTTGGAGATATCCACATTTTGCCTAATTAACTATTTAGGTTATTCATTATTATTATTAACCATCATAGTCAAAATGAATCCTTTTTTATGGAGGAAGGATTACTAATGGCCTGGAGGCCTTTCCAGTTTCACCAGGACAGGTGGACGTGCAAAGGCTCAGCCAGGAGGGGTGGGATTTGCTAACAGCTGCCCGAGTGCCGCCGAAAGAGACCTAATAGGGGAAGAAGTTAGTGCTAGGTGCTAAAGTAACAGCTTACCAAATTTCGCTACATAGCAAACATACGTTCTAGTTTAGAGATTTAAACAGCAATGATACATTAAAATTGGGCTTAAACCAGTCCAGCAGTGGGTTCATACATTCTGATGTCTATGGACTTCAATGAGTACCAGCACAAGTTGACCCGTGAGCTAGTGGTAAAAATCCCGGTGACGAATGATGAAGAACTAATATTCACTGTTTGTGGAATTCAGGCTAGAAAATCCATCATTTGATCAATAGACAATTGTCATCTAACATCCCGTAGCTTTAAAGACATATGACATAAAAACTAAACATACTTACTAAATCGATTGAAAAGTCAGGAGTCCTAAAAACTACACACATTATGATATACTACTAATTACATCTAGTATATAATTAATTATTTTGCTCTATTACCACCCTTTTTTGTAATAATTTATTAAAATTGAGATAAGGAAAAATAAATCTAAAACATACTAACAAAAATTTTTATTAGAACTGCTCAGTGACGTATGTACGGACATGTACAGTGTGAATTATTTGAATGTGAAAATTATTACTTTGAAATCAAATTCAAGGTAAAATATTTGAAAAGATTCGAATTTATTTTCTGTTAAATGGGTTTCCAAGTAAAGCTATTGAATTCGACAAAACGAATAATAAATTTTGATTATTTTCTCACGTCCGCACCGTGAGTCGATTGCACAATTTTTCAACACTCCCTCCGGAATAGACTGATTAAGATGAGAGGCATTATTATTTTCAATCGTGTAGTTATTTATCTTTGACGGTTCGTAGAGAAGAAAAATTCGATCATTATAATATTCCTGTCATTTTTCTTAACAATTTGAGGAAAATGTCAAAACGCTTTCCCTTACTGGTGATTTAAATAGAATATTTTCATCCTAACATTTATTCACGGTAATGCTAAATTTTATATAGCATTTTCATATTTTAGATAAATATGAAAATGCTCGGAATTAAATAAAAATAACAATTTTGTTTTTCCTTTGATGTGTCCCCCGTCGGACCGATTCCTTTTGTTTTTATTAAGTTTATATTATACAAAAGAGTAGGTCTTTTATTTATCGATTGAAGTACTACGAAGTCTGCCGGGTCAGCTAGTAAAAGATAAAAATCAACAACTTTATAAACAACAAGTACAACTTTATACAGGTATAATAGATGTCAATAAAACACTTTTCGTAATGCGCTTGCTACTTTCTGGCGGAAGTCATTAATGATATAATATTATTCTGTATGCGCTGTTTCTCGATAATAAAAGCCCAACATTCAAAAATTTCGTAATTGGTTTCAATAAATTGTACAATCAATATAGTACAGTAAATTGGATCGAAACCTCCATTGTAACAATTATTATCCAATCCCTCAAACAGAAATAAAACCCTACTTAGTAGCAGCATTACGCAGCGTACTTACTATCTAGACGTTTGGGCTTACAATATATTCCCTTCAGTGAATGATTTTTTAACAGATATTACCTAATCTAATTAATGTTTGAAACGTTATATACAGTTGGAAGAAAAGCGCAAAAAAAATAAAAAAGGTCTAAACGCGAATCATTGCAAAATCTATTTAAAAATATAGATCTGACTTGAAAATATAGATCTGAAATCTATAGATCTGCGATTACTCGTTGGGCATTACTTTAATATAATATTATTCAATAAATTACGATTTCTATATTTGAACAATTGATAATCTTCACGTTGTTATCTGTTTTTAGTTGATTTAAATCTAAGTAAATCTCATAAAGCTATACAAAATTAATTTCCACGGAACTTATTTGATTTCCTATCTTTTATATTCTGAGCATGTACAAGGAACAAATTTCCCGGCTACGTTGTTTACTAGTTACCAAGCAATAAAAAGTTAGTTTGATAGCAGATTAGAAACTACGGGAAAGAACAGAGCTCTGTGGCTTACGTGACTAAATAAATCTGCTCAGAACTTCGATTCGCCTGAAGTATTGTGGAGTACTTATCTACTCGAGTTTGAGAACGAAAATAAATCAAGCCATTAAGTCGAAAATAGTAAAAGAGATATTTCACCAGCCAACGCAGTGTTTCTATGAAGATAAGTCCTATTAATCCTTGAAATTGCTGAATAGATTTTGTTTTGAATGCATCATTATTATGTAAGTATTATATTTAAGTACTACATATATTTTCAACTTCAAGGAGGCAGCCTGCAGTGATTGTGAAGTAGTTCATCCATCCTACAATAGGATTTTCTCTTCCCTTCCAACCGAATAAACACTTACGAGACAAACACAAGTACACCTAGACTAAAGACCAAATCTGTGAAGTCGTCGTGGCCTAAAGTGTAAGTCGGCTCGTAGCGACCTCTAGTTTTAGAATAAACAAAAAACACAAGTGTTGTAAGAAAAATGGAAATCTTAAGTAATGTAATTTAATAAGGTATTATGCATAATATAATAATGTAATTTTAAAATGGTAATCTAGTAATTAAATAATAAAAATAAAAAGAAAATGTAAAAATAATTATGTTAAACGTACAATGAGAAATGTAACAGATTTAGACAATGTAATAAGAATGAGAAGTGAGAATGAAAACGTATCGGAAAAAAGTAAATGCAGGCAAAGAAACAAAATGTAAAAGAGAGAAACGAAAATTATAAAAGAACGAAATACGAACCTAACATACAAATAGCGAACAATAAAATTGGCAAAAAAGCAAATAAACCTAAAAAATGTCTCTGACAATGACGCGTAAGGGGAACGCGCATAAATAAAAAAAAAAAAAAAGTGTAAGTCGCCGTTGTACTCGTGGCAAGCAGTAGAACTATACCGATATGCAAATACCGAATGCAGTAAGACATCGCTCATCGAAAATATCAGAGACGGCATAATCAGACCGAGTCCTGCATCCGAGAATTAGTTTCTGAAATTTGGCAGTTCCGCTGTAAAAACTGCACTCCAATTTGACACATCAACCGATGAAGTTTTTTATTGGATTTCAAATATAAATTTTGATATTTTATCATTTCTGCCTTTATAATTATATATTATGTATATGTCCTTTAGAAGAAGGACAATCCTTCAAGATGGACACTATTGCCAATTCATGGGTTTTACGAGTCTCGGAATGGTGAATCTTAAAAATTTCTAGCGAACAGTTCGGAAAAGATGTAGGTCAATATAAATGAAACGTTTAAGTTTAAATTATTGATTTTCATTATATTTGCAATTGAATTATTCAGTAATAATAGTAATTCAATAATAGTAATTCAGTAAAATTCTAATTACAATCATGGAACTATAATTGGCTCACCTCAAGATTTAATTTTATACATTAGGTTTCTCTTTTGATTTATTTTTATTAATTAAAAAAGAAACTGTTTGTTTCTATATTTTTATTGAAAACACCAAGGTGAAAGTTTGGTAACATTGGAGAAAAAATTTATTTAACTATTTTTGTCTTTACCAATTTATGTAATTATTTGATCAATATTTAAATTTCACTTTTTATGAGTTTTTTCCTGTATTGTCACTAGATTTTGGCTTTAGCAGATTTCCATCGCTAGTGAATGAGTTCGCCGAAGTTACAAAGGAATCGTCTCATGTATACAGCCGCGAGTCGAGACGCGACAATTGACACTTTTCTTTCTGTTGAATGTGCTCTTTTCGCCATCCGCAAGATTAGATTCAAGAGGATAAATCTCCCGTTCTCCCCCCACTTGTGTCTCCCACTTTGTGTGAAGGCTTTATTCGAATTATTTATACAGAACATTTCGCTCGCCGGCTGACACTCTGAATAACGCCATCCTTTAATCTTTCAACGTTTAGAATAGACGGTAGGCGCCTTGTGACTGGAATAGCCACTTTGATCAGACTACAAAAATAGATGAAAAAATTTCTCTCTTCGGACCAGAGGTAAAGAATTTACCATTAAAGCTTGCTACACAATACTAGCATTCATTAGTAGATTTATTAGAGTTCTTCGCAAATGCTGCAATACTTAGTACAATACTGAGTTAGATAGAATTATATTTAGAGGCGCAAACCAGGAGCGAGCATTCGTGATGTTCCATGAAGTTAGATTGGAAAACTTCTCGTAGTGCACCGTTCTGTGTAACTGTTCTACGCCAATAATCATAATAATATTAAAATATGATATAATATTTTTCCTAACTATTGCAATATTTATAGATTTTTTTACATTTTAGTGTTGAATTTACTAATTAAATGATTTCAATTCTCGTTAAGTACGAAGGAAGTATAAATTAAACATTTCAAATTAATACTAAGCATGTTTTCGTTTATTAAAATTTAGATATCGGTCACTTTCAATATGTAGAAGATTAAAAAAAAATAAGATACACTAAAAGATACAATACGATAACAAAATTCAATGGAAATAATAAATAATAGTCTAACAATACTCATCCAGTATTTAAACCCTTTTGTGTATCGTTACCAAAACAAACAACGTATAAGTAAATCGCTTTGTCGAGCAACAGAACGTTTCATAATCATCTTGAATAACAAGTGACATTTATTCGTGGTCTACCAATGAGCGATAATATTATGTATGAAAATGTTATCGCGAAAATAAAACGCAATGGAAGTTGTTTAATCTAAGTATGTAAATTGCCTTGAAAATGTTTTGTATCTTCTTTTTTTATTTTTTTTTGCTTCTCTGTATGAAGAGACGATCACGGCCCATCTGATTCGAAGTAGGTACTGGAAACCGAGTAGGTAAGACGACGAGAATGCCGACATCCAATTTAAAAAAAAAGCATTGCAGTCTGTATTGTATCTTTATAGAACCAATCTTACTCCATAAAAAAAAACTTTTGGGCGCTTTTGCGGTAAGTGGATGGTGGATCATATTCAAGTGGCCTCATAATACACAATTTAAAAAAAAATTGAAATTTGTTTTTTTTTATTGCTTAGTTGGGTGGACGAGCTCACGGTCCAGCTGGTGTTAAGCGGTTACCGGAACCCATAGACATCTACAATCTATCTAGATCAATCTAGAGATAAAAGTTCTAAGGTCTCAGTATAGTTACAACGCCCCACCCTTCAAATCGAAACGCTTTACTGCTTCAAGGCAGAAATAGGCAGGGTGGTAGTACCTACCCGTGCGGACTCGTAAGAGGACCTACCACCAGTAATGATGTATGTATAATGTATAAGGTATTAATAATGTATTAATACTTATTGCCTATATCTGCATACTTCAGCCCAATTCACTTTGTTGCTCTCTAGTGAAATTATGAAATATTGAACAGTGATCTACCTATGCCTGTAATCTTTATGTTGATTGCCATCAAATATGTTAACATTTCATTTCTTACTTCTATATTTATTATATAATAACTTTTAATAGATCGCAGTTATGTAAAGTAACAGTAGTGTTTACAAGCTATAGAATTTCGATCCTCAAAAAAGCAACAACATCATTATAACTTCACACAGCGCACTTACGGGCACCGCGGAAAATTCTCATTCAAAAATCACAAGATTACACGTAGAAAAATATGATCATCCGGTTGTTCTAAATTTTTCCTCTAGGTAATATCACCCCTAGACGTTTGCCGTAAACAGAGCCTTTGTTGCTGCAATTTCCACGATACCACATTTCTGCGAGATTAAATTCGTAATACGGCTTCCGCTCTATCTGGTTCAGTATTCACCGCGCCTACTGCCGGAATAGATATTTATTCGCGCTACAACGAATAACTACGCGATTGCCTATGAAATAAAAGCTTAATAACAATGCTATACAAGAACCGTTTATAACTTTAATCGTTTATGAAACACAATATCGTATTTTTATGAATTAGAGGTGAAATATCATTAATAAATTACATTGGTATATATAAAGGTTGATAAATTTAACCAATTCTACCTTTAAAACTCCGTTATTATATCTTTAGGTTAAAAACCGTTACCAGGTGACGCGCCGTCTCTATAAATATACGGGGGTGGTGCGATGAATGGCCCTATACGGGGCGCCCGTGTGGGGCCAATCCCTGGCCGTGGAGGTGGCGAAACTGCTGCAACGGCCGCAACGCACCATCGCGGTCAGGATCATCCGTGGTTATCGCACCATCTCCTTTGAGGCAGCGCGTCCTGGAAGCGGAGGCGCTCGCCGCTGACTATCAGTGGCGGGCTGACCTTCGTGCCCGGAGCGTGGCGCGTCCAAGCCCCAGTGTGGTCAGAGCGCGGAGGGCCCAATCTCGGCGGTCCGTGCTGGAGTCATGGTCCAGACGTCTGGCTGATCCTTCGGCTGGTCGTAGGACCGTCGAGGCGATTCGCCCGGTCCTTGTGGATTGGGTAAATCGTGACAGAGGACGCCTCACTTTCCGGCTTACGCAGGTGCTCACTAGGCAGGTTGTTTCGGTGAGTTCCTGCACCGGATCACAGCCGAGCCGACGGCAGAGTGCCACCACTGTGGTTGCGACTTGGACACGGACGACTTGGCACTCGTCACCTGCTCCGCATGGGAGGGGTGGCGCCGTGTCCTCGTCGCAAAAATAGGAAACGACTTGTCGTTGCCGAGCGTTGTGGCATCGATGTTCGGCGACGACGAGTCGTGGAAGGCGATGCCCGACTTCTGCGAGTGCACCATCACGCAGAAAGAGGCGGCGGGGTGTATGAGAGACGCACAATCCCGCCGCCGTCGAGCGGGGGCCAGGGAGGCGGATCTCGCCCAAGCCCTGCCCCTCTAAGTGTTTCGGGTCCCCCTCACATGTCGGTCTGGGGACCGACGAGAGGGGCCTAAGAAGACGACGTGCAAGCTGCTCTGCACGCGTTTTACGCAAGAGCTTCCGGGTGATGGAAGGCCGGCTATCCTCGACCCACGCTGGTTCTGGTCCAGCGGGGTATTCCGTAGGATAGTTCACTCTAACCGGCGCCATCTATGCGGGCTTCGGATAGCCTGCCAACCGAGAGGGCTGGTGGTCGTGGCGCCGACGATCGCCGGTCCGGCGTCCCGAGGGGGAGGGTGATGGGAGAGATGTGCTCCGCAATAAACGCTTCACTTTCCCCCCTTTGCCATTTCATGAGATCTGTCTCATGCGAGGTTTGGACGTTGGTTGTTGAGCGACAGGAAGTTTTAGTCAGTTCGACTCTGACATGCCCCGCCCTCCATCCCCAGTGGAGGGCGGAAGTCCGGCAATTTCCTCCTGACCAAAAAAACAGTGAAAGTGTCGTCAAAATCGGTTCAGCCGTTCCAGAAATTATCCGAAACAAACAAACAGATAGATACCGTATATTTACTAATATGCATGTAGTAAAAAACGGTTATTTCAATATTACAAACATACACTCCAATTTTATTTATATGTATAGATTAAATAAACACATTTTAGTCATAACCAAAAAGTGAAAAATAACTTTTATTAACTTGATTTGCCCTGGACTTGGTTACTATATGACAGTTTAATTGATGTAAATCCACGCGTGCCAAAGCAGGGGTTTGTGGGAAACGGAATCTTTTTCAGAATGGCTTATTAGTCAATGTCAGGGGAGGCTATAACGGTTGAGCCTGCTTCTGAAAGCCACGTTGTTTCGTTACATTATGTGTGAGTACGATTGACTAGCTACGAAAAGCAAGAAAAATGTTAATTAATGGCAAAGCTTTGTGGTATTTGTATTAGGTTAAAAAAACTTTAGATTTTTAGATTGCTTATAATTTATTTTATAAATAATATTTATCGACTTAATATAATTTGACTACTAAAACTGAATACAACAATGTCTTAGGCGTTGTCGAAATAAATAAAAAACGGCACGCCGGATCAACGGCCTTCTGTAACATGACAAAGCTACTTCTGCATTATATTTCGGGTTCACAAATAAAATTACTATCTTGTCCGTATGTATTTTTGATTAATATACAGACGTAAATGAACATCGTTTTCCTCTTGCGTTAGTTTATTGCCGTTTGAGCTTCGGAGTCCGGTACTGCTTTCGGGCCAGTATTGAAACGCTAATCTTCACATCTCAACAGGCAATTTTTTTTATATTCGTTAATGAACTAACATTTTATTAAATTTTACATAAGACACCACTCATCGCCCGGATTCAATAATTGTTATCCAACCTTTAAAACTAGAATGCATCATAAGCATCACTGAAATATACGTTTTCAAACATAGAATCTAACAATCTCAGACAGCCCTGTTAAATGTAAAATTACTTAATAATTTTTCGTTGCTTTACTAAGATTTTTATCAAATAAACGCGAACAGTGAATTCTCATACAAAGATTTTCAAATTCAAGTCGTATTCACAAGCTCAGACAGAGCTAAGCGTTTGTTGAAGCTGATTCGCCGCGCGTGCCAGCTGTATGTCCGTGTACAGGACCGTCAGCTATTTGTCATTTTATTAGTCGAGAGCCCCGCAATATTCTGCGAAATAACTCGGTAGCCGGTACGGCGAGATTGCTTCCAAGTTTACTGCCTCGCTCGAGACGGGGAGTCGAGAAAAAGTTGTAAATTTGACGCCAAATCGCGCGTTTATACAACCCAACTGACCCCAAACTCCACTAGCTTTCGTAATCCGACCCAGCCAGAAATTGGAGTCACCTGCTTATGGAGCCACCGACAGTTTTAATAAAGTCCTCAGGATACCGTTATCATCCCAATTTGAACCACCCCAATCTGTACGTATTACAAGGAAACTTTTTTAAATGCATTCGTAATAAGATTACACACTATTATAATTTTAACTAATCATTACTATAGTCATATTAACTATTTTTATCGTGTCTAACACCACTATGGCTTAAAGAAGAAAGAAAACGGTCGCAAAAAAAATTCCAATATCCTCCTGAATACTTTTAAGCAATAAAAGTCGAGAAACAAATTATTATCCGTACCATAGCCATTAGCAAATTGTGTAATTTTCCTTTTTCAAGTTTCTGTTGGACCCGAACAAAATTACTTCAGCCTCGCAACCCGCCATTTACACAGAGAAATGATGAAAATTGACTTTAATAATAATTACTCGATTCAAATTATTTCATTGAATTTTGCGCTTCTGGACTACGAGTATTAAAATAGATTATTTTAGATCGTCATTCTTTTGTTAACCTTTGTTGAATTTTATCAAATTAAAAAGCTATGTTGAGTTACTTTTCGTTTGAGCCCCAAACGATGTTTTTGATGGAAATGCTACGGTGTTCCCTTAATACTTCACTCTAAGCATTTCACATTGTAATAGATTAAAAAGATGCCCAAATTTTGACTGCTTTTATCTTATTCAAGAAAAAATGTTACTTTTCTCGACAGGCGAAGATAAGGTAAAGCTTTTTATTCATGAAATGCCGTCACATTGTTATAAGACTAACGAGTCACAAACACATATTCACTCAAAAAAGTCTCTGATTTATAGTCATGTCAAGAGTTGATTTATATATAGAGAACACAACTCATTGAGCTTGTCGCTTAATATATATATATGTTTTTTTTATTGCCTTTGTAGGCAGACGACATACGGCCCACCTGATGGTGAGTGGTCACCGTCGCTCATGGAAGTCAGCAATGCCAGGGGCAGAGCCAAGCCGCTGTCTACCATTAAGTACTCTCCGCAAGCCTCGTTTGAAGAAGGACATGTCATAGCGCTCGGAAAACACCGTGGAGGGGAGTTCATTCCAAAGCCGGATGGTACGTGGCAAAAAATAATTTATAATATAATACAATATGTATATAAAGTAATATAAAAAATAATAATAATTAACCACTATTGGTAAATACAATTACGTGTTTATAAATTTGATATATAAATGTAACCGTTAGTTTATTTCAGCTGTATATTTTTAGTTTTTTACTCATACATTCCCGAACCAAATTCATAGCATTATCTTTAAATTCAGTATCAGTTTCAGTCAAATTACTTCCCTATGAATTTATAACAGTTTCCACATTAACTCCATAATTGGACAACTTTTGCGAAATGTGTCACAACCCGTTTCAACGTTGATTCACGGCTTAATCTTTTACATTCCGGACACTCCAACTACACAATAAAGTACTACACAAACTCCATATAATAACACTCCAATTCGACTGAGTCGAATGCGAGAGCATTTCCAAAAAGAGGCCCATAACTTGTTGCGAAGCCTGTAAAACGTGATGAAAACCGACGGTTTTGGAGCAAAGCCAACGGGTGGCGGTCACTCCTTTTTCTTTGGCAACTGTCGAAACTTTTACATACTTTGATTACGGCAAACGTGTGGCAAATATCTAACATGAGGTGCAAAAGTGATCGCGACGGCAAACGATTTGAAACCTTACAACGAAAGGGAGACGGAATATCTACGTTTTCTTCATTTAAATTTTAATGGATTGGAAAAGTTATGTTATGAGAATTGCCTAACGACCTCATTAGGAAAAGGCGAATAAAAATCAAAAAATTATAGTAACTGTTCTGGAGTCGACTGAGTTTTACATTTGTGTTGACCTTACAAATATGATCGAAAGAGAAAAACACAGTATAAACAAACATTTGTTTACACAGCCTTTACCAAACAAAGTTGTTTGTATTCAAACGTACAGAGCAACTGTCATTTCTAATGATTCTAAGAAAATACATTCCGTAATAAACAACATCGTCCTAAATTTACCGTAAATCAAAATTTAAGAAAGGTATTTTCCCTTATTTACTGAATATTTTAGTGGAGTGAAGTACAATACACAATGCGGCTTTCTAAAGTATTAAACCAAAGCGAGCTAAAGCATTTCGACAATAGGAGTAAAGGAATTCATATTTGCTACTGTTCTCTCTCACGGGCACGGAATTTAAATGAACTTTGGCCAACAACAATGACACTAGAGACTTTTGTTCCATGAACAATACATTTTACCGGTGAAATTAAAAACCGTGGACAAAAGAGTACAAATTCATAATGCAACTACAGCCGGTTGCTTGCGTTGCATTGCAGGCATACTTTGTGATGTTTGCTGTACGATATATTTACGAAGTTAATGATTTAAGAACATGTTCAATTTACAAGGGAGAGGACCATGCGTGGTAATATTTTATCCGATTATATCCGCATAATTAATGTAAGTCCGGACGGATATGGACCGCTATCTGCGGTGAAGAAGTCATGCGATCCTATTTGAAGAACGGGGACAGCCGTCGTGCTATATAATTTAGACTTCGATCTCATGTCTCAAGGTGGATAACAAACAGTATTCACGTTGTGATGTCGATGTATTTCAATAATTACTTAAAATCAGTTCGGCCCATAGCGCGTTCATATTCCGCTTGTTTTTCTTCTTTTTCTCCACCTTATTCCACTAGGTGGGGTCGGCACACCTAATTTTTCTCTTTCATCCCTTCTATCAGCCGTCGTCTCAGCACTCACTCCTCTCTCTTTCACATCGTTCTTCACACACTCCATTTATGTCTTCTTTGGTCGACCTCTACCTTGCACTACCATTTCCATACATCTCCTAGTCACATGCATCTTCTCTCTACGTATCACATGCCCATACCACGCTAACCGTCCGCTCTTTAATCTGTTAATTACCGGGGCTACTTTCACACTTCCTCTGATATACAAAATTAAATCATCGAAAATACTGTAGATAATTATGTACTACGCACGTAATAAGTTACATTTCTTAGACGTAATTCATTAATTGAACAATATGACATTCACAACATAATATATTAAGTATTATAAAAAAATGAGCTACCTCGGCGCTATAATATAAAAACGTGATTCCCAAACGCGTGAAAAGCAGATTAGCTTAAAAAATAAATATATTTGTATTGCACGTGGTAATTTTATTTTCCTACCTAAATTCCTCTCTTATTTCTATTTTGAGTTTTTCAATGTAATTGGAACTTCAATACATCATGGCTCCAGTAACCCTAAACGCTTAACACAGGTGCTCATCAACCTACATCAGAATTAAAAAGTAATATTAAAATTTAATAAATAAGCTATTTGGTGCAAAGGCTCCCCATATTTTACGATACCAATTGCGTGAAGATTCAATTTTATTATCTGAAATCGTAAATCTTAACGATCATTAACACAGTCATACTAAGAATATTTATTACATATAACCCGAAATCAACAAAAGCGAACATGAGCGATAATGTACTTAATAACATTTCCTTATCCAAGCGCGCAAAGATAATAAGACTTTTAGAAATAAACACGCTTCCAAGACTTTCGCAATAAAAACAAAATGGAATAACATGAAATGTCCGCAAAGCGATTGGTTCCGCAGACAGACGAGCCGACGACAGCCTCTTATCAGATAACATGTTATTTATGTTAGGAAAAATACAAAACCGAGAGCCAAATGTCTTGGCTCGGACAGCTGAGAGCTTGCTATTTGCGCATACACAACCTTACCACATAAATCCAAATAATTCAACAATGATTAACAAAAAACAAACAGTTTGATGAAATAAATTCAGAAATCCGAAATATGTATAGATATATTATAGATAGCCCTAGTAGATAGATGAGCATGCAGCCCACCTGATGGTGATTGGTTACAGCCGCTCATGGACGTCAGCAATGCCAGGGGCAGAGCCAAACCGCTGCCTACCATTGAGTACTCTCCACAAGCCTCGTTTGAAGAAGGACAAGTCATAGCGCTCGGGAAACACTGTGGAGGGGAACTCATTCCAAAGCCGGATGGTACGTGACAAAAAAGATCTCTGGAAACACACTTTGGATGAACGCAAGTAGCTCCAGGTAGTATGGATGAACTCTACTCTGGTGGCAGGCGGTACGATAGTACAAACGAGATGATAGAATCATCTCACACAATCCCTCAGAGCACTTCCCATGGAACATACGGTACAAAATGCAGAGAGAAGCGAAGTCCCTCCGCAGACCCAGAGGTTCCAAACGATCTGTGAGAACGGGACTATCGACAATCCGAACAGCCCTCTTCTGTATGGAGCCAAATGGAAGTAGCTGGTATTTGGGAGCCCCAGCCCAGAGGTGGGAACAGTACTCCACGCGAGGACGGACTTGTGCTTTATAAAGCAAAAGTCTCTGTCCAAGCGTGAAGTACCACTTCGCTCTGTTGCTCTTCCCTCTGAGGACTCCGAGCATTTTGGACGCCAACTTGGCTTTGCCCTCCAAATGACTCCGAAACTGGACATGAGATGGTAATATATAATTGGTGAAAAAATTTTACGATTGATTTCATTTCCAAATACAGACTAACTTTTCAATATACCTAGTATTTCATTCAGTCATTATTGGACCCCGCATAAGAATAGCTTGCGCGAAGAGGTTTTTTTTTGAGAAAATTTATCTGATCCCGGGCCTTAATGCTTTACAGGCTTCACAGAACACAAACATTCACGCAATATTAACGTCAAGTACTTAGTGGTAAGTAGTCTTCTTATTGTGCCCTATGTACTCTCGTGTGTACCAATGTTTATTGGCGACAATAGCCAGGTATCGTCAGATGAGCCATACATATTGATTGGCTCGATGATGCAGTATTTAGCGACCCCTACTGTTACGCCGAAGGTCTTGGATTCGATTCTCACGACGGGCCAACATTTATGTGATGAATACGCTTGATTGCTCTTTATATGGGTGTTTATTAAATATTGTAAATATTTAAATGTGTGTATCAGTCTTTGGTTCCCATAACCCTAATTTGGAGCCGGACAAACATGCGTGACTTGTTCCCGGTATTTATTTATTGTATCTAGAACGAAGACAAGAAATTTTCAAAGTTAGATTTGAATAAATTGCTTTAGATTTTCTTAGGTCTTTCGTGAACGAAACATGATCTCTTTTGAAATTGTCCTCCTGACATCTCTAGTTTCTCGTTACGATTTATGCTTCAAAGCTTGGGGACAAAACTTTTGTAAATACTGAAAGGCTTAAAATCAAAATGAAAATCAGAAATTCTAATACTGTAATAATTTTAGCATAGGCAACATCTGTGTGAGCACCTAAATCTTTGACGTTATAAAATAAATAGGGATGAGATGAATACAGAATGCCTATCGCATATTGTAGATAATATGTAATTGGCTCCTAATATGTTATGTTTTTTTGTCTTTCTTTATATATTTAGGCATTAATAAAGCTAAGCAGATAAACGGTTTTACTGGTGGTAGGGTTCTGTGTAGAAGCCCGCCCGGGTTGGTACCACCGTCCTATTTCTGCCGCAAAACAGTAATATTGTGTTCCGGTCTGAAGGACAGGATAGCCGGTATAACATACATAAGGTTGCCCATCCAGGCCAGGATAGGCAGCGCATCTGAGTCACTGATGTAGTTTGGATGTCTATGGGCGACGGTTATCATTTCCCATCAGATGAGCCGTAAGCTGGTCTGCCTATAGAAAGCAACAAAAAAAAAAAAAAAAACGGATGTAAAGAATTTTAAGTTATGTTAATGTCCAAAACATGAAAACCACTATCCACTTTGAAACAAGAAGAGACTGTATTTGAAGTACATTCATACTGTTTTTTTCAACAATTATTACAAAAACAATAAGAATTTTAAAACCTACAATAATACCTTTTTATTAACTAAGGAGTATACGTTAATACGATTGAGTATACAAGACCAGCTCTGATTTTTTCAATGGCAGCCCCGTATAGAACTCCGAAGCACAATGACGAAGCAAGTCTGAATCCAATCTACCAAATGCGTTTTCCTGCATTTCGCAGTCCGTGTGTCCCTACCTCAAAGCCTTTGCCTTCGCATTCTTCTGTCATGCCAACTTCACTTACCTATTTACCTACCTATTTACCTACTGCCGACATTTTCGCAGTCACATTTCTTAGCGAAGAACATTGACTCTTATCTCACAGGCAATGGCTTGTTTATCGTCCAACACTCATTTATGACTTCGTTATTTCCCTATTCTGACGACATAAAACGTCCATAAGAATAACTCGATGCTTTTATCTTTGTATGAACGTAGATAAAGGGAAAATAATGAGAAAACTACGCATCGATTGCGATTAGCTTGTTGTCTTGGTCAAGTTAATTTAGTTGTGTAATAGGGACAAAGAATATTTGAGATACAATGAATTAACCATACTTATGTTCAAAATTACGTAAGACAAACTTTATTGCTATAAAATTTGGAACGTACCAACTATAATTTTACAATTGAAATAAAAACGCTCATACAATATCTCATTTCAGCAATTTGTCACTTTATAAAGGTAATAGCGGTTCTGTAAGTAATTTTCTGTAATACGTGTCGTATCACAAGCCGTAAATTCCGTCGCGGTCTGTTTCCAATGTTTCCATTTACATATTCTTGAAGTCTTACTGTCGAATTTATAGTCGACAGATGAGAATCTGGATAATTTTCACATGAAATAAATCTTTGCTTAAGACAGCATGTCCCTTCAGGGGCACACCATTAGACATTCACTTTACATTTCACGCTCAACGCAAATCTTGGAATCATTACTATATTTCCATGTGGCTCTCAATCTTACAAACCTTTTTTTTCTATTTTATTTAATGGAAGTACGTATTCGCAAAAATTTAGTTAAAAAACTAAACAAACACCACGTATACTGAGAACCGCGCAAAAAAAACCTACGTTTCTCAAAGCTTCTATGTTGTGTTCCACGCGGTTGACCTGCTTTCATCATGCGGGTAATAGGGTAGTCTTATTATATTTTATGAAGCCTCTTGCATGCCTGAGGGGTCCTGTAATGTTCAGCACTCGGTGAAAACGCCCCCGGCTCTTATTACCACCTTGCTACATTACTGACTATTGTTGATGCTTACGTCCGTAGCCGTAACATAAGCCAAGTTACGCCTACATCAAATTATTTTGATAATTGACGTTGCTGTAGGCGTGTTCCTGATATTAGACTCTGTACGTTTATAACACACGCCACCGTAAATTTTGACACATATTATTGTGATTTGATAAGAACAAATTATCTGGGAAACAGATTTCAGTTTTTCAGAAATATGACTATAGAGAAATGAAAATCCCTAATAAACTTAGCTAGTTGACTGTATTTTAAGAAATATAGAATATATATAGACTCGATAAAATAACACGAAAACGTGCAGCGCGATTGCTTAAAATTGTAAATTGTATATACCTAGTCAGGTCATAAGTATTGTCACACAGTAAAAACTTTTCTTTTAGAATGCTGGCCACAAAAATTTTTATTGAATTCGAATTTCGAATTGTTCATGAAAATAAAAATGTATACTTTTAGAAATTTACTCATTTTTTAATATGGAGTGGACGCTTAAAGAAGACTGTGTTGCAGTTATTGCGTTGCATCGTTGCGGTTACGCGCCAAATCAAATTTTTAACATACTGAAAAATTTGAATATAACCAAAAGATTCGTTTATCGTACCATCAAACGATACAATGAAGACTCTAGTGTAGATGACAGGTCAAGAAGTGGTCGCCCTCGGTCTGTTAGGACTCCAGCAGTGATAAAAGCTGTGAAGGCGCGAATTCAAAGAAATCCCAAACGTAAGCAGAAACTGTTGGCCCTTCAGATGGGGTTAAGCAGAACCACGGTGAAAAGAGTGTTAAATGAAGACTTAGGGCTTCGGGCATATCGAAGAAAAACAGGACATCGTTTGAATGCTCGTCTAATGGAACTGAGACTGAAGAGATGCCGCGCTTTGTTGAAGCGGTACGCGGGAAAAAAATATCGGGAAATTCTTTTTTCGGATGAAAAAATTTTTAACGTAGAAGAGAGCTACAACAAACAAAATGATAAGGTGTACGCACACAGTAGTGAAAAAGCGAGCAACCGTATTCCGCGTGTCCAACGAGGTCATTTTCCATCCTCGCTCATGGTATGGTTGGGAGTTTCTTATTGGGGCTTAACAGAGGTACATTTTTGTGAGAAAGGTGTAAAAACGAATGCAGTTGTGTATCAAAATACAGTCCTGACGAACCTTGTGGAACCTGTTTCTCATACCATGTTCAATAACAGGCACTGGGTATTCCAACAAGATTCAGCGCCAGCTCATAGAGCGAAGAGCACACAAGACTGGCTGGCGGCGCGTGAAATCGACTTCATCCGGCACGAAGATTGGCCCTCCTCCAGTCCAGATTTGAACCCGTTAGATTACAAGATATGGCAACACTTGGAGGAAAAGGCGTGCTCAAAGCCTCATCCCAATTTGGAGTCACTCAAGACATCCTTGATTAAGGCAGCCGCCGATATTGACATGGACCTCGTTCGTGCTGCGATAGACGACTGGCCGCGCAGATTGAAGGCCTGTATTAAAATCACGGAGGTCGTTTTGAATAAACTTCAATGTCATAAGAATCTATGTTTTGTTAAGTTCATTTTGGTATATGAATGGTTACATAATGAATAAACTTGTTTCAATTATTTTACATTAAACATGTGACAGAATTTATGACCTGACTAGGTAATAGTTAAAACTGTAAAATATTTAAACCGTCAGAAATAATACAATTACTATGAAAAACGCTAGATTAAACCGCCACAGTAGTTTTAATTATGTCTACGACTGACGATAATCGTTGAAAATGATATGTTTATGTAAAAAATCAAGGGCCGACTCTGTAGTACTTGGTAGCCTTCGCACTTATTTTTTCTGATTCAAACTAAAGACCTTTCACATAGGGTCTCTTTAATGAAACATACATATCTATATTATATTATATAGTACACATTTATATTAATGCCTCGATCAGATTTTATTTAAATATTAAGTGTATTAATATCATCTATGGTTTTTATAAAAGCCTTTTACATGTTTTTTTCTTCTTCCGTTCTTTTTATTTTTATCTTTCTTAATCGATAAATTTTCATTCCTAAATATTAAGTGATTATTAAATATAAATCTTATTTATTAGATTATATGTATTATCAATGATTTTCACTATGATTAACTTACTAAAACCCATAGAAACAAAAGTGATAGACATTTTCTGAAGCAACTTGTCATACACGTTCTTAGTAATAGGTCTCAAATATATTAAGTGTATAATCTATGGTAATAGGCATCTGTCATAGTAGATGCAAAGAAATTTTATTACCAACGAAACACATATTAACACTCAGCCAAATTTAAAAAACACACCAAAACGTTGTGTTGACATCCCGTGAACTACCATTGAGAATATTGGTTCTTGCGTTAGGATATTTCGAATAGGGCTATAACAATTCCGACGGCGTATAACAAAAGTCTCAGTAATAGAAGCTAATGCATGTGAATATGGAGAAAGTTACCAAGAACACATTCCCGGCGCAATCTCAAATTAAATCTACGCCGGCGGCCCGAGTCGCGAACTGCCAGACGTCCTCGTTATAAAACATGTATACTAGGATCTTTACGTGTTTTATTATGTAAAATGAAATGATTGTCGCGTTTTATTTTTGTTAGCTTCATTCATAAGAATTGACGGGGTTGCCGTTGATGGAGTCCATTAATAGTACGTTCATAATGTTGTAATTTTTTTTTATTTATTAGCTAAGTTGCACGTCATTACGGATCCTCCTGATCCATTAACGGTGCTTTTAGGCACCACAAGCACCGGTCACCGTCCTCGTCGAACCCGTCACTTGCGACGAAGGGCTCGACGAGCGTATTCACCCATAGACACAGCCCACTGAGTTTCTCGCCGGATCTTCTGTGGGTCGCGTTTCCGATCCGGTGGTAGATTCTACGAAGCACTGCTCTTGCTAGGATCAGCGTTAGCAATACTCCGGTTTGAGCCCCGTGAGCTCACTTACACACGTTAGGGCGAAGTTGAATTAGCCTCTCAAGGCTATCAGCATAGGTAGTAAAAAAAAAAGCTAAGATGAGTAGACGATGGCTCATGGCCCATAAGTTAATAGTGGTTACTGAAACCTACAACACGAATGCCAATGACTTCATTGGATTAAAGCTCGGTAGCTTCAATAAAACTAGCGTTCTACCACGCTATTAAACGTTAAACGGATGTGATTTTTATGTTTGTGAATGTCTCCACAAATAACTGACATCAATTATTTTAATTATTATCATATTACTACTTTCAGTTCAATAAGACGGTACATGTATGTACTTGGTTTGGCCATAAATACTGTTACAATTAAAAATAAACAAAATATTACATTTGAATTTGGAATCTGTCATTTTTATATGATTGCTCATTGAGTTTTCTCATTTTGGCGCCAATACATTGTACAATATTTTGCGATATTAAAATGGAGTGGGGTGATAAAGAGAGCCGAATCGCTGTGATTGCATTACACAAAGTAGGTATGGAACCAAATGCAATTTCTAACTCTCCATACGCTTGGTATTAGTAAAATGTTTGTGTACCGGGCTATTTATAGGTACAATGAGACCTCCTCTGTTTGTGACAGAATAAGATCTGGCCGTCCACGTAGTGTTCGTACGAAAAAGGTGGTCAAAGCAGTAAGCGAAAGAATTCTAAGAAATCCTGTCCGAAAACAAAATATTTTATCTCGGGAGATGAAGATAGCACCTAGAACCATGCCGCTATTTTAAAAGATGACTTAGGACTGGCAGCCTATAAAAGACGTACTGGTAATTTCTTAACTGATAATTTAAAAGAGAATAGGGTGGTAAAATCGCAATAACTACTGAAGCGGTAGAAATTTTTTGTTTAGAATGATAATTTTTTTACATTTGAGCAACATTTTAACAAACAAAATGACCGTATTTATGCTCAAAGCTCTAAGGAAGCTTCCCAATTAGTTGACAGAGTGCAACGTGGGCACTATCCGACTTCAGTGATGGTTTAATGGGGTATTAGCTATGAAGGAGTGACTGAGCCATACTTTTGTGAAAAAGGTATCAAAACATCGGCACAAGTGTATCAAGATACCATTCTTGAGAAGGTAGTGAAGCCCCTTAACAACAACATGTTCAATAATCAAGAATGGTCCTTCCAGCAAGACTCGGCGCCAGGTCATAAAGCTCGGTCTACGCAGTCTTGGTTGGAAACGAACGTTTCGGACTTCATCAGAGCTGAAGACTGGCCGTCGTCTAGTCCCAATCTTAATCCGCTGGATTATGATTTATGGTCAGTTTTAGAGAGTACGGCTTGCTCTAAACGCCATGATAATTTGGAGTCCCTAAAACAATCCGTACGGATTGGCAGTGAAATATTTTCCCATGGAAAGAGTGCGTGCTTCTAATGATAACTGGCCTCAACGTTTAAAGGACTGTATTGAAGCCAATGGAGACCACTTCGAATAAGCTTTTTATACTTTAAATTGTTTTATATTTATGTATTAAACTAACACACTGTAAAAGTAATAAATGTTATTTGCAATAGATTTTTTTTCCTTTGTCTCAGTATTTATGGCAAGACTAGGTATATATACTTACACTATTTCTTTGTGGCATTCAAATCCCATAAGGCGTACTATCCAAATCGAAATTCATAAATAGTTATGATTTCGATTTGAATAGTAGCCTGATAGCCGTTATACAATACAAGATATACTTGCATCTCACGTATCGAAGCCAGTGCGACATTTCTTTTTTAAATGCTCTATGAACCTCGATGAGCACTTTACACCAGATAGGCCCTGAGCTCGTTTACCATTTAGCAAAACCAATATATTGGATAAATTACTAATAATTGGATAAACACTTGGATAAATTAATAACTCAATCTTAACACATATTCTCATTGTCAATAAAACAGATGGAACAATTATTATTGTTATAATTTAGATGCTTAAAATTTAAACGATATTTACAAAATATTATTGTACCGACTTATATATAAAAGGAGATTTTAAGTTGAGAGAAACTCAAAATTTACTTATAATATTTTATTTTACTCTAACAACACACCTTACAATTTGTCCTAAATAATCAACCAGTAATATTTTTGCAAAACATTTGTTTTCTGTCAATAAACCTATTTGTATTGCGTTACTATTTTTGTGACATCACAACTTTTTTTTCTCTATATAGGGAGAAAGATTCTCTATACATACATCCGCAGATAAACATTAGTATTAGAGGTAAATCTTTGTTTTGTTAGATACACATGCTACCCACATTTAAAAAATTATATATATATTTTTACGAAAATACGTTCGAAATAAACTTTTGTTATTAAACAATGTTTATATTTTTACAATTTTGAAAACCTTAATACAACTATGGTTACTTGACATAATAAATAAGTTTTTTTTTCTCCTTTTATTATATCGATTAATAGTAAAGATGCTACAGAGTATTACATTGCGACGACTAGTCATCGTTACCTTAATTAATTTTAACTTAAAAATAATAAAATTACACATATATAAATACATATACATACATATATGTTGCACGCAGTACATTGATATTTGAGTACACAAACATCGCCACTAATATATACAAATGGTGAAATTATAATCTATTCAGTATATTTATAGACACGAGAATAATATTCAAAACATTTGATGGATGAATTTTATTGATATCACATTAGAAATTGAGACAATCGTTCAATCGATGATGCGATGTGACAATGCTCGTTTGTTTTTCAACATTCCAATTTATTGTAAAAAAAATAGTCTAAAATACCTAATATGTTAAAAAAAATCGACATGAAAACGACCGTATTCGTCAAATTAAAATACTAGTTTATGTTTAATGGATAAACATCCAACGCACAAATGCTCATTCTGTCTGTGCCCATGGACATCTACAACGTAATTGCGCCACCCACCTTGAGATATAAGTTCTAAGATCTCAGTATATGTAGTTACAACGGCTGCCCCACCCTTCAAACCGAAACGCATTACTACTTCACGGCAGAAATAGGCAGGGCGGTGATACCTACCCGCGCAGACTCACAAACGGTCCTACCACCAGTAAATTAAGTAAACTAAACCATATTCGATTAATTCTAAAATCATTTTCTCATCGACAACCGTGAGATGGATAAATGGTACGAGGCTTAGGTACTTAGGTTAAACCTAAAATGTGTATCATTAGTACTTGATAGTTAAAAAATAACTACTACATCCTACTATTGAACGATAAACAGAATATAAAAGTATATTTATATAATTTTAATAGCAATATTTCTATTCCTCTCAAAATACCTATTATATTTAATGGGATCGTATACGCAAAATATATTTTAAACTAATTTGAGGTGATTATTCGAAACATCCAGAACTTTGTCCACATAACGTTTGTATTATGAGGGAGGACCCCTTTGGGTTCCGGAAGTGACGTAAAATTTCAAATATGCCGAATAGATTATAGTCGGTACATTTATAGAGGGCTATTATGCTAAAGGTCTCCTACTTCCTCTTAAGGTTCTCGGGTATATAATTATCCTTACCGGGTATTCCGGATCCACCAGAATCACCTAGCCACGGGTACCTGAGAATTAAGATTGCGAATTAAGTAGATTAAAGCTGGATGATAAGAATTATATTATCTGCGTAAAACTCCTTACAGTTTTAAACTAACTTCCAATTTAGTCACAGTGTTTTTGAAAATTTGCATAATTACGCACAGGTAGGGAGATACCTACCTTTTTTTTTTTTTATTGCTTAGTTGGGTTAGCGAGCTCACAGCCCACCTGGTGTTAAGTGGTTACTGGAGCCCATAGACATCTACAACGTAAATGCGCCACCCACCTTGAGATATAAGTTCTAAGGTCTCAGTATAGTTACAACGGCTACCCCACCCTTCAAACCGAAACGCATTACTGCTTCACGGCAGAAATAGGCAGGGCGGTGGTACCTACCCGTGCGGACTCACAATAGGTCCTACCACCAGTGATTACGCAAATTATAATTTTGCGGGTTTGATTTTTATTACACGATGTTATTCCTTCACCGTGGAAGTCAATCGTGAACATTTGTTAAGTACGTATTTCATTCGAAAAATTGGTACCCGCCTGCGGGATTCGAACACCGGTGCATCGCTAGATACGAATGCACCGGACGTCTTATCCTTTAGGCCAAGACGACTTCGAACTACTATATAGGACGACTACCTATTTCTGCTACGAATCAGTAATGCGTTCACATAATTGGCACCTCGACCTCACGTCTCAAATGTTGCGGAATTCGGATTGTGGTGTCTATGTGCTTCAGTAACCACTTACCTCCTGAGCTCGTCGACGTATCTGAGAAAATGAAACGTGCTTAAAATATTTCAGGGCTCAGGTTGTGATGTATACGAACTCCTGTATTCACTTATTCGCAGGTAGACCGTGAGCACAATCGTGATTCAAAGCTAGTATAAAAAAGATGTGTGGTGTCGTGGGGACACCGGATAGGAACGAAGTTCTTTATTATAAAAATATTAACTTTAATTTCTTTTCGAGGTATAAAGAAAATAAAACTGGAGGTTTCGCAACAACCCACTCATTCATTCACAACACAGTCATTCGGTAACGTGCGAACTTATTGTGGTACACTTCATTCACGGTTGTTTGCATAAGAGTTAATGTATTGCGCAAACGAACGCTCTGAGATCGTGGTCAATGAATGATAAAAAAATATGTTATTTTTTGTACGTTATTACAAAGTTAAGTCGTACACTGTGCGCATCTATACTAATATTATCTATAGTAATATTATAAAGAGGAAAGATTTGTTTGTTTGTTTGTTTCGAATAGGCTCCGAAACTACTGGACCGATTTGAAAAATTCTTTTTCCATTAGAAGCCGACATTGTCCCTGATGAACATAGGCTACTTTTTTTTTATTTTTATTTATTTTATTTTTTTGGTTTCATGTGTGTTTTAATGTTTCCGAAGCGAAGCGAGGGCGGGTCGCTAGTTACTAATAAAAATCTTACGTTACGGATGTTTTTCCCGGTTAGGGTACCCCTCCACATCGTCCCAAAAGGAACATCGTTCGAAAAATCTGCACCAAATATATACTCACTGGTTAGGACACTCGCTGCAAGTCTCCATGTACCTCGTATCAGTGAAATTACTATCCGGTTGTTTGAACGAAAGAGCACACTTATTAGGCAAGTTGCAGGGAGCGGAAGGCAACTCTTTGTTGTCACAACGCCATGCTTCGTAGTTGTTGAGTGCCTTCACTGGTCGTGGATCCGTCATCCATGTTAAACTTTGCGTCATTGTTACAAACCATACGTCTTCCCTGTAATAAAGTTTGCATTTATTTACGTTTACAAAAAAATATATCTTACGATGCAATAGTAACATCAAATAGAAAGGAAATCATATTCAAATTCCAAGGAATCTCTTCCAACCGATCCTAACGAAATAAGAAATGACTGTCGCTAAAGAAACTGAAATTTAGGATATATTTTAATGATTATCATGTGATTATTCGATTCCGATTCACGAATACAACATTAAATATCACATTTGGAGATAAAGGAATTGGAAAACTCTCTTAGTTCTTTAAAATACGACAGATAAATTAAACAATGTGATGTTTGATAAAGAAAACGTAAAATTAACTTACAGATCTGCCGCCCATTTCAAGAACTTATGTAGACCAAGCTCAAGTTCTTTGATTTGGAACCAATTGGTGTGAAGCGGCATCATGTATGGGGCTCTGTTCTGCTCGTAATAACGACTGAAGTCTTCTTGTAACCATTCGAATACCTAAAGCATTACGTATATAAAGTTCCTTAATTCTTTTTTATTGCATAGTTGTGTGGACGAGCTCACAGCCCACCTGGTGTTAAGTGGTTACTGGAGCCCATAGACATTTACAACGTAGACGCGCCACCCACCTTGAGATACAAGTTCTAAGGTCTCAGTATAGTTACAACGGCTGCCCCACCCTTCAAACCGAAACGCATTACTGCTTCACGGCAGAATTAGGCAGGGCGGTGGTACCTGCCCGTGCGGTCTCACAAGAGGTCCTACCATCAGTAAAAGTAATTTATCTATGTAAATAAAATTGATCTGATTTATAAATAAAATATTTTTTTATTTATTTAAAAAGTTAATCTACCAAAATCAGGTTATTTGTATCTTTCGAAACGTTCTTTGTCTGCTTTCGCTAATTTCCGTATGCACTGGACCGATTATGACGAGAGTTTTATGGACAAGTAGCGTCACCCACCAGTCAGGATGAAGCTAGAATAGCACCTGGAGGTTACTGCCAGATAGTTAGACAAACAATACCATTAACTACAACTTGTCGTACGTGTCCTAAATACCGTTGAGAAATTAACAAAAATATATATGCGCGAACACATTATTCAATCCTTTACACTTTTTTTTTTATATTGCCTTTGTAGGCAGACGAGCATACGGCCCACCTGATGGTGAGTGGTTACCGTCGCCCATGGACTTCGGCAATGCCAAGGGCAGAGCCAAGCCGCTGCCTACCAGTGTAAATGCTTAACTTTTTTCTTTAAGTCACGTAAATATCCCGAACCGCACGACACAAAACGGAAACTAACTTATATGAGTACATACGCTCGCTCGCTGATACTGACACACGCCGAAAATACGTGAGTCGTGGCATCAAAGATGTCAAAGGGAAAGGTGAAGCATATTGCATACATACTCTTACGAATATTGGGAAATCTGATTCGTCGTCTGATGCGTCGAGTGTTGTACAGTGTTAAATTTCAGAAAGTTTTTTTTTCCTACCTATGCTGATAGCCTTGAGAGGCTATTTCAGCTTCACCCTAACGTGTGTAGGTGAGCTCACGGGACTCAAACCGGAGTGTTGCTAACACTGACCCTAGCAACAGCAGTGCTTGGCAGAATCTACCACCGGATCGGAAACACGACCCACTGAGAAGATCCGGCGAGAAACTCAGTGGGCGAATGTTTTTAAAGAACTTATTTAATACTAGCTTTTGTCCGCGACTTCGTCCGTGCGGAATAGTTACTTTGGCATAACGCTAAATTTTGCCCGCCACTTCATTTACGTAGATGGTGAAAATATTTTTGAATAATAGAATGTTAAGGAGCTATTTAAGGTACCGAAATCACGCTTTTTAACCGACTTTAAAACAGGAGGTTATTAGTGCACCGCTCGTATTGGACTTAGTGTGAGTTTATATAGTCTATGGCCTTCCTCAATAAATAGGCTATCTAACACTGAAATAATTTTTCAAATAGGACCTTACTGGTCCTGAGATAGTGCGTTCAAACAAACAAACAAACTCTTCAGCTTTATAATATTGGTATAGATATTCTAAGCGTATTATAATTCTAAGCGTATATATGTATATATAATTTTAGCGGGACTGAAAAACATATTAAATTCAAAAATAAGAACTACGACACAGATACTAAAACTTTACAGCGCAAATAATCTAAAATCCCTATTCCATGATAATTCTCATATTTCGTAAAAAGAAAGCCTCTATGGTTTAGATTGGACATTGATGAGTAGGATTATAATGAATCGATTGTTTTATTTTAAGATGTTATCGAGAGCTCGGGTATTTAGTCCTGTGAACGTGTGAAAAAGGTCGAACATCGATAGTAGGTACTAAAACAAAAACTGTCCCTGAAGTGCCAATAAAAACGCTAGAAATTTCACCTCAAACAAACAAAAGACATGCGAACGCAGAGATACAGTACCAGACAGAACTTTTTTTATTTTATTTTATGACCTGGTGACAGAGACCTTTAGGTCATATCTTATTTGGAACCAGACAGTACAGCACTACTGTGTTCTACAGGTACAATTATTTTTAGATTGATCGCAATATTTAAATATAACGAATTTGCTGCCTTTATTACTAACAACATAAATCTATACTAATATTATAAAGAGGAAAGATTTGTTTGTTTGTATGTATTGAATAGGCTCCGAAACTACTGAACCGATTTGAAAAACTCTTTCACTATTTGGAAGCTACACTATTCCCGAGTGACATAGGCTATAATCTTTTTTGAAAAAAATTAGGGATCCTTACTAAAACTCTAATAATGTAACCCACGGTGTAAAAAAATACCAAAAATATTCTATACATCCCGTGCCCTGCGAAAACTATCCATGATACAATAAAATAATGTACTGCGACTTTACAAAGTCTTACTTTACTTACTTTACAAATAATAATATTATTATTTCTGTTCTACAGAACACATTATTATTTACAGAAAGTGTCGCGCCAGCATATGTCTAACTATTATAGTTATGCCGTAAATAAGTGTTATTTTATTTAAAAAAATAAAACAACGTCAAATATCGTTGAAATTTTTGTTAAAGACCCAAACGGAGCCGGAGCGGGCCGCTTGTTTATGATATAAACGGAAGATATATCTTTATAAGGTCCCGCATTTCAAAAACACGCATGTTAAAATGCTTAATGAAATTATGTCCTAAATTTTGTTTAATAATAAAATTATAAAGATACGTTTACACGGCACGCCGATTTAATTACTCAGAACGAACATGATATCATATTTCTAAATACATTTACAAAGGTTTATAAATTACCTATTGGTTCGTGAAATCTTAATAAAGAGTGAAAAAAGTTATAGCAATTTTAACCGTAATTTTGTCTATCTAGATAACTGACTTTTTATTGTGCCACATAGACAATCGAACTCACAGCCCACCTAGTGTAAAGTGTCTGTTCGTGGCCAAAGACATTTCAGCGTGGATATGTCAGTTGTCCTGAGACAATTTTATAACTCTAGTCTTACTCTCACGAGTGCTCCGCGGCAGAAATGCCCTTGAGATCATAAAAAATAGCTTAAATAAAACAATAAATAACATAAATCACACCCGAATTTTCTTAAGAGAAATTCAGGATATTCTTTTTTTTCTTTATTGCTTAGGCGGGTGGACGACCTCACGGCCCACCCGATGTTAAGTGGTTATCGGAGTCCATAGACTACATCTACAAAGAAAATGCCGCCAGATATCTTGAGATATGAGTTCTAAGGTCTCCGTTTTTTTACAGTAAAACAGCTGCCTCACCCTTCAAACTGAAAGGCATTACTGCTTCACGGCAGAAATAGACAGGGTGGTGGTTCGTTTTTTTTTTGCCGCAAAGCAGTCAAGCATTCCAATTTAAAGACCTTCCTTCTTAACTACAGTTTATAAATAAACCTCAAGTCTAAAATAGCGCTCTCTTACGATTCCACAAGCACTTCACAAAACCATATCAACCAAAGCAATTTTCTAAAATACAACAATATAACGTAAACAAATTTCAATGAAATCTAACTTAAGCGAAAATTGAAAATCCACTTTTCGTGGTCGTTTCCTGAATAGCCCGTAGTAAAGCCCGATATAAAGTAACATGATATCGTTAGGTGCACCGCTCGCTCTGCGGATATGAAATTATTTTCTGAGAGCACCTTCCGTTCCAGTTCTAACCTCGACTACGCCATTAATGTTGGATTAAATAAGTTATACGAACTAGATAAGTTTTTATGCATCGCTAACGGTACGACGAGAGACCTATCAGATGGATTCGAAAATCAAATTCAAAAAGCAAGAGCATGTTTTAATTAAAACTACTTTTGCGATTTAATATTGCGTTTTCTTTTAAATGACATTATATTATAACTAAACGTGTCGAATACTATAATACATGTTACATTCTTTACACTTTACTTTCGTATACTTTACAGTATTTTACAGAATTTTACGTGTTCACCACGGGCGACTCAGTCGGTGAATTAATTATACTTACTAGTGGTCCCGCAGTAGTCGAAATTCGACTATAATTAATTGGAATTGTAAGTTTGTACACTATTATGATTGTATTTTATACTTCTATAATCACAAATTTCGCCAAGGCTACTCTATAAAAATATTAATGAAGACAAACAATATTTAATCTATTCTCAATTTGACCACAGACGTCAAGAACAAAAGTTTGACAATAAATAGTATGCATGCGCGGGTGCGTCAAATACATGGTATGTAGTGTGTGTAATGTTTTCTTTATTGATTTAAAGTATCTTTTATGCATTATTTAAAAAAAATATTAGCATTGTGCACTTCTTCTCTATATTCTCTATAAGTGTAGAAATACTCCTCCGTCCGCGCAATTTTCGTAAAAAGGGATACAAAGTTTTTGCTTCACGTATTAATATATAGATATACTACGACTCGCAAAAACCGAAAATAATATTTTAGTATGTTACAATAAAACTTTTTCAGAGAATTAAAAACTGCCTTATACATACAAAGTCATACGTGCTACTAAATGTAAATCTGTTTCCAATACTACATATTTTGTGTTAATGTGACAAAACGTTTATTTCTTCAAATTTTTTTTTAAAAATACAATATTCTTAATTTAGGCTATTATGGGCCTAATGAAAAGAAACTGCGGCAGTTGCTATGAGTTATTTTTTTTTTACAAAAATTCGAGTCTCGCTAGTATAACTAGATTCCCCCCTGAAGTGACGTCACCCTTAACGTGAATTGTTTTATATATAGGAATGTTTTGGTTTTTGTGAAATTAAATAGCACAACATAAATTTTTAAATGTAAAATTAACTTTAACATTTCTAAATAACAGATTCACTTATGTCTTTCGATCGCCTCATGAGTCAAGTGGTTAGTGACCCGGATCACTATACCCCGAGATCCTAGTTTGATTTCCGGCCGGAGTCAAAGTAAGGTTAACGTCTGAGTGCACCTGTTCCTTGTGTGTTTCTGGTACTCAAAACACAAGAGAAAATCTAAGCTTGGTGCTAATGATAATGGAACGATTATTTATTTTACTTTTGGTCTTAGTGAGCTAGAACAATAGGTTTTTTTACCTACCTAATGCATGATGGCCTAAGGAATTATTCTATTAAGGTAGGTGAGCTCACGAATCTGAGAGAGTTTGCTAACACTAGCCCTAGCAAAGGCAGTGCTACCACTGGATCGGTATCGCGACCCACTGTAAAAATCTGGCGAGAACTCAGTGGGTTGTCTCTATGGGTTACATAGCACATCGGTACTTGAAGTGCCTAATGCTTTGATCAAGAAGATTAACTATATTACGTAAACAATAACAAAAACTAAGATTTAAGTTTCCTTTATTCGCTTACCTCGTTAGCATCGTGATTATGTAGAACGCATTGGTCCAAGTAAGGACAATGACCTCCCTCGAATGATTCCACGTAGTGAGCATTGAATGGTATCTCCCAAAGTCCTGTTATTTTCAAAACAAAATTGCATCGATTTCAATAGATAGCTTTTACTTATAATTTATTACTGTCTATGAAATTTAGAAATTCACTGTTATTTATCGTTAATGTTGCGAGTGAATCTGAGCCATAATAATATGTTATATACATATATCCCCCATATATGAAAATATATTCTCCATTTATTGTACTGACTTGCAAGCCACCTGTCGTAGACCAACGCTTCTATGATAGAAGTTCTTTGTAAATTTCAACCCAATAAGATAGCCGACATACATAGATCAGGAATAATCAAACGTACAAACTATACATTTCTAAATACTACATTAGGTGCATTCGCTGCCTTTTAATAAATTTTGCTACATAAATGTGGATCCCAAAAAAGCGAAGCACTATAATTGCTGTCTTTTTATTTCCTAAATAGTGAGGTGAAAATTAATTTTGAAAATTCCATCTCACCCGGGAACGATTTAGTGGGGCATGTTCCGGACTTGCACTCGTGGGCGATCTTGTAGTCGAGCGTGTAAGGCCACACCGGGATCGGTAAAGGAGGCACGCCCACTGAACTGTCGTAGATGTATCCGAAGTCTTCTAACACCTGTTTAGAGATTAAATGGGTGAGAATCTGTACGGGTGAGTGTTGAAACTACATGGTACCTAACAAAACGTACAAAATAAATGGAATTTAAAAACTAAAAGTAATGCTGAAAAATATTTACGTGTAGGTATTTTATAAACTCAACTTATATAAAATTATGAAGAAAGCCTTTATATGATTATAATCAATTTACATAATATGTATACGTCTTTACGGTAATTAACGACCTGAAACATACATACATACTTTCGAAACATTATGTAATAATTTGTTTTCTTGTTAAAATCTCCAAAGTCCTAATTAGTACTAAAATATGTATAACTCCCTAGCTGGTGAAAGCCTTACAATATTTAATATAAGTATTCAGACCGAAGATAAGTTGAAAAAGAAATATTTATAAATTATAATACATTTATTTACGCTAAGACTCGGAATAAGTATGTCCTGTTGTGATCATATGAAAAAGTTTTATTATTATTTATCTCTTGCATCGTATCTCATCTCTAAAATATATAAATTTAATATTTAAGGGTCTATTTATCCGATAGTGTTGGTCCAATGGAGTTCAAAGTTGTTGTATAGTTGTTGTTGACACTTTAGAGAAGTTTTCTGGTATTGTTCCAAGAAAAGGCTGTATCTATAGGTATATAAAAAGGCAATACAGTTAAGTGCCATTTTCTCCTCCGCTCGTCAATCGATTTTTCTTTTTGTTTAGAGAGTTATCAATAAAAATTTTGGAAACCTTTTTTTACATAGCCATCCATTGGATTTAAATAGCATTTGAAATATTCAGTATAAATGTTTAAATTGTTGAAACTTGACATAGTTGAAGGTTGGTAACGGGTTGGTTATGCCCCTAACAATACTGATGGTCACGAACGACGATGCCAACTCACCAGATGGGTCTTGAGGTCGTCGGCCCAATCAGTCATCCTTACTTACCCTCTTTACATCGAGATATAGAAGGATAAATTATACCTTATAACCGGTTTTTAGATCTTACAATTTTATTTTATACGCGCCGCAAAAACCGAATAGAAATAGAACTGTATTTTTTTTGTTTTTTTCACGCCGTCAAGGGAAATGCATCAATTGTCAAACAATCGTACACGTACAACGCCGGGTAACAAACCATTGACGTAACAAAGCTCCTTTTTATTTATCTGCGGTAAGTTTATTTATCTATTCGGTTTTGAAATTGTACACATACACTTTTATGTAAATTTAATAAGGTAATCAAAAAAATATGGATCAAGCAAAGCCGTTAAATTTATAATTAGTGACAATTTCGACCTTTATACTAGTAATATACAGTATTATATCCGATATATCATATCAATATCAATGTTAGGATGTATTGTATGTATCAAACAAAGTCCAATCAATAACTATGTTAGGTCTATGGCAGCCCGTATTGATGGGAATCGATCAAACGTGGAAGTGGTTGAAATCGAATGATGGATTTATTTACGTACCTACGACGTTTACATTGCGCTCAATCGATTTTCTTATATTCGTTTTGGATTGAAAAATAAACTCGACTTCAATTTGGATTCATCTTAATTCGTTTCTCGTAATAGCAAATCGTGAAACATTTTTCTTTTTCATAATTACAACAAATAACTTACGTCGATCCCGCACGACACCTACGGAGGTAATTATCGGTGTACAAGCCAAAATTTGGTTGTCATGACAATATATTAATCGACGTAAGGAATCGGAAATAATTTTCTGGTATACTTTGTCGATATAATTTGTTTCCACTTCAAAAGGAAAACGTGACTTTTCCACCAGCATAATATTTCGAATTAATTACGTGAATTCCCTTGAAATTGGAGCTCATTTCATATAAATATTGGTCGTGTTTCAAATCATTTAGTTTTTTTTTTGTTGAGTTCTTCGCAGTGGGACTAATTAGATTTCATTTAAAATTATTTTAATTATATTCTAGTAATTTTTGTTTATTTGAATCAACATTGACAACAAATAGACAAACAGCCGATAAACTGCACCTAAGTCAGATAAGTACACCTAAGCACTAATCGTAACCTTTCCTATATAATTTTCCTAAAGTTTCATATTTCACAATAACCGAACCGTTACAAATCTAAAATCTCTAGAAACACTAAAATTTTTAAGTAAGGTTGTTATTTCCATTTAAAAAAATACGAATACTAAATAGCCTTCATTTATATAACGTTGTTTTTAAAGAACTATGATTACTTGTTTTTATAGCACTACTTAACCTTCACTCTGCAGCCGGCTGTCTTCAGAACATTAGATAGTCTGTTAATCTAGTGATAAGTTTACTGTAGACATCAAATTCAAATAAAATAAAATCTAGTTCATAAAAAGTATTTTGATTACACCGATTTCTCTAATTTAAGGATTTGGCAGCCATTACACGCATTCACGTTTTGATAATAATTATCAACGGTATCCATTTAAAACTGTGCGGACCGTGAACGAGTCTGCTCGTCTACAAGGGCATATATACATCGTATAATTTAAGCTTACTTTGAACTGCGTATTCCTGCCAGGCTTCAGAAACGGTGCTCGGGCCCCCACGATCTCCGACCGCGATATGTTCGCAAACTTCTTAAGGATCTCTCGCATGCCGATCATCTCACCGGCCCATTCCTCGTACCCTTTGTCTTGTAAGCCTTGCTGTTGCGAAACTGTACCTGTTGCTATCTGAAAAATGTTTAAACAATTTTATAAGCTTGTTTTTTAAAATGATCAAAAACGTTTTATATAAAACATCGTTCATACGAAAATAAACGGCCATTAAGCCACAATGCGATCCGCATTTTTGAGTCCAACTAATTATCGCAGTCACAGTTAATTTCACTAATTCATTGCCGGCAAACAGGTAAACCACAATATTGTCGTTAGCGCGTATTTACAGTGAAATATCAAAATGATCACCAAACACATAATTACAGCCATCAAACAATTGCCTCTCTTGTTTACTAAAACATAATTGAAATGGCAGATAGACAGATAAGAACCTTACTAATTCTTACTATTTTCTACGATTCAGAATGCTATTCTTGTTGTTTTTTTAAATTAATTAAAACCTCAATTTTGAAACAATTTCGAGTTTTCATAAAAGAAAAGGTACAATTAATTTTACATTGATAAATTTCGCGATTCATGTTAAAGCTCTTCTAGTAAATTGTTATACCTAAGAAATAAAATATGTATATTAAAATTGAACTTTAAAACGAATTAAAACAACTAACAATTAAACCTTGGTCAATTTTGTGAAAGTTTTTTTATTAATTGAGGCATTTGTTTTATACAGTAGTCATTGAATTAAGGCTTTTTGTTTGCATAGACATGTGAACGATCTGACGTCTCCCCCTAGTGTTAAGTGGTTACCGAATCACGTAGACATCACAAGGTGAAAGCTGCAATCCACTCAAGCACAAATAGGCAGGACGGTGGTACCTACTCATCTGGGCTCATAGGACGTCCTCTCTCCTCAATAAAACCACAAGCTCTTGAGTGCTCAGTCAGGTTACTCAGATACCCTAAAATAGACTGACCTCTTTTCCGCCATAAAAATTATACCTTTTAAATTTAACAATTTAATGCATAATAAATTACAGGCTAACTGTAAAAGTAATGTTCTTAAAACAATCATACCTCATGTCCATCGTGTGCGAGAGCTTGTACCATCACGTAGTTACTGGAAATAATAATTAAGATTTACTATATAAGTGATCCCAAATTAATATGGAACACTCCATAACGAATGAACAATAAAAGACCTAATTGCGTGTTCTGTACCTAGTATAATAAGAAAACAACATTTAATAAAGCCCTTAATCTTTTTTTAAATTAATATTCTAAACAGTCTTGTTTTAATACGCAAAACTGAACTACTCTCTTCACTGAATAACAGAGAGGAGAGGGATTCTGTTTAAGAAAAATCTTTTTTTAAAACAAAAGAGTTTTAAAGGTTTTAAATGATAAAGGTTTTTCTTTACATGCACACTAATTAATTTATTATTATAGTTACAAAGCAAAATACACAATAGAATTTACGAAAAATGCCGAGAAAAATACGGTCTAGGTTCACGTAGAAGCTCACCTAAATAATGTTTCTAATGTAGCGATAATTTATTATTTATAATGTTCACTGAACTCGTTATGTAATGTATTCCAGGATTAACTCAGTCTACTGATTATACAAAATACACAAATACAAACTAATCTCAATAATAGCTTAACCGATCTGTGGTTTTCAGTACCTAACGTTTTAAGATAAGTTTGGATCAACATTGAGTGTTCGATCAATTCAAATTAGTTGATAAAATAAAGCACGTAGTTTGATTTATATAAATGCTAATATATACCTGTATTCATGAGACAAGAAGAATGTGCCCTTTATAGGACATCCGTTTGGATTGTTAATCTTTCCTTTGAAGACTTTCTTGTACTTGTCGAAGTTGTTCAAATTTACGGCTCCATCGAAAGTCAACATTATCATTTGAGGTGTCTGAAGAGATTAGTATAGTGTTCATTGAATTATCAATTTCAAACAGAGAAAGAAAAGCAATTAGTCAAAAGGCAGGTATAATTATATTATACAATAGGCAGTCTTGTCGGTAAAAGGATCGGAAAAATGGATCTCCATCGGATAACCATTTTTTTTATTACGGTATACTATTATTAACAATATTCCGAATGATCAATCAAAATTATCATTAAAAGATTAAGTGTGTAAAGATCAAACAGAGCAATGTTCTACATTAATTTTCATTGATAAACTCACTTCTTCAGGGTCGAGGCCGCCGGGGATCAATGTACCATCTTTGGAACAGAAGCAGTACGGTAATTGGCATTCCGCAGGCTCGCACTTTGTAGCTAAATCGAGCGGTACTTCTGTTATAGGCGCCGGTGCTGTTGGAGAGATTGAATTTATTGTTTAGATACTTAATTTGTACCGATCGTGGGATGATTACTAAGATATCCGATATAGGAATATAATATAAATGCAATCATAATGCTACATTGATATGTGTTAGCAAATTATAATAATGCGTAAGAAATACAGTGAAAGTAAATAATTAAAATATGTATTAATGTTGAAAATATAATGTGTTATCATATGATAATGGTTTTCAATTCGCTTAAATAATATTAGGCAGGCATCGCTTTAACTTTGACAATGTAAGTCCACTATTATAAACAATGGACTATGAATACTCGTTACGTAACAAGGTATAATAAAATATATAAGAAATTGAGAACGTTAGAAAAATTAAATACATAATTCAAAATATTACAAATAATGTTTCTTATAATGTTTTGATGAATATTTTTAACACAGCCCTCGAGCAGATCGAGGGCGTACATTTGATTCTGTTGTAAATTTACAGAAAGAGATAAATTTTTTTTGGATAAATTAATAGTGGTTAAAATATATTAAATGCCCAATGGAAAATTTACATCTCTTGATTTCTTTTGTGAAACGTATTTTTGGGAGATTCTTCAACTTATGTACCTACCGAATATAAATCATTAGCAAGCGACGGGTTCGATGAGAACGACGATCGGGTTTTACCATAATATTACCCATTTCTTACAAACTAGATCGACTGATTACTTCACGTCGGCTATAGCCTAGCCAGCGATACTCACGCGGCCTCTGGGCTTGTTGGGCCTAGGATCGTATGTTCGATTTCCACATAGAGCAAATGTTCGTGTGACGAACAGGATTATTTATTCTTTGTTTCAGTGTATCCATATATGTACAAATATACATAAACGTATAAAAGGACCTACATATATCAGTCTCTTGTTCCCATAGTACCGGGAATCCTAGTTTGGGTCTAAATGACCATATACCTTGTCCCCAACTATTAATTTCTTATATAGTATACTTGAGACATTAGAAATTATATCTCAAAATGGGTGGCGCATTTACGTTGTAGATGTCTATGGGCTCCAGTAACTACTTAACACCAGGTGGGCTGTGAGCTCGTCCACCCATCTAAGCAATAAAAATAAAAAAATACTGCACATCGGCTAACTATAAATTTATTTCTTCAAAAACTTATTATTACTGTGCGATGCTTTCCTGCTCATAGTAAACTTTGGTGGTTTTTTTTTTCACAAAAAATTGAATGCTTACTGGTTGGTATGGGTCCACATCTCGCTTCTGCTTTGAAGGTGCAGTATTTGCTGATGTCGTCAAAATATAATCCTGAAGGACATCTGTTTAAATACGGGTACCCATCGACACACTGCAATCAAAGAATAAAAATGTCAAAAACAACCTAAAATTTATTGTCTTTCTTAATAATTAAATAAAATTGAATCATTGAGTTATTAGGTTACCTTGAAACTACCCACATTTTCAGTTTTTATGAAGCCGCTTCCGTAAAGTCATCCCAATCCCTTACCAATATTTTTATAAGTGAATTCTTCATTAAATTCGGTTAAAACATTTAAGTTATGGTAAAAAAAATAATTTAAAAAGTAAAAAAGAAGGAATATTACGTATATAATAACGGGAACTATGTAAACGTTTATTAATAAGGCAATATATTCATTAATAAGCCATATATGTAAACACATGAATTGCATTTACAACTTATATGTATACATACATACCTTTAAAAATACTGTTTCATTTAAAAAAAAATTACCTTCAATTTCATATACAGTCGTGAGTTCTGGAATATACTCGCGTATTAGTAAGGACTTAGGCCGACCGTTTTTATTTTTGAATGCGCACAATTTCACAGACGTAACATAAACTCAGCTGTAATCCCACGGGAAGCAGTCACGCGGGGCTTACATTATTACATATCTACGTAAAAAATACCTACATTTTTTATGCGTAAATGTTCGCCGCTTGTTAGAAACAGTGTCCTACTTTTGCGAGAGAATAAACTGAAATTAACAACGAGTTGTGCGTATCGTTTAATATATTTTTCGAATAAGGAATAGTACACGGTATCTAGGAATAGTACACGGTATTTTCTTATCTGCTTATATTTTTACACCATATTATAATGCATCAAATAATAACGTAATTGTTCATTTGCTTCATTGAAATCAAGAAGAATAACAAACACTCTTTATTTTTTTGGAACAATTTTGTACTTCAACATAAGAACACACTGCCTGATGTGTACCTATTAACGTTGTTAATATCATTAGTGGCACTTGTTTTTCAAGCAATCGCTTGCGAATACAAATTAATAAAAATAAAAACTAGTAATCGTACTGTTATGAACGCTGTAAGACAGAAGTTCACCACGCATTCAATAAAAACAAGGTCTTGGGAAACGTATCCCGAAATCGAAGACTCGTGGTGGCTCTGAAGTACCTATTGATGACATTGAGAAATAATTTTCTATTTTTATATTACACTAGGATATTGTATGCGATTAAACTCAAATAATCAAGTCAGCTAACGCACAATGTTTACGGACACATTCAGCAAGAGGCATCCACTCGCTGTCTATACTTTACATAACAGATTCACAGCATATGAAATAAATAAAGGACAAATATTTATCTTAGTGTAATATGAACATATATACACACAAAACATATAAAATAATAATATCGTCAATCTAGTCAATGTTAATTAAAAATGCATTATTGCGCGAGTCTTGTGCTCGTTCTACTTAATATATTTATAAATAAATAAAAACGTATATCAGCAAACCTAATCACGTATCCCACATATTGCTTAAAACATAAATTCTTAAATACATTAATAAAGCTATAGTTTTTAAGATTGCACATAACACAGTATTCGAAAAATATTTTTATTTTACAAACACACTACGCAGCGGTAAAGGCATTAACATTAAACAGACATTGATAATAAGGACACGTCTGTGTGAATAACAAAAAGCTTAATAAATTCGATCACATCCTCGTTGACTAAATACCTGTTACTCGAGTAATAAGGTCGAATTCTTTTGGTGAATAATACAGAAGTACGTATTTGTTGTGTGACTATCAAAAGATACTAAAATATTTAACTATGGATTCATGTATTTTGATTTATGAGATGATATCTAGCGTACAACTAATCGTCTTAATTCAAAAAGACCAACGGCAAAATCCAGCCTCGGGTTCCCTGAGGAATTTTTAAATCTTGAACAAGATTACTGGTGACACTACCACCAGTAAGTAATCTTGAACAAGATTACTTACTGGTGGTAGGACCTCTTGTGAGTCCGCACGGGTAGGTACCACCACCCTGCCTATTTCTGCCGTGAAGCAGTAATTCTTTTCGGTTTGCAGGATGGGGTAGCCGTTGTAACTATACTGAGACCTTAGAACTTATATCTCAAGGTGAGTGGCGCATTTACATTGTAGATGTCTATGGGCTCCAGTAACCACTTAACACCAGGTGGGCTGTGAGCTCGTCCACCCATCTAAGCAACAAAAAAAAAGCATATCATAGTGTACACGTGCATGATAATAACTGATAGGGAGAAGATGTCGGTTGTTAGTATGCCGTCAGCTCCGATAGTCATCGATGCTATGGTTAGATGATAAAAAATTCAACGAGATCTCAAACAGTTTTCTAGAATACCCTATGGTTAATGCGATAACACGCAGACAAAAAAATATTTACCAGTAAGTTGCTCCATTCCAATGTAGTTACATTGAACGCTCAACAGTCTAACAAGTTTTTTTTTTAATACCTAGAGTGCATAATGAAATATTTGGACACGACGAAATCGGAATTTAAAAGTCATAGTGACCTAGCAATTGAACTTTTATTAATGGTGTATTTATTTCCACAGCAATAGAAAAGAACAAAAAAAAAACAAACAAAGTCTAATGTCAAAAAATGCATTTTGCGTCTTTATTGGTTCGTGCCCTGTGCTGTCGCGCATCGTTTATATTGTTATATAATGCCATCTATATGGCGTACTCTTACCGGCGTAACAGCGATAGCGCCGAAAGTCTAACGAATATCGAAGGGTCAAGTAGCACCTAGAACGCTCGAGAAGTACAACGCCATCTATTATCAGATAGCGGAAACATAATACTCGAAATGTATGGAATATTCTCGATAATTCTAGGGATGTGGTATCGGCTCTAAAAGCGTTGCAGAGATAGCACGCAGTTAGTCAGTAATCGGAACTACTCGAAGCGAAACAAACGGAACCTGAAGCGAAGCGGAAGAAGCGAATTGAGAATTTTAAAGTGTTTGTGAAGTGTTTTAAGTGTTGAATACAGTTTTGAGTTATACTTCGGTGGAATTTTATTTATTCCGAACCCCAGCGCGTAACAATATTATGAAGTTGAAGCTTTGGACACTTCTGCTCTTAGTTACATGGTAAAGGCTTCCGGAATAATACCATCAGCGAACAAAAGGTGGCACGTGACTAATAAAAAAACCTACGCATTTCGCTTCGTATTTCTCGATAGCAAATAAAGCACAAGCGGGTGTCACTTGTTTAAATTAAATCAAGATATATTGGTTTCATACCGGTCTATCCTTGAAAATGTCAATATTTGTGCCAGGCAACAACTACTACAAACATTTATGTCTACTGAGTACTGACCGACTAGTGAGACGGTATTATTAAAACTTTGGAATGTAATTATACTATACAAATAAATTTATTCAACATTATGCATTTATATATTCATCTGTATGCACAAATATTACAGCGGTGAATCAAAGATGGTGTAGACAGTACACTGAGATGTGCTTTGCTTTATTGTTACTTATTAAAGAGAAAATAAGAACAAATAAAATCTATATACCTACTCAAAATGTATACTATAATTGACATACGTATACATATATCTATTATAAAAAACATATATGTATAAGACAACACAAAAACTACAGTACCTACATTTCACAGAATATATTTACACAATGAACAAATAATACTTAGTTGAAAAAAAAAAAGACAATCAATTAAAGCAGTTCAGGAACTGAACTAAACGAGTTCAAAATTGATAGTTATATTGGCATTACACTTATATTATACAGCTTTAAATTTATTAGCCGGCTGTCTGTCAAGCTGCTTATGAGAAGGGGTGACCCATAGCCGAGTGACTCGAGCTATGCCTGATACTTCTTCAGCAACTGTTTGTTTCTTTCAATAACTAAAACTCTCTAAGTCAACAGGGTGATGACCTACCTATTCCTATCGGGAAGCAATCCTGCTATCCCGTTCGACTGGTAGTAGAACTATTATTCTAATGCAATTGATAATTCAACAACATATTTCTAGATTAACAGTATTCCCGTCATCACAGTGCCATCTTTAGCAAAGCGTCGCACTGAACGTCTTACGTCATATGCGATTGGGAATATTTTCCAAAATTTATTATTCGATGTTCCGATACATGATTTATAATACAAGATGACGAGGTTGACCACCCAATGCGTGTTGTATTGCCAACGCAAGATGAAATCGATGAATATGTCCAAGGATAAACCTAAACAAAAAACTTGTTTCACATCAATTTAAATGACAAGACAATATGCGTAATACCCTATTATCCAATAACATAATAATATAAAGACTCGTTCAATATCGCTCGGAAATAATAATAAGTAACATATAAATTAGATTTCTGTGATCGGTAGTGTTCTCGAAAATGAACACGAATTGTAAGGCCTTTTTTACTTGATGCAATACCTAACAGAAAAATTATCTTTTACCAGTGCTTTACACAGTGCACGCAATTTAACAGAAGTATTCTTTAATCTTTGACGCGCGGCATCAGCCACTTCGTGGGAACGCAGGGGCCATTCGCAAACCTTCAATAAGATTTTATAAGCATAACTTACTCAAACAACCAGTATTTATCAATAACAATATAAAATGATTTGTTTGTGTGGGTAGATTGATATCTTACTTATTTCTGTCACAGGACATTTGAAGGGTGGGACAACCGTTATACAACACAATTAAAAATTTGGCCTCATGTCTCAATGTTGATGGTGGTATTCCTATTGTCTAGTGGTTCCCGTAATACAAGGTAAGCCCTAAGCTAGTTCAATTGTAGTTATTCGAACATCTTTGATTCCATTTCCAAGTGCATTGATTTCGCACAAAAACATTCATAAAATGTCAGAAAATACGAAGATTAAACGTAGCTTGCATCGTTCAATCCTTTTAATACTAAATAAACACGTTAAATAAGGAAAATAAAGAAGCTTTACAAGTAAATATCTAAATTGCGAATCTTACTTGATAAAAACGTCTGCAGGTGGCTGGGTCGGCGAAATTCCCATTACCCTGTGTTCCTTCGGGACAAACAAACTGCTCTTCCTCCTTATCTTTCTGTTGATGTGTACCTGGAAACGAAATTGAAGCGAACTTCGATGAATTCAAATAAATAAGAAACCACGAACCTGAGAGCCAATTTACGATGCTTCTAAAAATAATTCAACGTGAAATTTAAATGCTCTGTGACCAGGAAACTGCTCGAGAATTTAGTCGGTAAATATTTGTTCAAACATATTATTTATTTTTAGTGCATTCTCACAATATGTCACTTAAAGAACTTGGTTATATAAAATATCAGGGTAATATTTTGACACACCTAAATAACCGGTGATATTAAACGAATGCGTAATATCTTCACAAAAACCTCCGTAATAAATTTAAGCGTTAAAATCCCAAGTCCAATGGCTACATTTTGATCAACTGGACCCCGAACGTCAAATATTTTTCAACTCTTTTACCCAATTATGCAATAAAATAAAAAGGCGAACAAAATTAACTAGGCACGGGTTTTTTTACGTTTTCTCAATAATAAAAGTTCCGGAGAGATCATCCTCGAAGCCGGAAACTATCTTAAAGACTTAATTACTCAATTGATTAACCAAATGTTTGCCTTTTTTTAGTCTTCTCGAGGCAGTAAACGTCGCGCCTTAGATCACTATATTGTACTATGACGTCAGCGTTGAAGAACAGAATACAAATTTTGTAATCAACAACTTTAAGGATATCAGAACATTATTAATCGATATTAATTATTTCTTAAAATAAGTTTTACGTTTTTTTTCTATATTCCTCCGCAAGAATAATCTTCTATTGTGCCCTATTAACTCAAACACTTAAAACATATAATATTTTTATTTTATTAAAACAGCTTGGTTTTCATTTCCGGTCACATTACGCAATTAAACTACTGGACAGCAAAAAGTAAAACGTTCACGGATGTATGATAGATATAGTCTACAAGCAATTGTAGTTGCACTAATACAATCCAAACGTTTCAACATTCATTAACACCTATTGTTTCATCAAGAAAAGAGAAAGCCGCTTACATAATAAATGATATGCATGGTTTAAATATAATTTGCCTCGTTAAGCTTAGATATATTTCGCAAAATAAAAAAACTACATAAATTTTACAAATGGATTAAGTTCGACTATGTTCCGCACCTATAAATGTTCCGAGCATTTTCGTATTTTGTACCCTTTAAGTACAAATACCTAAGCTATTTTATTTTTTTAATCTAAATTATTAAGATTTCTATGGTTGTAACGGTATCACATAATTTATAAATTCCACCTTAAAGCTATATTAAGTAAATGTTGAAAAAATTCACTATTGCATGACAATTTTTTTAAATGTATTCAAATTTTAAAATTTTGAAGAAATCCTTTCTGGTAGGTACTAAAATAGATATTGAGCATTATAGGTAGATAGTATCGTGATGTATCTGTCCATCCGTATACATTGATTGCGTGCTAAATAAATAATTAAGAATGTCTGGCGTCAGTGCAAGTAGGTCTGCTGGCCTCGTACTAAAAAATCTTTAGTGACTTACTATGCGGCAACTTACAAAATCGTTTTTAAATGTCGATATTACTTACGAACACGAATCATTTCTGCGAATCAAAGAGTCAAGAAGAGAGTCTAACTTTAGTCTATGTACCGAGCAAAATGGAGTTTTTAGACGTAGCTGCGGACGAGTTGTTGTTGAATAATATTTTGCATTAAGTCTAAAAATTTATTTCTTACTACTAAAATTACTTTATTATTCTTTTTTTAATTGAAATACAAACGATAGCTTAGGTTATCATACAAAAAAAAAACAAGTTTTGACTGCCAAAAAGTTTTGTATCGTTGGTTAAATATTTATTTTAAAAAAATCGATGTCCTAAATCAATCGAATGCTCACAGAAAGAAGTGAAAAAAATATCCCTAATCCTAATTCGATAAATTTTACGCTTTCGAACTTTTGTACAGATTAATTAGTATCTGTTTCTAAATAGTCTCTTACAACATTAGATATAAAAAAAAGATTTAGAACTCATGACATAATAATTTTAAGTTGCACAATAAATAAAAATCCTAGAAAATATACATACAGCTAATATAAAATAGCTTTCACCGTATAGTTTTGCCGTAAGAGTTACGTCGCTAGTTAAATTGATGGGACTTTTGCTTGCATAAGATGACAGGGTCGATTTTTACGAGAACCTAAATATTTGTACAGAACAAAAAGTCGTATGTTCACTTACACACATCGAAATAACAAAAATATATTTAACTAACCGTTGATTAAAAGCACACAAACAAGGAGTACTCGCAAACTGGCCATAGTTCTTGATCGCGCTACGTACGCGCGAGTCGACATGATCCCTTTCACCGTCGCGTGGGCACTGAGGAGTGCGAGGTGCAACGCTGCCCGCCATCCACCAGCCGACCTCCGCATACAGCTTTCTCCTTAGACCCCTTAACACTCGTCACTCAACAAATAAAAACACTACCGCATGTACGTCACGGAAACACTAACTGCCACGTATACCTACACCTTGTGAAGGAACCGCAATATTCATTAATTTATTTCGTTTTAGTAACTTTATATTTGTAAATTATATCGAAAGTGTAAGGTTCCGCAGTTAAAGAACGCACTTCTAACAGCTACGTACACTTTTAATTTTTTATTTGATGAAGGAATGATTACTCGTATCCCGCAGGTCTTCCCAGTTTTAGCAGGACAGTTGGGCGAGCAAAGGCTCAGCCAGGAGCGGTGGGATTTGCTAACATCTGCCCGAGCGCACGAGCGCCCGAGCGACAAGGAAGACCTAACAACTCAAGAGCAGCTGCTTTGCAAATAAATCTACTACCGGATCGGAATCGTGAAAAGATCCAGCGAGAAACTCAGCGGGCTGATGCGTGGGTTAGGTTGTAACTCGGCAAAGAATTCGTGGTCCCTAAACTTGCTCTTTGTCTTAGAGCTGAAGACATCTAGTGCTGAGGATAACGAATTTGTTGGATCCGTAATGACCTGTCCAGAGCGTCAACGTAGACTGGCTCCTTCGTAAGTAGGGTTTGGGTAGTAATCAGCGGCGGCAACGATAAGGCGATTATCATAACGCATAGCCTTATCGAAGTACCTAAGCTACGCATATTCGTGGGTAGTTTTCTACTGGGACGGTAGAACAACTGTTATTCAATACAATTGAGACGTCGACCTCAAGTCGCAGTGACCTTCACATTGTTATGGCTCCAGTAGCCACTTAGCACAAGGTGGACTGTTGGCTGAAACATAGTTTTGTGTACAAAATAGATGATTTCTAGCATAAAAATGTCCACATGAATTTTCTTAAGTTTTGATAAGTTGTTGACATAATTTAAACTACTTTACAGTTTAATTTCCCTTTTTTTATTGTAACAAACGTCAGTCATCCGTGACCACTAAAACCGTAAAAGTAAAATAGAAACGTCGAAAATGATATAATGATAATAAAAAGTGCGAGCAAATTAAATCCTAAATGTAGTTTTAATAATGTCCGTATTCACTTATTTTGTAAACCATCCGCTTAGTTTCAGTAGTAATTATTTCAATTATAGATTGGCTATATGATTGCAAACCAAAAGTCAACGTATATAGTATTTTCAATCATATGAATAAACACTTCGCCGCCAACGTCTGCGCTTCAGGGCAATCACTTCCGTTGTTTAATTTTCATCCTCTCACTTCTAGACATACACTACGCACAAGGCTGTTTTATTTCTATTCATATGTTTCTTTTTATTAACTTACGCTAGCAATGTTAGCAAATGTTATGTTGTTTTATGCTATGTTATGTATAGATACAAATGTTTGTTAGCAGATAAGCATTCTCCTACGAGGCAAGCATCGCCCATTTGATTTTATAAATACGAAGCTAACAGGAGTTTCAATTTTCCAACAGTTTTCAAAGGATGACCTTTCAGCGGTATAGCAAGTGCACATATATACATTGTCCGGACTATCGTACAGTTAACTCAACTAGAGGTCCCGCAGTAGTCGAAATTCGACTTTAATTAATTGGAATTGTAAGTTTGTATACTATTATGATTGTATTTTATACTTCTATAATCACAAATTTCGTCAAAACCATACTATAAAAATGTTAACAAAGACAAACAATATTTAATCTATTCTCAATTTGACAACAGACATCAAGAACAAAAGTTTGACAATAAATAGCATGCAAGCGTGTGTGCGTCAAATACATGGTATAGTAAGCGGCAAACTTCGTGAGCAAATGACCTTGACTGCGCAGAACCGAATTTTAGATCACTTTGGTGGTGAGGGTGAGGCGCGACGGCAGGGGAAATCGTATCGAGCGCGTTATTGGTAGATCAGTCGAACCCTGCGTCCCGCACTGCGCCCTCATTCCGCTTGCTCCCAAAAGTACGCTTGCGTACAGTGGAAAGTCTATCGTTATTAATCGTTAAGTTATTTGTTATAATTGCTTGTGGACTTTGTTGCCATTGCTATTTGTTGAGTGTTTGTTGATTTTTTATAAAACATACACTATGCCGTGACAAACTGGTGTAGTACTTAAAAGAAAGGGTAGAAAATTTGTGTACGACGTATATTGCTTCTTTATAAAACATGGGAAGAATGATATGGAAAAATTAAAACAGACTTCGGAAGCAACAAAAACATCAGTGAGTACTGTTAGGTGCATTATTAACGAAGCTAAAGGCTCTGGCTTGCTCGCCGTGTTTCGGACTCCGGGTAAGAAAAGATCAGGGAAGAAGAAAGTTACCGGAATGGATAGTTTCGTTCAATCTGTAATAAAAAGATGTAATCATAATAACTACATAACAAGCAGCGAAACTCCGTACCGTAGAAAGGCTTCGAAAAATTTAAAGAAGATATAAATTTTAATGGCTCGGAATTAAGCTTACGACGGATTATGAAAGAGCTAGGCTTCAGATGGAAAAAAAGAACAGAAAATAATCGGAAGCTGGTAAATGAAAAAAGTAACATTCGATTACTACGAATCGAATATCTTCAAAAAATAATTAATTATAGACAAAAAAGAAGACCGAATCGACAGAGTTGTAAACTACGCCGATGAGCCCTATGTCGACTCATCACGATGATAGCGACTCGGGTGATGAAAACAGTGATGATGATGATGGTCAAGATTATGATAACGAAAAAAAAATTACAAATACCAGCTTCGCTTCAACTGAACCAAGACCTGGCAACAGCTCTAGTTTTGACTTAATAGAAGGAATATCTATTTTACCCCAAGATTAAATTATTACAATTATTAACCTATATGTTTTGTTGATGTTCTAATAAATATATAAATAAATACATATGTTGATTTTAATAATTTAATAGCATTATGACGCAGAGTAAGTAATGTTTTTGCACGTGAGTGTACCATGCGCAAACTTACCCCCACTACGTCGACAAATGCTCAAGAAGTTTGCCGGTTATTATATGTAGTGTGTGTAATGTGTTCTTTAGTGATTTAATGTATCTTTTATGCATTATTTAAAAAAAAAATTGGCATTGTGCACTTCTTCTCTATATTCTCTATAAGTGTGGAAAATTTCATACTCCTCCGTCCACGCAATTTTCGTAAAAAGGGATACAAAGTTTTTGCTTCACGTATATAGATGCCGAATACATTTTTATTCAAAGAACACAATTCTAACAAATATGGATTACTACTCTAATAGTATCTTAAATCTGTGGTATCTTAAAACATAATAATATGAGGGTTCCTACGTCGATATATTATATATTTTTGAAAGCTAAAATGACGCTACGAAATCTAAGTAATTAGCATAGCATCAGAATTAACATAAAAATTAATGTGATGGTGGAAGAGGGATAACGATCAGGACCTATGTATATTTATTTTCATTTCATTACGTAATATATAAAAATGTAACGAATTTCTAAAACCACTCAGGCACAACCTGTCTTAGGTTCCTTGTACTAAGTACTTCAAAACATTCCCTAAAATATAAAAAAAAACTGGACCTAATAGGGCGCGTTGTAGTAATTCTGTAATTAGCTAAACAATAGGTACCTTTATCTGTACAAAATTTTAACTCAAATGAAATTGGGAAATCAGTATTAATATTTTCACGGAATAGATAAATAAGGTTGGAATGGTAATGTAGGCGGGACAAGCGTGCCACAGCTATGATTCTACAAACATAACTCGACCGATTCTTTCATTCACCGCGTTTAGTGCACTTTGGACTACTTGGGCGAACAGATCTCCGCTTTATAATGCCGTGTTGTGCAATTATAACTTATAAAACAAAAAGTCAGATCTCAAGTATAGAGCGAGGAGGTATATCTTTCGATCGGTAAGTCGAAATTACCATTTAATTACAATATTATTTGTCTAAAACATAAAAATATACTGAGCATTATGAAATTCCAAATATTAACAATATTATTGCAACAAGTTATAAATAGCATACATTGCGCGATGTGTACTCGCCCAATGCACGCAATGACCAAGTCCGCTTCCAATGTACTACATGCATTGCGTTCTCTACACTTCAATCTTTGAAATTTCGGCCTTTGCCCTGATTGGACGGCGCTAGTTTGTCGATAGTGAGGTGACCATGTGGTGAAATAAAATCATCGACAGAATTCTCGACTATATTTACATTTGACATGGATAATTTTTGTATTATTTTATATTTAATTAATGATACCTAGTATATTCTTAGTGAGACGTGTTTTGAGTAAAATAAATATGTATTATTATTATTGAATTATTATCATTGAATTAATGTGAAGGTATAATATAAAGAGAGATGTAGACCTCTCATTTACGGGTATTTACTGTATTGTCTAAGATTTATTAAAATCTAAGTAAAATGCTATTTGACTTATGCATTAAATTAAAAATTTTACGTTTCCAAAGAACCTAACGCTAGTGAACAATGGATTGACGTGACAGGTAGAGGAAGCTGGAGACAAAGACGAGTACTATTTGCTCTAAACATTTTACTGAAAATGATTTTACCATAAAACACTTTGTTTTGAAAAATTCATTCGCAATTAATAGCAAGCGCCAACTGCTTAACAAATACGTTTTATTCCAGGGACAGTGATTATTTGTAATTAATAAAAGTAAAATAGTTTTTTTTCAATATTTATTTCGTGTTTCATTTTTCCCCTTTCATTCATCAAATAATTTATCGTTAAAGAATATCGGCTTTATCAAGCACTAGCGTGTATGAACATTTTTATTGCCTTTTTGCGTGTGTGAGTGTGTATGCCTACAGGAGTTTTGTGCTAGTTGCGAACGAATATCTGCCCTGAGATTTATGTGTGGGTGTTTTTGTTGCGTGCGAAATACTTGTAATGACAGAATGTGTAAGTGTAGAAATTAAAATAGTGGGTATGAAGCGGCGACACTGGTCTAATACAAAACTAGAACAAAGGCCTTTCCAACTTTATTTATCTATTCCGTGAATATTTTATTATCATTTCCTGTCACGAAAATCACGTCTTTAGATATTTATGAACGATTATTCGACGGAACAGCACATTGACAATGCTTCCATAAATTTTGAATACATATTGTTATGATTTATTGTATCAATAAGGAACGAAAAAAAATTGGGATTCATATAAATCGAAAATCGATAAACTACTAATAAAAAAATAGCGAAAATATGTAGTTCCAATGTTTTCTTTTTACTAGTAACTACCGTACAGGTATGAAATGCCTAAATTCCGAACGGATGTGCGACGTGTAAACTGAAATGTCATTGTGACATGTGTCAAAGTAACATGTTGATTGTAATTGTAGGTTTTCAGCTACGTGAATAATTGATTATTTTCAGAATCTAAAATAAGAAAATTACTAATTTATGAAACAAAATTCATATGTAAAAAATAAGAAATGTCTACGCTAAGAGAACGCCAACTTAGTACGAACTGAGAATTCTTAAGTAGTGTCGTTGTAAGAAATAATTGTGTACAATTTCATTTTGTTTATATATTTTCACAGATGCCTTGAAACAGATGCTTAATTTAAATCAGCCGCTTACAAAGAATATAGCCAATGAACCGACGTGGAAAATCTTAATATATGATAGAGTTGGACAAGATATTATCTCACCATTGGTATCTGTAAAAGATTTGCGTGAACTAGGAGTGACTCTTCATTTGTAAGTATTTAAAATCAATAGTTAGCTGTTCCTCTAGCATTATTTCTGCATTTTTCAGTAATTCAGTCCAAAAACCGGCTCTGTAATATTTCAAGCAACAATGTTTTTAAACTAATATCCTTTTTACTGGCAATGAGCTGTTCCAAAGCCCAAATTGTAAACTAAAGACACCAAATAAAAACAAATGATATTGTACTAATATAAACATAAATGTTTTCCAATTTTGTATGTTCATATATAGAAAATTTATACTTTAATTGTAGCCAACAGATCATCCCTATGTTTCCTCAAGACTGTAGATCCTGTATTTCAGCTGAGTATAATTAATTGTGTTGCATTCCTTTCAAAGCTAGAAGACATTAGTAAAACATAATATAAATGTTTTGTATTAAATATCATAAGCTCTGCCATTGTTTTGTTTTTGAAAAATTTTCTAAATGCAGAAGAAATATAATAAATTATTGTAAGACTGTACTGGTTAAAAGTACTTTTAAGCTGTTGACTCTATATTGCTTAATATTTGTTCTCCCTTAAGAATATTTTTAAATGTAAACTATATATTTCCAGACAACTACATTCAGATCGAGATTCGATACCAGAAGTACCTGCCGTTTATTTCTGTTCTCCTTCTGATGAAAATCTGGATCGCATTTGCCAAGATCTCGATAATGGGATCTATGATCAATACCATTTAAACTTTATATCACCAATCACAAGACACAAACTTGAAGACTTAGCTGCATCAGCTATCCAGTCAAATTCTGCTGTCAATATACATAAAGTTTTCGATCAGTATTTGAACTTTATTTGTTTGGAAGATGATCTTTTTATAATGAAGCACCAGCAATCTGATTCATTGTCATATTATGGTAAGATTGTTCACAATATTATTTATACTTTCTGTGTAGGCTACTCACAGTATGGGGTAAATTATTAGTGATGTTATAAATTCACTTAAATGTAAATAGACATGCTTTAACAAAAACCGCCTTTCAATAGACAAAACAATATATTCCAAAACAAATTAATATACACTAAAAACAATAATCATCGAAATCAGTTGGCGTGATATTGAGTTATTAAGTTATTCATCTATTTGTCGCGCACATACTTAATGCAAATTTAAGACTGATATGGTTTTCTCCTGGATACCATTATTAGAACTGGACTAAATTGAAATGGGAACACACGGGAAGCGTCAGCTTTTTAATAAAAAAAGAATCATCAAAATCAATTCACCCAGTCCAAAGCTAAGAGGTAACAAACATAAAAAAAAAATACAGTCGAATTGAGAACCTCCTTTTGAAGTCAGTTAAAAAGACAAATAAAATGAAAAATAGGGAATGGCTCTGTCCCGTCATGTTGACAATACTGTGCATGTTATACAAGAAACTTTCTCTACTCTACAAATTTTTCTTTAACGTCGTTAAAATCAATTCTTTGTGCATTATACCTAATGCACAGTACTATGCTTCATAACTAACCAGACCCTGTACAAATATCATTCACGAAAACACTATCAAGTTCATCTAAACATTTAAACCTGAACCTGGATAACTAAATTTTATAATCTAAATTATAAATTTTATTTTATTATAATTTATAAAGTAAAAGCTGTTAATTCGCGAGGTATATGTTCCGTTAACATGCCTCAATAAAGAAACCGTGAATATGGAATGATAAATAATTTACATATTTGGGATTACAGAAAATACCTATTGAATGACAAGGTTGATTTCATTCTGTTTCCTTACATTCTTAAAAACGACCGCGGCGAAAGCGGCTTTAGTCAAAGGCGGAACCAATACAGCGACGATATCATTTAATTTTATTATCATACTTTCAGTAGAGGTGTAATAAGGTCTATTTTACTTTAGCCCATTTAACGACGCGCTTACGAAGTATATTCGTTTCGATACCTTCATAATGAAATCCTTTTTATCAATGTGTATGTACCGATGCACTGATTAGATCCGCGAATAGTCAAAACGCGAATGAGGCAAACACTGTACTGTAAATTAATTATGATCAATAATAGTGTGGCAGGCAGCCATCATACAACACAAGATATTTGATATATGCCTGAATCTCATTTACGACATTTTCAAGATAAGCTTGCATACAAGTACCGAACAACAACATTCAGACAGTGGGTCTACCGAGTAATATCACCAGCCTGATGAAAGATCTTCCCTTTCATCATTATTCCCACAATAGTAAAATAATTTTATGACTGATCTAGTGGCATAGCTAAATTTGGTCAGCAGCAAGCACTGTTTCTTTAGTGCTACCAACCAGTTCACGGTCCACCTGATAAGTGCTTACTGGAGCTCATTGACAACATAAAGAAAACTGCTCTCAAAGTCGAGGTTTCAATTATATTGTATAATGCAGACCCACTCTTCTGACAGGGATATGTGACTGCTTTGCAACAGAAGTAGAAGTAACAGACAGAAATGCAACAGAAGTAACAGTACAGAGTAATAGGAAATAGTGGTATTATTTTCTTCGACTTTAAATTGCTTATTTTGTCTTTCAGCAATAAACAAAGCTGATACTAAGGACACTGAAATGGAAGTAATCATGGACAACATTGTTGAAAGCCTGTTCTCTGTGTTTGTGACAATGGGTAAGCTGTAGGTATAATATTGTTTACTATTATAGCTGTTTATGAGATAATGAACTGATGTCTCTGTTATATCTGATATATCTGTTACCTAAATGATTAAGAGACACACAGACATTACTACATAAATGCTATGACCCAATATCAAATGTGAGTTTGAACTCAGCATTATATTGTAGAATGGTTGTTTTTAGGAAATGAATTATACAATTTTTATCAATTTAATACATTTTTTTTATTCTAAGAAGACTGTGAAATTATGTAGACAGCTCTGCCAAACTGATTATTACTGGTGGTAGGACCACTTGTGAGTCCGCGCGGGTAGGTACCACCACCCTGCCTATTTCTGCCGTGAAGCAGTAATGCGTTTCGGTTTGAAGGGTGGGGCAGCCGTTGTAACTATACTTGAGACCTTAGAACATTTATCTCAAGGTGGGTGGCGCATTTACGTTGTGGATGTCTATGGGCTCCAGTAACCACTTAACACCAGGAGGGCTGTGAGCACGTCCACCCATCTAAGCAATAAAAAAAAACTGACAAATGTTAATTTACTTCAATTTTAGGCAATGTACCTTTTATACGAAGTACTAAAGGTAATGCTGCTGAGATGGTTGCTAAAAAGCTTGATAAAAAATTGAGAGAAAATCTTTGGGATGCCCGAAACAATCTCTTCCATGGCAACACTGGACAAGGTGGTGCATTCAGTTTTACGAGACCCATGTTGATTCTACTGGATAGAAATATTGACATGGCAACACCTCTCCATCACACATGGACCTATCAAGCACTTGCACATGATGTATTGGATTTATCACTGAATAGGTACCCTTTTTTATTTTATTCTTTATCAAAAATAATCAATTAAGTTGTGTTCATTATAATTATAATACAGGTTTCTTCCTTCAACTTAACTATAATTAAAGATAATAATTAAGTGGAAACTAAGTTTTAATTTTGTTATTCAGAGCAGTTGTCCCAGAAAACACAAATGCTACAGTACCGATTCAGAAATCAAACACGAGGATATGTGACCTTGATTCGAAAGATCCATTATGGTCAGAGCACAAAGGTAGCCCCTTTCCAACTGTTGCTGAGGCTATACAAGAGGATTTAGATAAATACAGGTACTAGTTATTGAATAATAGTTTAACTCTGATAACTTTCCACTTCACATAATAAATTGATGGTAGCTGGTGTTTAACTTCACTTGATAGATGGATATTTGCATTGACGAAACTGGTGATAGGACTTCTTGTGAGTCCGCACGGGTAAGTACAACCACCCTGTGGGGCAGCCATTGTAACTATACTGAGGCCCTTACAACTCATGTCTCAAGGCGAGTGGCGGCATTCACATTGTAGATGTCTATGGGCTTCAGTAACCTTCAGTAACACCAGGTGGGCCGTGAGTATGTCCACATAACTAAGCAATAATTTTTTTTACATCTTATCACATATACCATATTTTATGACATATACCATGTAATAAAATATGGGAATAAACTAATTAAATTAACCAATAATTTCAAAGGAGTTCAGAAGCCGAAGTAAAGAAACTGAAGAGCTCTATGGGTCTCGATGCAGAAAGTGACTTGGCCCTGAGCATGGTCAGTGACAATACTCAACGGCTTACCAACGCGGTGAACTCATTACCTCAACTCATGGAAAAGAAACGGCTGATTGATATGCACACTACTATCGCCACAGGTAAACAGCTTGGATATCTCACAAACAAATTCTGATTGATTTGACACAAAATAAACTGTTCAATATTATTTCTCCAATATTCTTACAGCAATTCTTAATGCCATTAAGTCCAGAAGACTAGATTCATTTTTCGAATTAGAGGAAAAAATAATGAGTAAAAGCACCGCCGTGGAAACCAAAGCGGTTATGGATCTTATAACTGATCCCAGTGCGGGTACACCCGAGGACAAAATGAGGCTGTTCATTATTTACTATCTGTGCACGTCGCAATTCACTGACGATGAATATGAAAGGTTTCAAGGAGCTCTCGTGGCGGCCAACTGCGATGTCAAAGCCCTATCTTACATGAAACGGTGGAAGTAAGTCTACGAAATTTTTTTTTCCTCCCTAATCTGTTGGTCTGGAGAGACCATTTCAGCGTAACCTTAACTAGTAAGTGAAGTCACGAGGCTCAAACCTGACAATGTTGCTAACACTAATCCTAACAAGAGCCGTGCTTCGCAGAATCTATCACCGCATCGGAAACGCGACCCACTGAGAAGATCCGGCGAGAAACTCAGTGGGCTGTCTGTGGGTTAATTTACTTGCAGAGCCCTTCGTCTTTCGAGCCCTTCGTGACCGGCCATGAATTTTTTGCTTATATAATCCAGGCTACTTAACTATGCACTAAACGTCTTTTAGGCACAAATGTTTTATCCTAGATTTTCCGCTTCCAGCGTTATTTTAAAATCTGAAAATACTTCTACTGCAGCTTATGTCTTGCTCATAATACTTTAACACATTCATCCTCGTTGGATTAACCTTGTAAAAAATTTTCAAGTGTATAAAAACATTCAAAATTCGGTTGTGTTCAGACTGTATTTGTAGAATTTAACAACCCGTTAAAGACACAAGTTTGCGCGTTCACTGCGAAGAAGGACCCCTTTGTCATGGCGCCGCAATTCCAAGGAGTATCCCTGCAACCTTCCGAGAGTATTGGGATACTTGGGGTCGACATTTCGAGCGATGTCCAGTTTCGGAGTCATTTGGAAGGCAAAGCCAAGTTGGCGTCCAAAATGCTGGGAGTCCTCAACAGAGCGAAGCGGTACTTCACGCCTGGACAAAGGCTTTTGCTTTATAAAGCACAAGTCCGGCCTCGCGTGGAGTACTGCTCCCATCTCTGGGCCGGGGCTCCCAAATACCAGCTTCTTCCATTTGACTCCATACAGAGGAGGGCCGTTCGGATTGTCGATAATCCCGGTCTCACGGATCGTTTGGAACCTCTGGGTCTGCGGAGGGACTTCGGTTCCCTCTGTATTTTGTACCGTATGTTCCATGGGGAGTGCTCTGAGGAATTGTTCGAGATGATACCGGCATCTCGTTTTTACCATCGCACCTCCCGCCACCGGAGTAGAGTTCATCCATACTACCTGGAGCCACTGCGGTCATCCACAGTGCGTTTCCAGAGGTCTTTTTTGCCACGTACCATCCGGCTATGGAATGAGCTCCCCTCCACGGTGTTTCCCGAGCGCTATGACATGTCCTTCTTCAAACGAGGCTTGTGGAGAGTATTAAGCGGTAGGCAGCAGCTTGGCTCTGCCCCTGGCATTGCTGAAGTCCATGGGCAACGGTAACCACTCACCATCAGGTGGGCCGTATTCTCGTCTGCCTACAAGGGCAATAAAAAAAATATTAAAAAAAAGATATTTCCCATTATCCTAACTTTCTTATTATATGGAATATTTAATAAAATATACAAACATTTTTGGTTGAAACGTTGAAGCCTTAAGATTCTGGGACACGACACCTGACCGGCGTTATCTAGTATATATTTTCAAAAAAACACACTGCTTTTACAGGGGTTTCACAAAAATGTCAAATCAGTACGAAGGCGGCGGCACCAAAACAGTATCCATGTTCTCTAAACTCGTATCCCAAGGCTCATCCTTTGTAATGGAGGGCGTCAAAAATTTAGTTGTCAAAAAACACGTGAGTATTATACAGGGTGTAGCAAAAATTCTTTGTAATAAATTAACAAAAATCTAAAATTAAGTAACCTCAAGTCAGAGCTTTTGAAAACAGCTGAAAACTGTTTAGTAAATACTCAGAATGGTGGACCTCGTGTTTGAAATTCTACACGCATAGATGGATGGCTTAGATGAGAACTTAAGAATAAACCGTCGCAGAGTATAACCTAATTCAGCGACGTGCTGATATTTTAGAATAAAAAACTAAGTACATAGTACTAACTAGTACATAGTAAACATATTTCGTTGTCGTCACCTAAAGGATAAGACGTCCGGTGCATTCGTATGGCAGGTACCAATTTTTTCGATGAAATACGTGCCTACTTAACACAATGCTCACGATTAACTTCCACGGTGAAGGAATAACATCGCGTAATAATAATTAAACCCACAAAATTATAATTTGCGTAATTAATGTCGGTAGGACGTACTGTGAGTCCGCACGGGTAGGTAACACCACCCAGCCTATTTCTGCCATGAAGAAGTAATGCGTTTCGGTTTGAAGGGCGGGGCAGCCGTTGTAACTATACTGAGACCATAGAACTCATATCTCAAGGTGGGTGGCGGCATTTATGTTGTAGATGTCACTGGGCTCCGGTAACCATTTAACATCAGGTGGGCCGTGAGCTCGTCCACTCATCTAAGCAATAAACTTTATTAGGAACCGTCGTTTTCATGACGGCGAGCAATAAGTGTTTTTTTATAAATGAATATGCAATTTCGAAAAGGGCACATCTCCGAAAATGTAAAATGATCAGGAAATTAAAAAAACCTCATTATTTTCTAAAGCAGTGTAAAATTTTAAATATTAACTTTCGAAATATATTTTAGTGTTAATTAGCAATTGAAAATTACTAGAATTATTATAAAATGGGTGTAGGTAAGCCTCAAAACTACATGTAGGTATATGAAAAAACGTATTTGACAAAATATACGACATGTGCCATTTTCAAATTATTATTTTTTATTGCTTCGATGTGTGGACGAGCTTACAGCCCACCTGGTGTTAAGTGGTTACTGGAGCTCATAGACATCCACAACGTATTTTTTTTTTTTTATTGCTTAGATGGGTGGACGAGCTCACAGCCCACCTTGAGATATAAGTTCTAAGGTCTCAAGTATAGTTACAACGGCTGCCCCACCCTTCAAACCGAAACACATTACTGCTTCAGGGCATAAAAAGTCAGGGTGGTGGTACCCACCCGCGCGGACTCACAAGAGGTCCTACCACCAGTAATAAATGCATATTCAAATGTAACGAATGAATGCAGAAACTTCCCGTGAGCCGCATAGTGGAGAGCGCTCTGAGTGGCAGCGAGAGCGCCGCCGAGCTCACGTGGCTGGACCCTCGCGCGGCGCGCACGGACTCGGCCGGTCGCGCGCGCTCCGCACGACAACAGCCGCCCACCGACGCTGTGGTCTTCCTCGTCGGCGGCGGGAATTACATCGAATACCACAACCTGATCGACTTCGCTAAGGTTTTGTTGCGCAAATACTGATATAATGTCAAATCAAATCAAAAAAAAATTATTCAACATAAATGAAAGTACATACTTGTTGAACGTCAAAAAGAACTACCGCCAATTCACAAAAACTAGCCTCCGTCCTGAGAAGAACTGGCAAGAAACTCAGTGGGCATGTCTTTTTTTTAATATTAGATTATTTTTTTTAATATTAAGTTTTACAATGAGTATTGTAAGGTAACAATTATTGCAATATTGAAATGCCCGGAGCGAGCAACTCATTCCCACTTTGTGCAATCTTCTAGATAATCATTGAATTATAGTAAGCTTTATTGCACAGACGTACTGTCACTGATTATCTTCTTCTTCTATGTCATTCCCTCACTGCTGAGGAGCGCGACCACATGTGATGTTTCTCCACAATGTTCGATCATGAGTGGCACGGAGCGCACGGTACTGACTACCACCAAGTGCTTCCCTTACTAGATCTGACCATCAGGCTGGTGTTCTGTCCACAGCGCGCTTACCCTCTATGCGACCCGCAATTATCAAGTCTATTTATAGAATCAAACGCAGCAGAGTTGAAAAAAACAATAAATTATATGAAGTACCTGAAGCCATCGCCTTATAATAATTTGCTTTATAAAAAAAGAATCATACTAAAAAATCCTTGATAGAAACAAATGTACCTACATACAAGTATAACCGTACCATTTGTGGATTGGCCTTAAAAAGCGCTCACGGAAATGGGTGTTTGCGTCTTTAAGCCTTCAACGTCACTGAATAGACGAGTGATAAGCATAGATACCACAGTGGCAATACCGCTACCAGTCTTTTTTTTGCAATAGTGAAGGCGTGATTAACTTTTAAATACTTCTTTCCATATACGCTCCAAAACTATATTGTGACAACTCAACCTCTCAACACTCAACAGGAACCTTTCAATAGATGGAGCTTGATTTGTAGACTAATTTGATTTTAGTAACCTACCCAAAGACTTTCAATATGAAAACAATGAAATGAATTACAAATGAAAAGAGACACTCTTTAATTTACAGTGAGACGTCATTCACTAAAATCTGTTGGTAAAATTGAATTTCCCGTATCAAGAGAATGAAGGGCATGTTATGTTTCGCTAGATTCAACACAACCCTGTAACTAAGAAATGTGATAGACTGATACCCCCTTCGACAATGAAAATCCTCTCATCGTGACCGCCGAAAACTACATAGCCGATCCTGCGGACCAAATGGTAAACAGTCGACGTCGCCCAAAACACTTCATTTCGGATCCTCCCGATCCACTAACGGTGCTTTTAGGTACCCCAAGCACTGGTTCTCGTCGAACCTGTCGCTGGCGACGAAGAGCTCGGCCAGTAAATTAACAGACACAGCCCACTGAGTTTTCGTGTTTCCGATCCGGTGGTAGATTCTGCGAAGCACGGGTCTTTCTAGGGTTCGTGTTAGCAATGTCGTCAGGTTTGAGCCCCGTGAGCTCACCTACTAGTTAAGGTTACGCTGATATGGTCTCTCTAGATCATCAGCTTAGATAGGAAAAAAAAACTTATATTTCCATAAGGGGCCATCCATAAAGTACGTCACACGTTAATGGGGAGGGGGGGTATCACCGAAGTGTGACATCGTGTGACAAGGGGCATGGGGGGGTCAATACTTTTGTGACGTCACATGTTAAAATTTAAAATACTAAAACGCAAAGTTTGTATGTGAATTAAAAATTTAAAAAATTTACAAACTTGATCTATATTTATTAATAATTTTTTGATATATATTTATTGATCTATATTTATTAATAATTTAGCGAAAATTCGTCCTCAAAGAATTGCGGCTAGACGTGCCCGAGAAATTCTCTGTTTAATGAATGATGACGATGCTTTATGGATGGAAGAGAATGATGTCGACACTAAGGATGTTCCTGACGTTCAAATTCAGAACGAAAATGAAGTGCCTGATTTACCAGTAATAGCTGATATAAAAGAGTGGATCCAAAGTCCATGGACACTCGATAATTAAGTTTTTTATCTTTAATTAATATAATTAATCGTTTATTATTTTCTAACTAGTCGTTTGTTTTTTCGGTTTTATGAAATGTTGGACTTTATGTTGATTTTATTAGATTATTATTTAATAAAAATAAGTAAAAAATGAAAATAGCTGTTTTCTCTCGATTATTTTTAAATACATACATAAATTTAAAAAATGTGTGACGTCACATCAGGAGGGGGGGTTATAAAAATGTGACAACCTGTGACAAGGAGGGGGAGGGGTTCAAAAGTCCTAAAATTCGTGTGACGTACTTTATGGATGACTAATGAAGCAAGAAATTAGTCATTGATAGTTAAGGAAAAGTTTGTTAAGAATTATAATATGAAATAATACTGTTCTCTGTTACAGCAACAAGCAACAAATGGCATACCTAGAAAACTGATTTATGGTGCTACAACTTTGCCAAACGGGTCCCAATTTTTAAAACAGTTGTCGCTACTCGGAGAGGAGATTCAATGAACATTCCTGATGTAATTCCAATGTAAAATATATTAAGTGAAATAAATTATAATAATATGCACTATTTAATCGTAATCGGGTTGTTAGACAATGAAAAGTAATTCTCAACAAGTTGGCTTTTTATTTACAATGACATTGAAAATATAGCTAACATCTAATAGACTACTAATAAATTTTGATTGTTTTAAACAAGAAGTATAAAATCTAAATCACAAGATAGTTTCCTCATTACTATTCAGATCTTTAGACCATACATTTTGTAAAGAGAATAAACTACATGACAAAGTTCAAGAAAACAAAAAACAAAACATACAATATTGCAATAAAAATAAACTTGTTGATTTTATATCCCATCCCCTAGACTATTGTGCTTAACAGTAGAAATTAAAAAAAGTACATATTTGAAACATACTCAATAGCCCTCGAAAAATAGCTTCTTATGAGTTAATCTCATTTTATTTATGTATATTAAGTATATTAATAAACAAATAAGTATGAATAAGGAACATCTTGGTAAGTAATTAGTAGGTACTTCTGAAACAACCGAATTAAAATTGAAAGAGAAACATTAGTTTTTTTATGTATTGAACAATATTCTAAGACGTGTAATATATTTTATATAATTATCACCGAGTACGATATGATTTTTGGCACAGCGAAACACAACTATACAACGTTCACCAAGATAGTTTTTAGAGAGCAAAATTATTTATCTCTAACAAGAAATAACTGACCAAAGCCTCCTTCGTATATTTAAATCTTCCGCTAATGTTTTGTGCTAACAATGAAAACAAACATCGGCAACAGCTAGCCTATTGAAAAACAATCTATTGCCACAATTGTTAAAAAAATATGTTTTAGGTTGGTACCTTATATCTGTTTGTTAGTAGGTATTGTGCGATAACTTTTATAAAGAGGGAACCAGACAAACTTGAGTTAAAAATAACATTGATGGCACTTTTAAATTCGTTTTTGAAATCGTTACTGATCTTTAAGTTGCGTTGAACAAATACTATAAAAATATTCTTAAATATGTTTTCAACTCAAAATAGAATAGATCCCATAATTGATATTAGACAATGCATTAATCAGTGATATCTATAAAAGCTAAACATTGATCTTATAATTACAGTAACTACGACATGGAGAAGACAGAACCACTATAGTTACACAAGTTATTAAGGCAGGCGCGTCTTATTCAAAACTACTTAAAATATTAAGACTTAAGCAGTGCAATACTTATTAATAAAGCAATATATTTATTTTATTATGGCGATCAATATTATGTTTCACAAAGCATTTAATAAGACATAAATTAAATCCTACACATACCTTCACTCTCATGAGTGATATTTAGAGGAAAAGTAGTTATGATACAATGTTCAAAGCCAGAAATTTCATGATATTAGTAACTTTGAATTCCCTTTCATTAAGTACATAATGATGTTTGAAATACTTGCAGCATAACATCTGCATGAACTGGGGCTATTCATTTAAAACAAACAAAAAATGGACGGAACTGAAATTGATAATTATTTCAAAGATACAACAGTATGTCTATTTATCAGAAATTACAGCTTAAAGTATAGAACCTACGCTTACATTCTAGATGGAATGTTTAAAATCAATTCAAATTTTCAAAAAAGGTCAATTATAATTGTTAATGTTCACAAAAAATATGAGTAATGATCTGCATAAGTTTCATTTTATGTAGGTTCAATACTTCAATAATGGAATGTTAGGAGAAGAATAAAGAGCTGATTTTTCAATCAACAGTTAAAAGTTATCCCAAGACAAATATAAGTAGATCCAATATAAAATTAAATAAATCAGCATTTCAAATTTTTTTGTTATATTTTATCCTATTTATAACTTTTATCTGACAATTAAAAATCGTATCTAAAGTAAGTCAGTTCATAGGAATAGAAAATTCCAAACGGAATGGAAAAAAATATAGAGAGACTATTAGAGATTCAGAATTATAGAAATACATCCAGGGGTTAGTTTCACTTGAGACAGCAAAGATCTAAATTTTCTCATTTTTTTAACAATACACAAATATATTTCATTATATGAATCAACACTAAACCTTTAATAGGCCAAATGTGTGTCTAGTATACTTTCTCTTCCCAACACTTTCAGTCTTGCATATAGAGCAGATCTCTTTCTTAGTTAAACAAGGAGGGCAAGCTATAATGTTTAAGAAGTAATGAGAGAATCCAGTAAAAGTAGCATCGGTGTGTTACCACTATAAAACAACAAGGCTACAAAGTTATTACAACAAATGATATATGCAAGATTTCCAAGTAAATTACACCACCATGCAGATAAGGGTGGCACTATAATCATTAAAATTAATAGTAGAAAAGGCAAATACATACAATATTATTATCAGTACTATTATTGAAGTTGATGGATTAATTACTATGGACTTATTTTAAAATTTAGCAAGAAACTTACACTAGGCTAAATATGTAATTAACAAAGTTTTGAACAACTACTTCAAGGATTAAATTTTAATGTAATAAGATAATATGCAAGTGCATTTTTTTCAACAATTATCCAAAGATCTCTACAAAGTGTTAATTATTTCAGATCATCTTAAAATTCAAGGTATATAAATTATTTAGGTACCTACATAATTTTGTCAAGAAATTTCTACAAGCAAAGTCTCATATTTTTATTTTGGAGATTAAGTTAAGGTTTTTTATCAATTTTAACAGGCCTATTCTAAGAGTGATTGTTATCACTATAGCTAAGTAACAGCTATTATTTAGTAACTTTAAGAACTTTTTTGCCCTATCTAATTATTTTTAATTGAATAAGAATAATTTTTAAAGAACAAATATATTCTTATCAACAGTCAAATGGTCATAATGTAAATTTAAATTATCACTTTGAATTGTCATGAAAAGTTTTGGAGTGAAAAATTGTCATTCAGATTATTTTTGAGATTCCAAGTGCAACATTATTAAAGAACTATATACTTTAAACAGTAGTTCAAAGCTATAATTGAAATATAATATATATATATATATATGTATGTAACTATAACTGTGTAATAGCTAGTTTGTAAATGAGCTTCATAACATAATAAAATGTAAACATCGTCCCTTTTGTGTAAGCATATCTAACTGACTAGACATAATGTCTTGTACAAATCATTAATTTTCCTTCTGTAAGATACTGAATTAACTGCACACTTAAAAGTACCTAGTTATATGTTATCGAGTAGTAACACAATTTATAAAGTGGTGACAATAAATGTGCTTTGGCATTGAACTCAAATAATTTTAAACAAGTGCTGATTTGCAAAAGTAGATATCACACAAGGTATTTAAAGGTTGTTAGACAAATAGTATCCCAATTGAGGCGTAGCAAACTTACTATTAAGTACATATCATAAGCAGCGTTGTAACATGGCAATTTATAGGTGGGCATAGAACCCAAAACAACTATTGTTTTGGCTGAGATTGACTGGCAGAACGACTTGAACCACTGCTGTTCAAAATCATCTTCTGCATCTGTCTAATGACTGTTGTAGCATGGTAGGCTTGTTTCCAGCGGGACTTTGCAAAGTTCTTCTTCAGTTGTTCCGAAACTGTACCGTGAATGTTCTTATTGCTAGCAGCATTACCAGAAATCCAAGGATGAGCCAAGGCTTGCCTGAACAAAATGGACATTTATGTGTTAATACAGTATTAGTTGAGTATAACAAATAGTCAAGTATTCCACTGAATTGAAATGTTGTCTAACTGGAATGCCAATATGGATTTAAGCAATATTACAAGTAATATATTTTAAAACATGTGATTGATGATGAAAATAGTTTAGGTATGACATTATGTTATACAAGAAAACAAATACCAGTCTACATTATCATGTTTGTTAATTGTTTTAACATAAAAAAATAATCTTATACATTAAGGGCGTTTCTAATTGGACCTAAAACAGATTTTAAGTGATGCAATGGTTTGTAACTTTTTAAACTACTATTCCAATATTTTTATATATTAAACTTACTTGCAAGTGTATCTCTTTTCTACATCAACACACATAAGATGTCGGATAAAATCTTTAGCTGAATCGCTTATATCATCCCAATAAGGAGAATCAAATTCAAAATCGCCTTTTAGAATCTGGGCAAATAAGTTTGCATCATTCTCGTCATAAAATGGAGGATATCCACACAGCAAAATGTATGATATGACTCCTATACTCCAGACATCAACAGCCTTACCATATGGCTTCTGTGCCAATACTTCAGGTGCTACATAGCCTGGTGTACCACATGCTGTGGCCATTATGCCAGAATCCTCAATCTTAGATAACCCAAAATCACTAATCATTATCTTACTGTCTTCCTCAGTGCTGTAGTAGAGAAGATTTTCAGGCTTCAAATCTCTGTGCACAACTCCCTGAGAATGCATATAATCAACAGCTTCCAACACCTGTCTAATCAAATTGGACGCATCTTTTTCAGTATAGGAACCCTTTTCAACAATTCTATCAAATAATTCACCACCTGTTACTAGCTCCATGACAAGGTAAACTTTATTTTTGTCCTCGTATGTTTCGAGTAGCTGTACTATATTCGGATGAGAAAAAACTTTCTTTTCCCCACCTTCACCCTTACCTTGTTCACTAAATCGCTTTAATACCCTAATTTCATTTTCAAGGGAATCTTCTTTACCTTTAAGGGCTTTTTTATCAATGATTTTGCAAGCAAACAGCTGGCCGCTTTCTTTGCTCTCTATCAAACGCACCTCAGAAAAGGCCCCCGTACCCAAAAGGTCCTTTACAATGTATTTGTCTTCAATAGACGGTTGTTTTTCAGAGTCTTTTCCATCTTTTTTAGATTTCCTTCCGAAATCTTTTTTACCGAAAAGAGGCATTTTTGCGCCCCACGTTCACTAATTTCGACCTACACTACTGTTATCTAAAAATCCTACGTACACACAGTGAAGTATATTATGCAGAGGCTATGTATGTACCACTATGTAGCTCACAGAAAATAATATTAATCTCACTTCAACTCCGTGTTGCGCTGCGCAGCGGCCAAGGTTAGAGAATAATTTGTCAAATTCAGTACGTTTCATTTTACCCTATCGTTATTAATTTAACCAAAATTATGTAGATTTACGAAAAAGTTTGTTGAATATTTGGCTACCATTGTATTAATTAGAATGTATTTGTGTGTGAAATTATTTCAAAAAGGAAAAATTTAAGGGTGAGAATCCACTTGACTACGTTCATAAAAAAAATTATATCGTTAAACGAAACGTTTTAAGAAAGAAGCAAAATGAAGGTATACTCAATATTGGAAAATGAGAGATATTTAAAATTGTACAAGGCCGTTAAAATATGGTGTATAGCTCCTATAAATAATAAATAAATGGATACCAACTGTTCCTGTAGTATAAATTTAATTTTACAAATCAGTATAAGTACATCATTAATATACTTAATCAGTTTATTAATACTTTGTTTAGATAACATAGGACAAATTACCGCAACATTAGCTCTAGCGAGAGGTCCAGACAAGAAACTGTGTTGGCTAAATCATATGATATGAGTACATCAGACGTTTTATCCTATAGGCCAGGAAGTTTTTTATAGTATAGACGGGTGAACAAGATTACGGCCCACCTGATGTTCAGTGGTTACTCAAGCTTCTAGACATTACCGTGTGAATTGCGCTGTCCGGCTTGAGGTAAGAGGTGAAGTCTCAATTGTACTTTGTAATGATTACTCATTCTTCAACGAACTCATTAATCGCAAAAGACATAAAGAGGATGGTAATACATACGGTGCAGGTATGGACCACATATATACATACATGTAATAAAATTGAAGGCTCGCTTTTTAGTGAAAACCTTTGTTTCGTAATTAGTTACGTACGTTATTGACACGTTCGCCATATTTTAAAAAATGTATCGTACTATCGAATCAGTAGTTCACATAACAGTTTCACTTGGAATTACTTATAACCTGTACACCTGTCCGTTTTCGGCAGTGTTTCGTTAATCCTAGAATAAATCGCATACCGACTAACGACACAAAAACTACGCAGCATGTCGTTGAAACCTATATCCTATTAATTATTATAATTATAACTGCTAATTTAAGTTGTAAAATTTACAAGTCTTCAGATTTTACACCGTACAATTGAAAAATTTAAAGTGCCAATATATATATTTTTAACTGGAACTGTTCGTTTAAATAAAGATTAAAAATCTTTAGTTATTTAAGTCCCGTCCAAATATAGGTACTCCACATACTTACGTACGCTTGGATTTGAATACCCCAATCACTCGTATGATTATTTGGTTTTCATAATTTCGTAAAATCAGCAGCACAAACCATTCAATTTCAAAATAATTTATTTGAATTCATGTGGATGTCACTGGACATATTTATCTTAAGTTGAAGATACGAGAAGCACCACAGTAGTGAAAACATAAACTCAGCAAAACATAAACTCTAGTGGTAGGACCTCTTGTGAGTCCGCGCGGGTAGGTACCACCGCCTTACCTATTTCTGCCGTGAAGCAGTAACGTGTTTCGGTCTGCAGGGTAGGGCAGCCGTTGTAACTATACTGAGATCTTAGAACTTATATCTCAAGGTGGGTGGCACATTTACGTTATAGATGTCTATGGGCTCCAGTAACCACTTAACACCAGGTGGGCTGTGAGCTCGTCCACCCATCTAAGCAATAAAAAAATCAAAAATAAAAAAATCTGCGGATCAAACTTTCAGAATACGCTTAGCGACAGTAACTATAGCATCTGAGTAGCCTGGCTGAGACAAACGGACAGTCATGAGTAACGAAACTGCCGAAGTCCAACTTTTTTGGACGCACATAACCCAAATAAGTTTTTTAAAGTTCCAAACTAGACGAAATATTTTAGACTTTATTGGACGCCTGATATTAAGTTAATGAAGTTGCCCTTGTACTCGGAAGGAAAAGAAAGACACGCAGAATTTCAGTACGTGCTATGCTAATTGTAGAGTAAGCCGCCACTAAAGAAACTCCTACCCTTGTTTTTCCTTGTCTATGCTTGCACCCTCTGACGTCACAATGAAAATCGACCAATCCCATCAGACGCAGTATTCGATGGCCCTTATATGCGGCTCTATTTGTGCGCACAGTTTTCTGCCTTATCCGCTAATGTTTTTGTTGAGCGACAATATGTGCGATATAAAAATTATTCCATATGTGATCAAAATTGTTTAGAATGCATAGTGTCGTCGTGGTGTCGCTGTGAATATTATTTTCGTTTATTTACATTCAATTTCTATATTAGGTTTCTAAAATATCTACGTTAGGGGTGGTTCCGTGATGCCAGTTCGTAAGCAAGGTGAGTTAAATTATGGGAAGTGATATTTTTTTATGTAATGTTGCAGCATTCGTTCATGCAGCAAAGTTTACGCAACGTTTGGAGGGTTACATGCACCCATAAACGCACCCTTTTGTTGATTGATATCGATATTAGAGGGTTGCCAGGCACTCTACTTGCGTGTTCTACTTTTCGTAAGCAATCATGTACCCTAGTTTTACATTTTTATGTGTTCTCAATAATGATTTAAGTCAAAACTAAACTACCTATCTAACACATGCTTAGACTCATATGGTTGGTACCGCAAATACTATTGTTTATGTTTTCTAATTTCTAATTTATTGATAATCGACGGTTGAGTTGTATTCTGTTTGTGTATATAACAGCAAAATTTATTAAGGTAACTAAAAAATGGATATATTAAGCCTGTGATACACGTAATTTAATGGAAACAAGAGTCTTCACGTGACCACTACTTTTTTTTTTTTTTTTTTTTTTTTTTATGATTGAAAGTTTACTGGTGGCCCGAAGGCCTTTCCAGTTTCACCAGGACAGGTGGGCGAGCAAAGACTCAGCCAAGAGGGGTGGGATTTGCTAACAACCGCCCGAGCGCCTCCGAAGGAGACCTAACAACTCAAGATCAATTGTTTCGCGAATGAATCTACTACCGGATCGGAATCGCGACCCGCTGAGAAGATCCGGCGAGAAACTCAGCGGGCTGATGCATGGGTTAGGTTGCACGTCGACCTCTTTGTCGAGTTCGACGAGTACGGTTACCGGGGTCCCTAAGCCTGCCCCTAGTATTAGAGCTAAAGGCATCTAATGCAAAGGTTATTGGATCTGATGGATCCGTAAGGACGTGTCTAGGGCGTCGACGGTGACTGGCTCCTGCATGATCAGGATTCGGGGAGTAGTCAGCGGCGGCAACGATAAGGCGATTATCATGACGCATAGCCTTATCGAAGTATCGTTCCGACGCTGACTTCATGTATTTCCGAATTGATTCGAGGCCCAGGTCGTCGTGTAGGTCAACGTTCCTCACGAACCACGGAGCCCCGACAGCTAACCTGCAAAAGCGGGATTGTAGGGATTGGAGGGTGTCTATGTGTGTGCGGGCCGCGTGAGCGAACACCACACTCGCGTAAGTCATGACGGGCCTTATGCAAGTTTTGTAAAGTGTCACCTTGTTCCGAAGGGACATTTTACTCCGCTTACAGATCATGGGGTGAGACCACTACTAATCAGTGGGCGTAGGTTACAAGCTGCCAGCCAAGACCTTGATAGAAATCGCCGATTTAAAATAATTATTTCTTATAATAAATCAATTTTCAGAGGCGCATCGAGCTCTAGAATTACTTGAAGATTATCATAGCAAGCTAATAAAGCCACAAGACCGGCAGTTGAGGCTTGCTATCGAAAGAGTCATCAGAATTTTTAAATCAAGATTATTTCAAGCATTACTCGGTAAGATAATTAAAAACGAACTTTTTCCTTTACCATTTGCCTTTTTATTTGGGGAACTTTAATTTAAAATACAGATATAAATCGAAAATATTTTTAGGGAGTCGCTAAGTAAATTTAATGTATCAATGAGCCTATAGGTAATCTATAAATAGATGATAGAATAAAACAGACGCGCGTGACCGTAGCTCACGTCACCGGCGATCTTGAGTCTTCTTTGACCACGACACTGCTATTGTAATCCGTATTATATTTTTAGACGACTGCGAATGCAACGAGCATTTGTCGACTTGAACTGAACTGAACGATTCTGAAATTTGAAAAGCCGAATTTCATTTAGGGTAACGGTTTTTAGGACTTTGACCTCAGGTCTCTAGAGGTGGGGGGCGACAATCCCGGTGACATATCCATGGATGCCGTAAACTAAACTTATCTATATAACTAAATCTACTTTACGGTTTAATCTTACGTTTTTTATTATCACTAATATTAATTCCGACATTCCGAATAATTAATAATTTTCGTGGCCTCGGACCACCGTGACCGTGTCCGTCAGATGAAACCCTAAAAGTAGTTTTTATTCGTCTACGACTCGCGAAAGTCCAACACACTATGTACTACGCCGAAAATAAGCACGTATGAGGGTTCATAAAACTTTAAACTAAGCCATGTTCCTGTTAATATATTTTTTTGTTTCTAAAATGCTTTAATAAAAAAAGTACTGCGTTTATTGATCGATCAGTATTAATTTAACCTTGTCCTGATGTTGATATAAACCAGATTGCATCTTATTTATTATGCGTTTAAATGCGTCACCTCCAACATTATTTACGTCATAATCTATGGCTTCACACAGTTCAAACGTATACAGTGAAGTAAATCTTTAGTGCTTAAAAACAGTACCGTGATTAATTGTTTTATATGAAATTTATATGAAACGCATTTAAAAAAACAAATACCTAAAGGAGAAAGTAGAGGTGTGATAAAGCATAAATGTTTGAAATGACTAATTTAGTTTGGGAAATATAATATTTTTACCATTTCCTAACTAAGCTGCAAAAAATAGAACATTAATACTTTTTTGAGTGCATGTGATTTTTTCACTTATGCAGTTATAGAAATTTAGAGAATGAATATCTAAGTGATGATTGTATTGCTACACAATAGTGTATCTAAATTATAAAAAGAAAACTAGGGATAAACTCCATACGTGTAAATGAGCGAATTCTTTTTTTAATCAATTATCTCTGATAAGTTGTAAAAATAAAAAATACAAAGGTTTCTAAATGAATATTTTAGGTGAAAACTATTACGTAAAGTCGTGAAATTGATTTGAACAACATTACATATATTTATATTATAGTTTTTTAAATATGGTACATTTTAGTTACTACTACTGTGTCACATGTAAATATATGTATAAATTAGTTGACACGATAATCGTTGTCCTGTCCTAATTTCAATAAATATTCTAAATCGGTTTATTAATTTGTAAATTCTACTATTGTTCGGGCTATTTTCCTTAACTATCTCATACCGATTATGGGCCCGATGTTACGGGCATTACAAATATCAAATAGTTCCATTTTATGAATACTATAACTTTAATAATACAGTAACTACAATACGTATACAAAATTGTAGTATATCTCACACCACTGTATAGTGGTCTAGTATTCCAACGACGTTAAATACGACTGAAGGATCCACCAGAATATGGGCAGATGCATTCCCTGAGTACCTATTCGTACTACGAACGCTATCTGAACGGTCGGTTCGTTCTTTGGCGTCCAATTCCAGTTGTACGGTCGCCTTCGTTCCTTTTCTTTTGTTTCTTTTCGAATCACACCTGTCAACTCTCTCTCTTCTTCTTCTTCGTCGCTTTCTTCATTGCTGAAGGTCGTGTCCCTGAAACTTGACCGTAGCCTGTCTCGTGAGCTGTTTCCATCTCGTCCGGTCCTCAGCTTCTCAAATGGCGGTTGCGACTGGCAACCCAGTTAGAGCGGTTATTTGATCACACCAACGGCTAGCTAATCGGCCGCGGGGTCTCTTTCCTTCTACTTTGCCCGTCACAATCACTTTGTCCAAGTTATCTCTTAGTTTATACCCAATCATGGTAGGTCGTAACGTCCTGACAAAGAGGTTACACGCCACAACATTATCACTGATGGTAAGATGTATCGCGAGCCTGCGTCTATAGATACAACCTGTGTATTGTTTGTTGAACATTATGAAACAATCTTAAGTTCCTGTCCGTATCGTAACACAGTCGTTCTAAAAAATTATTGAGATTACGACTGTCTATCCCAAAGTGGATGGGTAGCGTTGACGTTTTGAAGACAATAGGCTCTGGTGACAAATATCTTATTACGTTTGACACAAATATATACTCAGGCACTACTTGGCAACTAACACCCCACAAAATCAGCTCTGAAGCCAGATAACACCCTCACATTCCCTACGGACTAATTGAGAAGCTTCTATAGAGATGTGTGCATAAGCTTAGTCATCTGCGTATTAAAATGTTGTTAAATTTTAGTAAAAAAAAATCTTTTCAGCAATTTTTTGTGCCCGTCTTTGGATACTGCCTAAGAAGTTTTTTGATTTTACCATCCTATTTAAATTTAAGAGTGCGTTTGGTTGAAATGCCGCCGCACGCACAAGGCATTGTGTAACTAACACCTCTCCAAGACTAAGCTGTATCAATAGCTAAAATATCTTCTAATTTAGAAGATATTTGACAAAAAAAACTGTGTTCAAGATCTTCACAGCGTGAAACGAAATGCATATCCTAATAAAAATATATATCACTTCCACAAAACCGACTTATTAATCATCCCGAGCGTGGACAACCTCAATTGTGTTAACATACTATTTAGAAATATACAACTATACAAGCTCGTCCTATGTCTCTCGAACGACATTCGAACCTCGCCGCGTCGGCCCCTTCCAAAGACATCCGATTTGTGGAAGGTTTTCTCTTTGAAGCTTATCGACAAAAAGGAATAACTGGTGTTCATGCGATAATACTCCACTTTCCCGATTATGCGGCATAACTATAAGTTTTTAGGCCTAAATGGAGGAAAAATATATTACGATTATGAAGAATTCTATCTCGTCCCAAGTTATTAGCAGTATTCATATGACGATATCTATTGACACCGATAAGCATTTAAATACGTGTGGGTCGTGAGCTCCTACTCCGACTCGTATCTGGAACAAGAAATATAAAAAGAAAATAGGATTTAAAAACCATAGACATCTATCCGATTCTTAAACCAATAGATATAGTAGGCTAGTTTTAATTAAATATATGTGTACTAAAGTAAAAGGGAAACGTAAAATCTCTTTTTTTAAAAAAACAACCTATCATAAAAGAAAAATAACTGTCATGACAACAAATAAAGTTGACGGAGTACCGTACAGATGCGATCTTCTGAGTCCATAATATCGAACTACAAAAGAATAAATATATAACACTATCTTAATATATACTTAACCGTTGCCTCGTAAATTTTTTTTTTCACTATTGCTGTAGAGTATTAAACCCTATACTAGGAGTGGGTAATATCGGTTTTGCCGCGTATCGAATCGTATCTATATATCGAGGATCAATATCGGATATTGAATCTATATATTTTCTGAATCTATATATTGATGGATGCTAGTAGATTTTCTCAATTTATGATTTTTGAGATTTGAAACGATACGCTGATATAATATCGTAGTAGATATAGATTTAAGTCAATGTTATACGGTTGGTTTTCTGATATCAATTTATAATATGATCTTAAAGTAATAAAAAGAACATGAAAATAAAAATATCAAAAAAACTTTCCTTCACGCTTTTACCAGGCTTAGGACTGGCTACATTATTTTCAGTTTTTAGTATTTTGTGTCTTAATTTAAAATTACAAAATATACCAAAAGAGTGTAGATTTCAAAAGTTTAATACAAACACAAGAAATAAACTCAATTATTTGGATTCAACTAAACATAGAAAAATGTGTACTTTAAAAATCAAACACAAAAAACTTTTAAGTATTTATAAACACTTGTCCAAAAATTCTAGTTCAAGGTCAAAGCGCGTGAAATTAAATTCAACGATGCAAATAGGCTATACTGCATTCAAGTTAGGGTCTAAAGTTGAAACTTCTTTCCTTAATTGTATCCTGCTGATACGCTAAGAATAATCTACAGACATATGGACTTAAATATAAGGTTTACAATTGTATGGATAATGCCTGTTTCTGTTTCATTCATCACATGATATCCCTATCATGCGCTCACTCACTCTGGCCGATTCGATACGAACCAAACGAATATTGCTGATATTAACGAATCGGTACGATATGCCGATGCGCATCACATCGAGCAATATCGTGTATCGGCTGATATCGAAATATAGATTTCGATTCACGAATCGGTACGATATGCCGATGCGCATCACATCGAGCAATATCGTGTATCGGCTGATATCGATATATAGATTTCGTGCGGGGCGATATCGGATTCAACGATATTGCTGCGATATATAGATATTGAATCTATATACGATTTATATCACCCACTCCTATATACTAGTAACTAACAATGCGTATACAATACCGTTTCTATCTATTTTTCTCAACCGAATAAATTTTACTTTTTATTTAGTAGCTATTGACGAGCTGATTCATATAACATTCTATGAAAATCGACAAGTTTCTTCTTTACAATGTCAATACCAAATAATTCATAAAATTAACTAAATCCTAAGGTGTTAGTAATTATTAGTTATTAAAAATATAAATAACTGTGAACAAATTACGCACGGTCATCAGGTCCCAAAGTAGGATTCCCTGTATTATGGGTACCAGTAACTGACATGAATATGATGAAAGGCGATTGCATGTAGCAGAGATGCGAATGTTGCGATGGATGTGTAGAGTAACGAGAATGGATAGAATAAGGAATGAATATGTTAGAGGAAGTCTGAAAGTTATACCTGTGACAGAGAAGCGGAGAAGTGCGCGTTTGGGATGGTATGGATTTGTGATGAGACGAAATGAAAATGAGGTTGGTAAGAGAGTGCTAACTATGAATGTGGAAGGATATAGAGAAAGAGGTAAACCTAAGAAGAAATTGATGAATTGCGTGAAAGACGATATGTGTAAAAGGGGAGTGAGCGAATAAATGGTATAGGATAGATAAGTATGGAAGGAGAAAACATGTTGCGCCGACCCCAGGTGACTAGGAGAAGGGCAAGAGATTGATGATAACTGACATACATACTTATATACAGTCAAACCTGGATAAGCGAGAGTTCAAGGGAGCACAATCTTATTCTCGCTTATAGAGGTTTCTCACTAACCCGAGTTTATCCTTAATGCACCCTCTGAACTTCATTTCGCGATTTTCCGGATTCAAACGCATTAACTATTTTAAGTTTATTACTTAATGACAGTACTTTAATTTTCCGTTTTGACATAATGCAGAACAGAACTTTCCTTAGCAATTGATTAACGATAAACTGAGTAAGTTCGACAAACAGGACAGTACACAAGCACACGTGTCCATTCGAAAAGCATACGATAAAATAACAACGTTATTTAGTTCCACGAAATAGAATATTCAATATTGACGAGAAAACAATACAAAAACAATGATAGGACGTTCCACGAAAGTTAAGAATGAGTCATAAAATAGCACATGTTAAATTTGTAATTTGTTTTTTCATTTGTTCCTCCTAAATAATATAAATAAATAAAGCTCGATTGTCGCTTATAAAGGTATAGTTAAGTAGCTGTCTCACTTAAGGAGGTCCATGAGGGAAAAACGACTCTCTCTTACAGAGGTTTCTGTTTCTCGCTAATAGAGGTTTTGGGAGCTTAAAATGACGGGTCCTGGCTATTACTCTCACTAATAGAGTTTTCTCACTTATCCAGTTCTCACTTACCCAGGTTTGACTGTACTTTAAAAAATATACATATTATTATGTATATAGATAATAAGCACCCAGACGAAGAGCAAACACCTGTTCATCACACGAATGTTTGCCCGATGTGGGAATTGAACCCATGAACCTCGACGCAACACTCGGGAGCACTAACCACTGCACTACCGAGTCAGTCGATCAGTAATTGTGGTCGAATTTAGACGATTGGGCCGGCATAATCTTAGAATTACTAGAAACGATCAAATTATTAAATGTAACTTTTTAATAAGCTTTTTTAATGAATATCGTATACGTAACTTCGTCGATTCGAGTTAGTTAGTTAGTTAGTTAACTAAAATCAGTGTCAATATAACAATAGTGGTTAATACGTTTACTAATTTATCTTTTAACACAACATCCTATTACAAATTACGTACGTTGAGACAAACAAAACATTGCGTCATTGCTGAGAAAATAATTAATTAATTATTATCAATATTGTGACGTTCTTATCAGTTTAAAGGGCTTTGATTAAAAATTGAAGATACTAAAACTGAGAGATTCAGCAAAGTTCGTAACGATTTTGTTGGTTACCCTCGGTTACTCGGCTTTAAAAAGGTCCTTAACATATGAGACACATTACTTTGGTTTTATGCTGCTTCTCTTGCACTACAGAAAAAGAAAACGTTTCGATGAAGAAAAAAACACTTGACATTGGTTATCAAGAGTTTGTACAGCACGTAGTTCAATCATTATCTACTTTAAGCAACGATTGCACATACTCATAATAATAAGTGCTATATTATTTCTTATCCTTAATATATAGGTACGTTAAACTAATCGTTATATATTTTAATATGTTAACATCGAAATAAAACTGTACATGTTTCCTAAGTATTTTTTACTAATAAAAAATAGAAATAGAACTTAAAGAGATGAACATAAAAATATTTATATAAATTTTTCATTGTCAGGACCGTCTTAAAAAACAAATTCGCCAAATATCCCATACAAATTGACCGAATCTCGACTAAAAGCAATAACAGTTTAAATGTTAATGACAAATCGTATAAGCTACAAGGATGTGGCTATTGACTGACAATATTGATTTAAGTGGTTGGCAACAATCAGTACGAACATTATTTGCAATGAGATAATATTGGAATGAAACTGTTAGTTCGGATAATACGTAATTCGATTTGAGCACGCGGTTGTTTGATCTACAATAGTAATGATACTGGGGAGGCGTTACCGAACATTCACATGTGCGACTGACCCAGATCACGAATCGAGGAGACACAGGTCATCGGGCACATCGTACACGTTCATGACAGCTCGACGTCATGTTGTAATTGTTTTAAATTTATCTCTAAATTACATTCCATATGTATAAATTTTGAATTTAGAAACTTTAAATATAATTTTATTTTCCTACCTAAGCTGAGAGCCTCGAGAGGCTATTTCAGCGTAACCTTAATCAGTCGATGAGTTTACGGGGCTCAAACCTGATGACGTTGCTAACACGAACCCTAGCAAGAGCCGTGCTTCGCAGAATCTACCACCGGATCGGAAACGCGACCCACTGAGAAGATCCGGCAAGAAACTCAATGGGCTGTGTCTGAGGGTTATTTACTCGTCGAGCCCTTCGTCGCAAGCCACGGGTTCGACGAGAACGATGACCGGATTTTATATATGACTTATGTTAAAAGTATAATTTTATCCTGTATCACGGGGTCTTAAATTTAGATCGACACTTATAGGTCTGTTCTATTTTAAAGTCGTCATAAAGATCTACGTCCCTTACATACCTTAATTTTTTTATGAATGAGGTTTTACTGGTGGCCCAGAGGCCTTTCCAGTTTCACCAGGGCGAGCATAGGCTCAGCCAGGAGGGACATACCTTCTTCTTTTCTTACATAACACTCCGACGGCTAACCTAAGACCATAATTGAATAACTCATAGAGTGTTTAGATGGGTGGGAGTCTTGTGAATAAACACTACACTTGCATAAATCATGAGCGTAAGCTTGGACAAATGGATATTGATGATATCTTGATAGGATATCATTAGATATAAAAATCACCGTACACCTCCTACTCTTTCGAAGAGTCGAACACAGACGAGTTTGACGTGCACATAGGATCTTCTGAGTGAGTTGGTAATTCCAATTCGGTGGTAGATGCATTCGCAAGCAGTTGATAGGTCTTCTCCAGTGGCGCTCGGGCAGTTGTTGGCAAAACTTCCCCTCCAGGCTGAGTCCTTGAGTTCGCTCATCCGTCATAGCTAAGCGGCAACGTTTCTGGATCAGCCGCGATCGTTCCATCGTAAAAAATATAGAGAAAGTATAAATATTTTAACAATATTTACACAGCGCACGAAACCTAAATATAATTCAAAGGATCTATGGTATTTTATTTTATTACTCTAGATCATGATTCACTGGATGTTAACTTGCCGCAGAAGACAAATCTGGAGTAAGGCGGCTGAAGTATCAATTGTGTTAAATTTATAATGTTTTCCTACCGTAAATAACAATTGTAAGGGTTTTTACATTTTATTGCATAAAGCTATTCCTTAATAATAGAAGAAATATAGAAACAAACAATCTTAACTAATATTTTCTACTAACAATGAATATTCATTCTCATCAGCAAAACCGAAATATAATATTAAGGTAACCTCCCAATGCGGAGAGATAATGATGCACTTTGCTTAGTGGCTCTTATTTTCTCTATTAACTTTGTTCAAAATAATTTTCCTCTATAAATTGTTACAATGACCTAATTAGAAACAACATTTACACCCCTTCAAAGTTAACACGCACAATACATACTCCACTGAAATTTTGAAGCTTTAGACGGCCTCTATTTTAAATTTCATTTCGCGGTTTTAGGGGTAAATTAAAACAAATAAGTATTGTATGGGCTTATGAACTGTGAATGCCTTGAAATTACAGAATCTATTATAGATTTGATTAAACATTTATCCAAAAATGTGTATGCTTTCTAAAGAGATCATACGCATTGACTTTATTTTTTCTTACCTATGCTGTTAAACTTAGATGTATATGATATAGCTAGCGTTACCCTAGCGTGTAGGTGAGCTCTCGGGGCTCGAACCGGAGGTGTTGCTAACACTGGCTCTAGCAAGAACAGTGCTTCGCAGAATCTACCACCGGATCGAAAACGCGACCCACTTAGAAGATTCGGCGAGAAACTCAGTGGGCTGTGTTTATGGGTTAATTTACTCGCCGAGCCCTTTGTCGTAAGCGACGGAATCGGCGAGGACGGTGGCCGGTACTTGAAGTACCTAAAATCACCAGTTTTAGTACTGATCGGAACATCAAATAAAATTTGAACTGTCAACACGAATTCACTTTCACATTCCATTTTTGTGTACATACATCCAAGATGTCCACAATTGCTCAACATTGAAAAACTTTGTTAAAATCTATAAAAGCGTATTTTTTAGTTTTCTTAAACTATTATTTATTTATTTTTCATGTCTTAGTTGAATTTCAATTTTTTCAATTTTTTTATTCAAATTTTTCAAAAATTTCCTCTGAATCAATCGGTAACTTGTCCGACGAATAGGTGATCGGCGCGCCTGGTAGTTTCCCTTCTTGGTCTTGACGCAGACACTCCGGGTCTCAGGAAAACAAAAAATCGCTAATCCTGATTATCCTAGTAAAGATAACAGATCAAACTGCTTAAAATATTGAATTGTCATCGGTCCTTAATAAGTATGCCAAATTTCGAGTTAATCCGACGTTTTGAAGGGAGTCAAAATCATGTTCAAAGATTTCGTTACATACTAACATACATACTAAAATAACATACGTATGAAGCTAATAAAAGCGTATTAATAAATGGTAACACATGAGAAGCACCAGCTTTCAAATGATAAAGATTCACCCGAATCGCTTCACCTAGAAAAAGGTACTGAAATAAAACACCTAAAAAAACTGGGGCTCCATAGCCCTCTATTTTTTTTAAATCGATGAAAATATTGATCACCGCTAAGATGTAGGTATATATAATTGGGTAGTAAGAAATAATTGCGGTTTTTCAGCAAACGGACGTTTAGCCGCTTATACTCATTAGTTAATATTCAGGCTTTTAACACAACGCTGGTTAATGCAATTTACAAAGAAAGCAAATATTCACTGAACCGCAACTGACGAGCCTTTGTATTATGTATATTAGCTAAAAGGTATATAACCGTTGTATCCCTTTGATGTAGCCCAGGTCCTGATAGAGATATAACTATCACATAATCTAATCTTCACACTTCGAACTGAAATGAACCAACAAATCTATATAAATAAATAAATCTGAAGTGTTTATTTGTAATATTAAATTAACCGCTTTTTACTACATGCATATGAATTTATATACGTTACATATACCAAAATAACATTTATTACAAATTTTGTCTGTCTGTCTGTCTGTCTGTCTGTCTGTTTGTTCCGGTTAATCTCTGGAACGGCTGGACCGATTTTGACGGGACTTTCACTGGCAGATAGCTGATGTAATAAGTTGTAACTTAAGCTACTTATATCTTAGAAAAACAATCAAAAATAATTTTCAAATAAAGTAATGTTTTGTTAAATTCCACGCGAACGAAGTGGCGAGCACAGCTAGTTTGCAATACAATCATTGTTGACCTACACGACGACCTGGGCCTCGAATCTATCCAGAAATACATGAAGTCAGCGTCGGAACGGTACTTCGATAAGGCTATGCGTCATGATAATCGCCTTATCGTAGCCGCCGTTGACTACTCCCCGAATCCTGATCACGCAGGAGCCAGTCACCGTCGACGCCCTAGACACGTCCTTACGGATCCATCAGATCCAATAACCTTTGCATTAGACGCCTTCAGCTCTAACACTAGGAGCAGGCTTAGGGACCTCGGTAACCGTACTCGTCGAACTCGACAAAGAGTTCGCCGTGCAACCTAACCCATGAATCAGCTCCGGATCTTCTCAGCGGGTCGCGATTCCGATCCGGTAGTAGATTCATTCGCGAAGCAATTGCTCTTGAGTTGGTAGGTCTCCTTCGGAGGCGCTCGGGCAGTTGTTAGCTAATCCCGCCCCTCTTGGCTGAGCCTTTGCTCGCCCACCTGTCCTGGTGAAACTGGAAAGGCCTTGGGGCCACCAGTAAACTATCAACCAAAAAAAAAAAAAATACAATCATAAATCTATAATCATTTTTAATGGTGGTAAAGAGTCTTGTGAACCCGTACGGGTAATTACCACCAATCTGCCTATATCTGCTGTGAAATAATAGGTAATGCTTTTCTGTCTGAAGGGTGGGAAGGGTAATATAGAACTGAGACTTAGAACGAATGTCCCAATGTTGGTGGCGGCAATTACGTTGTTGATGTCTCTGAACTGGGCTCTGGTAATCACTTAACACCCGGTGGGCTGTGAGGTCGTCCACCCATCTAAGCAATAAAAAAAAACTCATTCCTTATCTAGTCCATTCTTGTCACTGCACACATCCATCTCAACATTCGCATCTCTGCCGCATGTACTCCTCTTTCATACTTTACTTTCGTCGCCCAACATTCAGATTCATAGATCTTTGTTTATTTAATTTAGATGCTATTACCGACCAAAGTTTCGATGAAACTTCAACACCTCCCGCTAATATTTAGGTTCAAAGTGCATATACTACGCATGCTATTAATGTTTACATTTCGTTTTCAGTATCAAATAATGGTACCTATATGGAAAATTCGTCTGGCATTAATAATATAGTGTAGTATTTTTACAAAGCTATGGGGTCGCCGGCCGCGCGTCCGGTCGCTCGATATCGATCCAGCTAGAACGACTCGCACTACAGTTACCACAACCTATTTCTTATTAATCAACTCTATTCAACCAATTCGCGGTCTTCATATTATTGTATTCGTATTTTATTTTGTAACAACCGCGAAGTTATAACGTTTTTAGGGGTACATTTAGTTATGTTGGTAGGCAGCGGCTTGGCTCTGCCCCTGGCATTGCTGAAGTCCATGGGCAACGGTTAGCACTCACCATCAGGTGGGTCGTATGCTCATCTGCCTACAAGGGCAATAAAAAAAAATGTTTATTACACAGCTCCTCTAGTATCACGCGTACCGGAACCCTTTGAGACCACGAGGTAAATAATTGTACCTCACTCACACCCACTTTTAAGCACATGTGTGTTTGTGCTACCGGCTTGTGTGATATCACAACACGCCCTACACGTTTAACAAAATAGATAGGAACAAATCGGAAGGATTAGGGGGAAGTTAACTACATCAATATGAAACATCATGAAACATTTCATCAATATGTCAGGAACTATTCAAAACTATTTAGAAAAGTTTGTTTAGCGGCAAAGTCTTTACATTTAAGTGATTTGATAAAAAATGCCCCTGACAAGATAAAGATGACTTGGAACATCATTGGTAGAGAAAGTGGAAAAGTCAGAAATAGCCACCAAGAATTCTCATTAAAAATAGATGATAAATTGGTAACTAGTCATGAAGATGTGGCTAATGCTTTTGAAAAGTTTTTCTCTGACATTCCAGTTTCAACTACCACTTCTCTAAATTCATCCCCCACAGCAGCTGAAATATTATTGCATAAACATGTCAACAAATGTAATGAAATTTTTAAATTTAAGGAAATTAATTCAAGCAGTATAATAAAAAGTTTTAATAGCCTTAATGTAAAAAATACAGTTGACTTGTGGGGAATATCAGTAAAGATTTTGAAGTCTGTAATAGACATTATTGCTCCTCATCTTGTTAGTATTTTTAATGATTGTATTAGGTGTGGTGTATTTCCTGACTTAATGAAACATAGTAAAGTGATTCCTCTTTTTAAATCTGGTAGTACTGATGACCCCTCTAACTATAGACCTATTTCAGTACTCCCTACGTTGAGTAAAATTTTTGAAAAAATTATTTTGACACAACTTTTAGAACATTTTAATTCAAATAACCTGCTTCATAATAAACAATTCGGGTTTACCAGGGGTCGCTCTACAACTGATGCAGGTGCTTATCTAGTCAAAAATATTTTTAAATCTTGGGAGGAATCGCATGATTGTCTTGGAATTTTCTGTGACTTGTCCAAAGCATTTGACTGTGTTGAACATGAAACGTTGGTGAGGAAACTACATCACTATGGTATTAGGGATGGTGCATTGGAACTTATTACTTCCTATTTATCAGGACGGATACAAACAGTAGATGTGAAAGGTAATAGATCTTCAGGCACCTTGTTGAAAATGGGTGTACCTCAGGGTTCCATTTTGGGTCCTTTTTTATTTCTAATATATATAAACGATTTACCTAGTTTTATTGAGTCCCGACACGAGGTCGTATTATTCGCAGATGATACATCTTTATTATTTAAAATTAAACGACAACTACAAGTCTATGACGAAGTGAATGATGCGATTTCGTGTGTGGTTCATTGGTTCCGTATCAATAACCTATTATTGAATAGTAAGAAAACTAAATGTATTAAATTTACTTTAAAATGTATTAAACCATCTTTAAATGTGAGACAAGTGGATAGTGATGTAATTGTTTCTGAGGAATCATTGGAGCTTGTTGAGTCAACCGTATTTCTTGGTATAACAGTGGACTCCAAACTGCAGGGGGACCTCATATTCATAAATTGGCGAGTAAGCTCAGCTCTGCAGCATACGCAGTAAAAAAAATTAGAATGTTAACAAACGCGGACTCGGCTCGTTTAGTTTACTTTAGTTACTTCCACAGTGTCATGTCCTATGGCATTTTGCTATGGGGCAATGCGGCCGATGTAGAAATGATATTTATTCTGCAGAAAAGAGCTATACGTGCTATTTATAACATGCACTCAAGGGAATCCCTGAGGGAGAAATTTAAAGAAATTAAAGTTCTCACTATGCCATCCCAGTACATTTTTGAAAATTTGATGTATGTTCGTAAACATATTGAGGAGTTTCCTAAACAGTCGGACATACATAATAGAAATACTAGGAACAAACACAAGCTTGTTGTGCCGATGAGTAGGTTATATAAGATACGAAATTCATTCGGGTGTTAGTCTGTGCGCCTGTACAACAAAATCCCACAAGATGTTCAGAACCTACATATACATAGGTTTAAGAAAACTATTAAAGAACATCTGTGCAATAAAGCTTACTATAAAGTCAATGATTATCTAGAAGATTGCACAAAGTGGGAATGAGTTGCTCGCTCCAGGCATTTCAATATTGTAGTAATTGTTACGTTATAATACTCAGTGCAAAAAATTCATATTTAAAAAAATAATAATATTAAAAAATAAATAAATAATAATTTTATATGTAAAAAAAAAAGACATGCCCGCTGAGTTTCTTGCCAATTCTTCTCAGGACGGAGGCTAGTTCTTGTGAATTGGCGGTAGTTCTTTTGACGTTCAACAAGTATGTACTTTCATTTATGTTGAATAAAAATTTTTTGATTTGATTTGATTTGATTTGACTAATACTGACGAAAGCACTAACTGAAGGTGGGCTGTCACATAAACACCTATCCTACAATATTAACTTTAGTATTCTTGTTAAAATATGTATTTTTTTCCCGGGCTATTGCAATTCGTATATCTACATGCTTATGTGCACTTGTAGAGTTTAATCTCGATCATCAACGATTATCAATTTTTGAAAATTGCAATATTAACATCAAGTAAAAACACATGCAACTTAAAAATAGGTTTTACTGACATAATTTCAATTTGAAATAAACATAAATTTAATTAAATACCCCTCTTTCTCGGTACTTAGTAATCATGCTGATAAAACGAAATAAAAAAATAAAATGAAGATTTCAAGCCACAAAATCTATTTAAGGCATTCTTTTTGTTATGGCTTTGGAACAGAGACTATGTATGTATGTACGTTCCACTTGTATTGAGTGGTCACTATCACTTATGAATATTCAAATTGATAGATTCCTCATCAGTTTAACATAAAATCGATATTATAAAAAGTACATTCTATATAAAATATTCAGCGACGATGATTAGGTACTTAGGAACAGGTAGACCTACTTCTTGTCTGCCTTCGCTAGCAACTTTTTTTTTTGCTTAGTTGGGTTAGCGAGCTCACAGCCCACCTGGTGTTAAGTGGTTACTAGATCCCATAGATATCTACAACGTAAATGCGCCATTCACCTTGAGATATAAGTTCTAAGGTCTCAAGTATAGTTACCGCGGCTGCCCCACCCTTCAAACCGAAATGCATTACTGCTTCACGGCAGAAATAGGCAGGGTGGTGGTACCTAGCCGCGCGGACTCTCAAGAGGTCCTACCACCAGCAACTTAAAAAACGTCGAATGTCATTTCAGACAAATCAATTTTAAATTCATTAGTGTGTTGGTGCTTTCTTCACAGATATCCAAGAGTTCTATGAGCTCACTCTCCTCGATGATACGAAGTCAGTACAACAGAAAACTGCAGAAACAATCCGTATCGCTAACAAGTGGGAATTGGACAGCAACAGACGAGAGGTAGTGGCAGCATTCGTCTTGAAATTTACAAAAATGTTTTTGAATAATTATTCTCATGGTATACTTTTACTAAACAAATATGCTCAGAAAATTTGCTTAACCGCTGTATCGCATTGTGAGCTCATACGGGTGGGTAGGTTATGAAATACAATTGAAATGATGACCTTATGTCTCAAGGTGGATGACCGTATTCATGTTGTCTATGCCCTTAGGCCCAGGAACCTGTTATCACCGATTAGGCCGTGACCTTCGTTTGTTCATAGACTGTAATGAAAAAAAAAACCGTATTAGGAAGATTATTAGAATAAGCAAAAAATTCACTAAGAACGCAGTTGACCTTTTCATTGCCATTTTAGGTAAACGAGCATACGGTCCTGCTAATGCTAAGTAATCACCGTCGCCCATGGACATCAGCAATGCCAGGGGCATAACCGACCGCTGTCCGCTGAGGATTCTCTTCAAACCTCGTTTGAAGAAGGACAAGACCTAAGTAACTGATTTTAGAAAAAAAATGTATTTAACTTGATTAATTTCATTTTTTTGAAAATCAATCTAGGTTCGTTACTACTCGTATACATAACAAATAAACATTGTACCACATTTAATTTTTACATTGAGCTTTATATTTCCACTCTATATTCAAATGGAAACCGCCTTACATTTACGAGTACATCTCCGTAAGGTAAGGTTACCCTTGTAACGGCAGCGTCCTACGGAAATGATACTTATAATTTAACACCGGTTTGATTAGTTTACGTATTTCCACTTTACAAGAACTACTTTAATCGATTAGTAAAGAGGTTGAGCTAGTTGATTAGTGATTATTTGTTTTTATTGAAATTCATATCCTGTTCCATCAGCAAACTAAATTGTTACTGTTGAAATTCAACAATATTTAACTTTCGGTAGCAATATTACAATCGTAGAAAAATAACAATAAAATTTAGGTAGGTATACTTTAAAGGTATTCTGTACATCATGACAGAGGGATATAAGTCATAAATTTAGGCTTGACGCCTATTAATATTATGTTCTCCGTTTTTTCCGACTGTTACAAGCTCTAATCATATCTTCCGCTAACAAGATGCCCGAAAGATGCACATATTACATAATTTCGGAGCTGTCCCCTTAAATATGTACAAGTTTAAAAATGTAAACATCTATAATCAACAGTTAAAATACACACGCCTTTAAAGTGCTGCAAAGGAGATATAACTATCAAATTTGGTTACTCTGTTTGCTCTGTTAGGTCCATGGTATTAGACGTGTTTGTAATGGATTTAATAATTACGTATATATATGTTACGCATATTATATTAGTCAAAATTACTCAGCATGTCAAACCATCTTTTGTACAGTTCCGTTATTCAGATTAGTTCACTATGCGCCACCTAAATTAAATTTAGCCATTTGTGCAAAAAATAAAAACATATTATCTATAATAAAAAATAAATATCTTGTTATATCATTCATATCATAAGTTTCTTTAAACAGATATCAACGGATGAAATTGAATATAGATCGGTATCAAATGCATTTCTACACGACAACAATAAGAAGTCTGAATCACGTAATGAGACACCAGACTCGGGTAAGGTGAGTATCATAACAGTGTCTATATGGATTATGTTATGTAAAAAAAGGTATGTGTTTAATATAATCAATATAAGAGTGTAGTTTAGGTGTGTGTATTTTTATAACTAACAAAAGTGTATTTGCCTTCTGAATATAATCCCGTCTTCTGTAGGTAGGTATAACGTGAAATCAATGTCGGCTTAGAATGATCAAAAAGCTACGTCTTTTCCATGATACTCGTTTATTTTTTGACGCGTTGTGAGGATTATTTTGATTCTTAGCTCACACGCTGAAGGCGGTGGGATGATGAAGGAATTCATCTCTACTATCCCTGCCGGCAATATAGAAGTGTAGCAAGATGCACATCTCAGTTCATGGTTTCGCTTTATGGAAATGGCTGTCTTTGGAAAAACCAAAGTATGCCCTAGTCGACGGACTGTCTAAACTCGTCTTCTCTAATTGATGTCACCGGCACCTATATTAAATCTCTCCGGATTGACCAGCGTGTTGAGATTACAGTTCTCCGTGCTCTGCATTGGCATTTAATTTATGGACACTTTAACTATGGACTACAATGAGTATGCACGGGTATAGTAGTAGTGCCTACATAAATTCAAACGATATCTCAGTCATGTAGGCAAAGAAAACTGGTGTGACTTTTATCAAGATATTAAATATTGGACAACGTCATTACAGAAATGTAAATAACAAAACAATGTTTTGTTAGACAATTTGCTTATTTTATTCTTGTATTTTGAGGTCATAGCAATAGCTATCGTAGTAAAGAAATAAATAGTATAAAAATCTGAACGTACAGGTACCAAAGACATTTCAATTTAATATATTTAGCAAGTTTCAAACTTTAACATTAGATCTGCCGTCTGCGGAGCAAAGACACCAACTCGATGGAATACCTTTTGTTTGTCGTATAACGATATTACATCCCAAGAGAGTCATGGACAGAGAAACATTTAAACTGTTTCAAGGCCATGACCACGACCCTCAGTAATGAGGAAACCGACGCAAGGAGGAGGATAACGATATACTCCTAGTTTCAGCCAAGCTACCTAGAATAATTAGGCAAATGACTTTTGAAAATTTGTAAAAATATTTATCAAGGTAACTACTGACCCCGTTTAGGTACTTTACAGTGTAAAGTATACAAAAAACCTTACAATGCATATTATTTCTATATTTACAGGTGCGTTCTGTCGTATCACCAAGTGATGAAGTTGAAGAAAAGAAAGTGAGTTTATTAATGAGTTCTGTTTGTTTTTCTAAAATTTTGTTATGATTTAGTCTCCAAACATATCGTTATAGTATCGAGTAAAATAGAGTACACATTGATTCGCCTACTGCATCCTGAATGAAACTGCTGTTGACGGTGCTGGTACTGTGGTAAAGCCTCAGAAGTGAGTACAAAAAACATTCCAGTGTGCTTAGTGCGAGTTTTTTAACGTTCTCGATAGCGTAAAAGTTAAGTCAAATTTGTATGGAGTTGGAACGTTTGCCTACGTTTGCCGCTAGGGGCACTGTTCTAGCTGCATACAAATTTCAGGTAACTTTTACGCTATCGAGGACGTGAAAAAACTCGCACTAAGCACACGGTGCCCTCTCAACGACAAAACGTAGTCGCGGCTACGCATCTTTGCCGCACCTACGGAGGAGGCAGATACGCAAGATAATCCGATACAGAAAAAGAGTAGAGTACCCATATCTTATTTTAGTTTCGCCAAATTAAAATAAATTACAAAAAATATTCTAACACTAAAATAAAATATTCCTATATTTGTTTACATAATGAAAGCATTTTATACAGCAAAAGCTATTCTAGTTTCTATTAGCTCTTGACCAGATAATTATTAAAAATATTATTCTGTAATTACACTTTGAATAATTATAACATGTTAAAATTTATCAATCAATCAATATGGGTTTCATTTTATGACAGGTTCGTAAAAGTCTTCCATAGTTACCATTGTATTGGACAGGCAACTCCATAGAAAAATTAGTAACCGTTTAAGGTCTAGATATCAGGCCATAAACTCAAAAAAAAAAAATAGTAGCCGTTCAAAAGTCAAACCATATTTTAGTCAATTGTTATCGAAAGTATCTACCTACATAAAAGGGTAGTAGACAATGGGCAAATCAAAATTTAAAATGGAATATCTAAATATCAAATCTGATATGCAACGGTTTAAAAATATTCTCGCTCAGGCTATATCCTATCGACGGATATTTCTTTGCGGTTTGTGGTGGTGCGTGCTTCGATCAATAATACTACTAGATTCGCGATTAGCGCTTCAAAAACGGCCCGAAAAATAAGACCACAAATAAATTTGTGGTCTTATTTCAAATTAGTATGGTCCAATCATAGCCAACACTAAGACGTCAAAACGCTGCAATGCGCGTTCAAAAACTGAGTAAAAAACCACCGTAACACCAAGGTTTTGGAAGGAATATCTTTTTTTGGTAAATTTATATTATTAAGTGTTTTTCATAAAATAAGAAACACAATTATATTGTAAATAAAACACAATTTACGAATATTGTAATTGTTTGGCCAATGTTTGCAACAAGGCACCAACTATTGTAACAAACATCACCTATTCTTGGACAGGGAATGCATAGAGTAGTTTTGTTATTTTATAATGTTATTTTTCCTAGTAGCCCCTTGTCGCTGTGCACAATGGATATATATTGTCGCGAAAGATTGAGAAGAAATATAGAACCCTTATAAAAATTCTAGAATTGTTCAATGGTGGTGGCAAATCAATGCAAAAAAGTATTAAAAAAACTTTATATGTATGTGTAAATATTTTAAGCGTATATGCTGAAAAGGATTTGTTTTCTGGGGGAAACGAACACAGCCATAAAATAAGCCTAAATTAAACTGATTATAGAAAAATTCATTGATATAAGATTACATTATATTTGTAAAAAAGAAACCGCTCATATAAAAATGACTTCTAAAAGACAGCTTTATAACAAACTGAATCTGTTTAAAGGTAATTAAACCTACATTATTGTTTTAATTACTTCTGTATAAAGAATACGTGGAAAACATGTTTCGTGTTTCCTTTCATATTTTTTTTACTTTATTCAATTTTATTTTTTATCACCTATTTGTTGTAATAGCGGCAATGTAAAATATTATCTACTACTTTTTTCAATCGGTCAAAAATAGTTGCGACCATACAAAACAAACCTAAAACAAATATGTATATTCTGCAACTCTATGTCTTTCAATACTTACTGTGTTCTGAGCATTGAAATGTAATACCAAGAACTACATCTAGTTCCACAATACAATAAGCACGAAATTTTAAACAAATATTTTTAACCTTATAAATTAGGCTTTAAGTATCATTTTAGAATAAATATTTTCGTACTGATGACTTTTTATGTTCAAGTGACATTTTAAATTTATTCCATAATATTCTTTTTCTGACGAAAGGACCTAAATGCATATATTTTGCAATGGTAATTAAACTTTATGTTTTAGTATTAAGGTTTATAATAAACTGAAGTCGATAACATTATTAAACTTTTTTCTAAGAAATGAAGATGTTTTCGTGTCGGCAAACGTGGCCACTGGAGCGTCTTATTTTTGTTCCTGATCCTTAATCTAGTACTATTATTGATCGAAGGGTGCGTGTCTCTTTTTTGTGTTACTTTGCAAGTCTCATTTTCGTTTCTTTGAGTTCTCATTTCGGTGTCAAATCATATCGGTTCCAAAAAAAATTAACCTATTAATTATGTACACAATATAAGTTTGTATTTTTTTTTTTTAAATGAACTTTAAGACCTTCACCTAAAATCAATAATGAATCACAACTAGTAGTGCCATCTCTGGAGTAAACGTTAAAGTTTTACAAATATCTTTTTCATATTGATGACGTGACGAAAGTGATTGAACGAAACGACGTATACACAACAAGTGGTTGGTAATGGCGGAAAGTTGGTGTTTCGCGTCCCGTAGTACTATTTATAACCTAAAATATAGTACAAGTTTTCGGCGATATGTGCGCTAACGTTTCTTCATTCTGTGGATTGCTGCTGTTAAATTTCACAATAGTGCCAATGACGTACGAATATTACTGAAAGTATACTGCTCGTTATTGATAATCAGTGAAATGATATTGCATACAAAATTTTGACATTCAAACTGCTGCTATTTCGTTTTCGTCACAAGTAAGGCCATTTAATAAACACTAATCTATTTATAAACGTTTAGTAATTTCTTTATACTCTGGGAACGATTTAAAATCTTGGTGAAATCACGATTTTAAAGTCAGATTTGCTTATAACAATTTAGAGTTTTGGTTCAATGTTACATACTGCAACATCCATGATATTATGAAATTTATGTTTTCATAATTGCACACTAATAACGTAACACCGACATTCTAATTAAGGTTCATCGCTTTGACATTCATACAATACTATACCATCAACGAAGACGAGTTGGTAACACGCTTATTTACCAAACCATACATTACCTACCTACTTAACTCGCTATCAAAAGGGCTCGGTTCGATTTGTTACATTCATTAGATAAGGTCCGCTGCAATTTAAAACCAAGCTAACATGATAATGAGCTTAAATGTTATGGGATTACCTGTCTACATAAAAAGAGGTCACATTCTTACTTGTTGTTTGAAAAGGCTACATACCTTTGAAATGTTTTGGTGCAAGTTAGTTGTGGGTTCTAGGTAGACAATGGTGCATGCTGAACATCATCAAGTAAAGTGCTGAAAGTGGACACGAGTGTAACTAACAATGCATGCAGTGTACATAGCGTAGTATGGACACCTGTTTATAATTGACCTGAGGGATATGCGAAATATCTATAAAAAATGACAGAGAGAAGGAAGAAAAAGTCTCATAATGGATTTCTTCGGAAAGTCTCTTCACTATTTAATCTTGATACGGTGAGTAGGTAACATGTTGGCCTTCAATAAAATCCAATACAAACTATATGTGAGTCAATAAAATTTTAAATTAGCTTTATGAGGCTATCTTTGATTGTTGAACAAATAATAAAATTTCATTCAAACATGTAATAAAATAATTGATTGCTTTCATTATGTAATCATTTAATGAAATATACAAAATCATAATTTAGTATATTATTCAAAGAAAAGTGCTAGAATATTTAGTAACTAAATATTTATAGTTTTAAAATAATAAATTAGTTAGTTGACAAGTCCCACTTTAAAATATATTTTCTTGTGTTAATAGGTTTAATAATTTATGGTTTATAGTTTTATAGTATCAGGCATCAATTATCATTCACAATATCAAAATTAAGGAACTAACAAATGTTATCGAAATGTAACTAAAACTGTTTTTTTGTCTAAACACTTTTACTTTCCAAAGCAAGTAATGTTTGATTATTATTTTTTAGTTACTATTGGGTTTGTTAAAAAATTATACTGTTTAGGTTTAAAAATAAAAACCTTGCAATATTGCTTACAGGCTCACGTCGCATCATCTGAAATGAAGCAGGTAATAATCTTTATTAATTTTCAAAAAGTATATTTTCGGTACAATGTAGTGTCAAAAAAGACAATTAACTTATTAAAATAATATTCTCAATGAGTGTGAATATTAGGCCATAATATTAAAAATTCACTATATTATGTAGATAAGATTTAAAAACTTAACCTAATTGAAACATTACTTTACACATGTAAAGTGCTTGTCACTGATAAACATGATTGTGTAATACATACTATGTTATAAAATTTTATAAGGATGACTATGGGTTTGGGTTTCCTTTATTTTTTTAAATAGCTTTTGATATTTGAAGAATATTTATGCAAATTATCAGATACTGGTGGATTGATAATCCTTGCAGTAACAATGCAGATAACCCTGCAGTAAGCAGCGGCTTGGCTCTGCCCCTGGCATTGCTGAAGTCCACGGGCGACGATAACCACTCAACATCAGGTGGGCCGTGTGCCTGCCTACAAGGGCAATAAAAAAAAAATTGTATAATGAAGATGGAGCTGAAGTTAACTTCTTGCCTGCATAGTCAAATTTTTTTTGCATAGTGAATATTTGCTAAAATAAAAATTAAGCAGCTATTTGCCTGGCTTCCTTAAAAGTTCTGGCACACTTCAATATTTTATCAGCACCGTATAAAATGATAAGAATGCTCAAAGACAGAGAAAGTTACATAGAGATGTATAATTTTGCTAACTAAGTTTGTTATAGAAGTTCTCAATCTTAATAAGTTAACAAATCAAACTGAATATATGACTGATATTGCGATTTTATCATAGTATGTCACAAGAAAGAGTTTCTGCTGTATTTAATATGCCGTGAATATCCCTTGAAAAAATATAAACCCAGAAGATTGTATGTTGATGATGTACACCAATGTGCATACAATAAAATATTTGTTGAATCTTGTATATGTAGTTTTACTTATAAGTCATTTGAAACAATTTAATACAATACTAACCAATTGTAAAGAATGAAATAAAGTTACAGGTTAATGGCATAGAAGGTGGAGCAAATGAAAGAACACAGGGTGAGGATGGCTACATTTACCTCTCGGTGGCACTGTCTCGAGCTGGTGGTGCTGGCCTGGGCTTCAGCATTGCAGGAGGGTCTGACAATCCCCATGTGGCAGATGACCCTCATATCTATGTCACAAAGCTCATACCTGGTGGTGCTGCTGCAGCCAGTCAGTTACTGATTAACGATGCTATTTTACAGGTAAGTTTATTTTACATATATTTTTTTACACACTTACTGGAGTAGTATTTATTCCAAATGTGAGAAAAAACTTCTGGGAATGTGTAAAGCAAAGAAACATTGATGTGTTCTCAAATTGTTAGTATATTCTAAAATATAGTGTAATTTCTTTGAGATAAAAATAATCTAATGTATCCATCATCTACTCATACAGCTACTTTCAACATAAAATAAATCCTAAATTACCATCCTATTCAATATACAATTTTATTATATATATACATTACCTTGTAGAAATAAAAATCTTGAAAGGCAGGCAGTTGACTGCAAATCAATGACAAGGTGTTATTGTTTAATTAGTGTATAATGGCAGATGAGCCCACAAAACCTGATGTTAATTACTTACTGGGAAATTCGGGAATTAGAATGTAGATGCTCTGGGTGAAATCTGTGTAAAGAGGACTTACAGCATCAGTTGCATTGAACTAATGACTGCTTTTTAAACAAGAACACACAACGGCTTTGCTGCAGAAGCTGGCCAAATTATTTGGACATAGGTATAATAGTAAAATAATGACCAATTTAAGTTCTTTTTATAGGTGAATGATGTGAATGTAGAAAATGTGACACATGCTGAAGCGGTTGATGCACTGAAAAAGGCTGGTAGTACTGTGAGATTGGTAAGTAATTATTATTACTAGCCTTAGAATCATGCCTATTCTTAGAAATCACCTACATTAATGCTGTGCCGGAACCATATTGATAAGAAAAGCGGTTTCCACAAATGAGCTTCCTAGAATTGTTGCTGGCAACTGCTGAAGGTCAGGTCAGGTCTTGTTAAATGACCTCTGTGACCAAGGACATTCTTGTTCTTACATATAGTGGTGGTAATAGGGTATATTAAAATGCCAGACAGGTTGGTCCCACCATTGTATACAAATTGTTCCCATAGTTAAAATGGCAATAATATATCATCTACCAGAACAATAATGTACAGAAATATTCATAATAATTTCCTAAGCATATGCCTTGAATGTTATAAGTAGTATGAATTCTTATGTATTCTGATATATTCAGTCAGGCAGGTGTCAGGAAACGTTTTCCTCCAGATTGAACCTTCGATCTTCTTCTGTCCTGATGAAGCTAAGGGCCTGTGCACACCACGTTTCTTAAGCGCGCCGTCGACGGCACGCTTTTATCCTACAGAGCGGTTTGTTGTCGTCTGTATTGATACAAACGCGCGTTAGCATCGCGTCTGTATCGATTCAAACGCGTATTTTAATTTATACAGGTGTGCAAAGGTCTACAGGCTGCGTCTGACTTGCGTGCGTATCGCGTCTATATCGCTACGAACGCGCGTCGACGGCGCGTTTAAAAAACGTAGTGTGCACAGGCCCTAAAAAGGGCTGCAGACCAACTGCAATGCTTCCCACTTAAAAAAATCCAGTAAAGCATAAAAACGTTAATGACACGTCATCATTCACAAGGAATTTCATATCATTAAATTCTTGCACCTGTATTGCATTTCAGAATACTTCAGATGAACATTCATGTACTTAAAAATATTTTTGGAAATTAAAATTATTGTTTATTATAGCTTTTATGTGTTTCTTTATTGAGGATTAATTACGTGAATACATATATATTTACACTGCTTACAATTTACAGAAAGTGCGACGTCGAGCTATAGAAGATACCCTAAACGTGTCACAAGTGTCAAACAAAGAGGAATCTGTGGAAATAGAACTTATAAAAGGTGGCTCTGGCTTGGGCTTCAGTATAGCAGGCGGACTCGGTAACCAACACATACCCGGTGACAACGGCATTTACGTTACTAAAATCATGGCCGGCGGCGCTGCGCATCAAGATGGACGACTAAGAGTTGGTGATAAATTGCTAATGGTCAAAAACACTTCTGTAAGTAATCCAGCCTGTTTTATTGAACTACAAATATAATTATTGCTTGAGATGAAACGGATAGTGGTTTGGCCGGATACCAGATACCGAATAGTCGGCAAGCTGCGAGGCCGGAGTGCCGGATATTCGGTCCTTTTTTTTTTCAAATCAAAATCAAATCAACTTTTGGAAATATTCGTGCTCGTTCGGGTGTTGTCACACGTAAGCGGAGATCGCGACAACTCAGTATGACGACGATTTGTATTCATTCACCACAATTTGCCACTGGTTAATTTTGAGTATTAAACAAACTAATTGATAAAACAATCACTTTTGAAGTGCGATTATAAAAATAAAAGCTGTCCATAGCCTATTGTGGTATTATTTGCCTTTTGCATTACCATGAGATTTTCTTAAATTTTACTATCCGTAATCCGGCCGGATACTGAAAACATGGCCGGATAGGCCGGATACCGGATAGTTACCGGATATCCGTTTCATCTCTAATTATTGCGGTCGATTATAATATTGGAAATAAATAAACAGAACGGAGATGTCAATTTGGATAACGTGACACACGAGGATGCCGTGGCCGCATTAAAGGCAACAGGAGAACGCGTGCTGCTAGTTTTGGTACCAGGGCCGAGACACGGACAACCCTCACCGCGCACTTCTCGAGCTAACACACGTAAGGCAGCATTATATTACTATTATTACCTATCCCATCTAACGATATCTATATATTAACTAGCGGACCCGGCCACACGTTGCTGTGGCTGTGGCTTAGGTTTTTGTTTCTAAATCACTCGCGGCCGCTTATGCTAATACCAAAAATTGACAACGTAAGAACAATTAGATTTCACTGTATTGCGTTTACTACGAAATAAATTTCACTTATACTTTAGCCTCAAAAACACGTGGTGCTTATGCCATTAAATTGTAGCTTATGTGAAACGTTGGTATTTTTAGCACAGCGCCATCTATGAGATATTAAAGTCACAGTATAACAATTGTCTGTAAAAACTGATTTAAGGCGCCATCTGTTTTAGACTTATAAAACTTACAATTAATAACAAAAATCAACATAAGAAATCATTTTATTGTTAATTAATAAATATTGCGACCATTCATCGAAATAAAAACCATCCTATCTCTCAAGTTGGATCGAACTGCACATGGTGTGCGAATTTTATTATAATCGGTTAAGTGGTTTAGGAGTCCATTGAGGACAAACATTGTGACACGAGATTTATATATATTAAGATATGTAAGGCAAAAACTTTGTACCCCTTTTTACGAAAATTGCGTGGATGGAGGAGTATGAAATTTCCCACACTTTAGAGAATATAGAGAGGCAGTACAGAATGCTATAATTTTTTAAAATTATGCTTTAAAAATACATTGAATCAATAAAAGAAACGTGACACACACTATCATGTATTTGACGCACTTAAATACTTTTCGTTTATTGTACAACTTTTATTATTGCTTAAAGTCTATGGTCAGATTGAGAATAGATTAATATTGTTTGTCTTTAATATTATTTTAAATATTATAGGTTATATTATAGGAAGTAAAATAATAGTCCGACAATAGATCCATAATAATGTTTAAATTTATAATTTCAATTAATTATAGTCGAATTTCGACTACCAAGGGACCACTAGTAAATATTAAAAACCCAACAATATGATCTGACAAAATTGATTTACCTGCTCAACCATAAAAACTTTTCTCGCACAGAACCACTGCCTCTTTATATTAACTGGTTACCTTTTTTTTTTTTTTTTTCCTACCTATGCTGATAGCCTTGAGAGGCTATTTCAGCTTCACCCTAACGTTTGTAGGTGAGCTCGCGGGGCTCAACCGGAGAGTTGCTAACACTGACCCTAGCAAGAGCAGTGCTTCGCAGAATCTACCACCGGATCGGAAACGCGACCCACTGAGAAGATCCGGCGAGAAACTCAGTGGGCTCTGGTTACCACCACAGTAACAACACTGCCAAATACATTACTAAGATTTGGTTACTATGTCTTTTAAAAAAAAAAAACCTTTTTAAGTTTGAAACATTGTAAGAAAAATGTGCACATTTAACAAGGAATAATGTAATCATGAAAATAAAAACAGCATCGAGCGCAGCAAATTCTCTCCGACGCGAAGACGCAACGGACGGCGGCGAGGAGGTACGCGTGGTGGAGTTGGAGAAAGGTCCCTCGGGCCTGGGGTTCAACATCGTCGGTGGCGAAGACGGGCACGGCATCTACGTTTCTTTCCTGTTGGCCGGCGGACCTGCGGAGAGGTCCGGCGCTCTACGGAGAGGAGACCGTCTGCTCGCAGTCAACGATCTTGACATATCGCACGCCACACACGAACAGGCCGCCAAAGCCCTGAAGGTACTGTTCCATGTCTTATTCATAGACATAAGGTAAACGTCGCTGCGCATATCAAGACATCAGGTACTGGTGGTAGGACCTCTTGCGAGTCCGCACGGGTAGGTACCACCACCCTGCCTATTTCTGTCGTGAAGCAGTATTGCGTTTCGGTTTGAAGGGCGGGGTAGCCGTTGTAACTATACTGAGACCTTAGAACTGATATCTCAAGGTGGGTGGCGCATTTGCATTACATTATAGTTGTCTATGGGCCTCAGTAACCACTTAACACCAGGTGGTCTGTGAGCTCGTCCACCCATCCAAGCTGTAAAAAAAAAACGCGGGATTACTATACACCAGAAAAAAACAGGACTGGTATCATGCAACTAGTACTCAAGATGGATAAGTCTAGGAAAACTGCACTAGCATGCATATTTTTGCATGATCAATAGTTCAATATACTGCTTTTGTGGCCCATCTCGAATTTTTTCAATTAAAACATTAATTGTTTTGAACTTTCTTCATCTCACTATACACACTATTATTTAACGTGTTCTTGGAATGATTGCATTTTTTCCTACCCAATCGTTTGTAGCTTAAGAGACTATTCCAATTACGCGCGGACCGGTACGTGATCTTCACGGGCTCAACCCGAAAGAATTGCTAACATTAACCCTATCAAGAGCGGTACTTCAATGAATCTACCACCGAATTGGAATCGCGGTCCACTGAGAAGGTCCGGAGAGATTTTCAGTGGGCTGTGTCTATGGGCTAGTTAGGCGACGACGCTGCCTGTTGCTTGGAGAGCCTAAAAGCACCGAGAGCGGATTCGGAGTATCCAACAAGACATAGATAAATAATTAGACGACTACGATAAAAAAGTTATCGTGTCGTGCCGCTTTATCAAAGTAGCGTTCTGATGCTTCCTTAAGATACTCACGCATCATTTCTAGATTTCGGCTGTCGTTAAGATGACCTGGAGATTGTGTGTACGGGCCGCGTGAACGAACATTACACTTGCATAGGTAATGACGGAATGATTTCACATTTCTTGAGTTCTCTACACTTAATTTACCCGTGATCATGCAACAGCGCCGTAAAATAATAATGTGTATAATGAAGCATTCTAACTTTTTTAACAATGTGTTTTGTATGATACTAGAATGCAGAGTAAAATATTAACAAGAGATATGTAATTCTTTTTCTAGAGCACGGGTCAAATTGTTAAATTGACTGTTGTGTATCGTCCACAAGAATACAATAAGTTTGAAGCACGAATCAATGAATTGAAACAACATCATACGCTATTACGGACATCTCAAAAACGATCCTTGTATGTAAGGTAGGTTATAAAAAAACAAAACGAAAATCATGTAATAAAATTGTGTAATGTGTGTGATAAAAGTTTACATCATACTTATATTGTTAATAGCATAAAAACTCTGTGGTTGTGGGCCTTTTAAAGTAAAAACTTTCTGAGTTTATGGGAGAGTAATGGGAAAACATGCAGTAGAAATGTCAATCATGTGTGCTTATTTAATACATTTTTAATTGGTATTTTTTTGTGTGATATGGAATGAGTTAGATCAATAATTTTATTTACTTTTAATTTTATATACGAAATGTTTTCTGAAGAGAAGATTTTCCCTTTTCCTGTTCTAAGGATCTGCAGGTTGTGCATCCAACTAACTTGGAATTTTGTACCCACTTCAGGGAATTTGTTAGCATAGTACACTATTTGTTACAATAAATGGATATATTTCAAACATCACATTTATCCACAAGGGATCATGACAGATCCATCTATAATGTAGGTTGATAAGTGGTCTTCGTGATTTTCATAAAGTTTCATAGTGTTAGTGCTTTCATTGTGTCCACGCTTTTTTAATTATTTTTCTTATCGTTTACAGAGCATTATTTGACTACGACCCCATTCGAGACGATGGTCTACCTTCGAGAGGATTGCCGTTTCGATATGGCGATATATTGCATGTTACAAATGCGTCCGATGACGAATGGTGGCAAGCCAGGTACGCTGGTTTCTTGTATAATATAGCCTAACCGATGGACTAATAAGCATCATCGCACATATTACTTATGTCATTAACTCTGTCACATTGACAACAATCCAAACTTTAAACTTTCAAACTATGTATAAAGTCAAAATACTCAGACCTTCGGAATCATGTCTCAAGGCGGGTGGTGGCATTTGTGTTGTAAATGTCTATGGGTTCCGATAGCCACTTAATACCAGGAGGGCCGTGAGTTCGTCCACCCTTTTTTTTTAATTTAGTCTGGAAATGCGTGAATGCTACACAGCAACACATACCAACTTGATTATAAATTTTAGTTTCATTTTAGAGATAGTTGTTTCAGCATCACACAAAGTCAGATGTCAATGTCACTGTTTTGCAAATTTATAAATCAATGTTCCAGAAGGCTGGGTCAGGATAAAGTGGACACCGATGCTATCGGTATAATTCCTTCGAAACGTCGATGGGAAAGAAAACAGCGGGCACGCGATCGACAAGTTAAATTCCAGGGACAGGGTACACCGGTCAGTACGGTGAGTATTTTTGTTTTATCCTCATCCAACTCACTAGGTTGGGGTCAATGTAAATCAGTATTATATATTTTATTTATTTATTTATTAAGTTGCACCAACAAAGTGATCATCAATACAAAACATTGACAAATTAACAAAAGTTCATGGCCGATGTCACCACAATTACAGGTGCAATCGACAGTGCATTAAAAACAAAAATAACAAAAAATTGTAAAACTAAGATTTGATTACATTTGATTGATTGCTTAAGATTAATTTATATTTAATTGAGACATGATCCGCGACAGATTTTGTGAGACAATTAGAAAAAACATCTATTTCACTTAAAATTAGTTCAGCGCAATTGGATAACTCCGAAGGAACGTTGACGGAGACCGCCGCGCTACCGAGGACATTAATGTAGTCCCAAAGGATTCTGTTTAAGGGAGAGTAAGCCCCTAAATTCGAACGAGCATTATAGTTTTATTGACTTACACTACTGGTACCTTCAAAGGTTAAATCGACGCCCAGTGGTGGATCACATACTGAAAACATACCATTTTAGCAAACCACTTGGTCTGAATACACCAACAAGTACAGTGTCGTTTTTAGGTCACGATTACCTCAAAATTATATTAAATCTAAAAGCAACAGAGCATGTGCTTCCTGATAGTGCAACTTGTTTAATAAAGCCTATTTTATGTATTTTCTTAAGAGACACCTTGGCTGGCACGATATTCGAACTTTGTAATTTCCCAAAAATACTAATCATCAAATGATTTAATCAAAATTTTCTTTTTCAAGAGCCAATCCACTCTGGAAAGGAAAAAGAAAACTTTATCTTTCAGTAGAAAATTCCCATTCATGAAGAGTCGAGAAGACGGCAAATCTGAAGATGGTTCCGATCAAGAACGTAAGTCGTTTTTAAAGTATTTTTTCAACACATTCATATTTTTGACGGTATGAAGTTTTCATAATTATTTTTATATAAACACATGTTTTAGTCAAGAGCACTGCATTTTAAGAAAAAATATGATACTTACATGCAACAAATTTGTTAATTTGATGGTCAAATTAATTAATTGAAACTTAGAAACTATAGAGCTTTATACTATAAAAACCATGTACAATTTTGCACTACTAACATGGGATTTCGACTCATCGGCTCCCACTTATAATCGCTTGGGTACACTAATTTATACTCTCACTGTGAAAATTTGGCAAGGAAAATTATAAATTTTATGTGAACGCGAATTAAAAATTATTGGAATTAAATTTCCTACTGTAAGTTGAAAACATCTTAACAACTAAAAATAGTTAATAGATCGTTCATCAACGAAGCTGTTTAGCTCGGGCCGCATATTATACGACCTGTACCGTTCGTCCTCTTCTAACGTTCGCGCGAGAAAGAGAAAGTATTATACTTTATAATATGCGACGGGCTAAAAAAAAACTAATAATACAATTTGTTACAGCTTTCATGCTTTGTTACACGCAGGAGGACGCTAACGCTGACGGTAAGTGCACAATGTCCGCCCTCGATCATATATATATATTTGCCATTTTGCTATTAAATGTATGTAGGTCATTACGCAGTTTTTATTTCGTGCGGCCGCTAACAACCAATCTGTCTGAAGATGGGTTGTCTTTACATTAAAGCTATGCTTTACCTAACAACGATTGAGTCTTAAAAGACGAACTGTTTTAGTCAAATGTATTTTCTTATTTTATTTCAATTAATTTACATTTAACTCTTCGTACAACTCACAATTATTATTATGGCTAATGTTAAATAAAATTATTATTATTTTATCGAAACGATTCAGCGTGTAGGTACTATTTACAATACTCGGTATTCTTAAACCGTACCGGATAAGTGTGAGTAAACTGTTGCTTTGTAGTATTCATGGAAGAGCATGGTGTCGCCTAACAAAAAAAAAAAAAAAAGAAATCTTGGCAATGTTTTTCATTTCCCGCCGTAACTTTGTCGCTTGTCGTTGTTTTCTGACAACGGCCCGGCGGCTAATTAATTATCTGTGTTTAGTTAGTTTTTGTATTTTACAAAGAGCTCTTCCCATGCGGTCGGTCTTGTACTTTTGATTCATTCGAAAGTATCCGATGCTAATAATAAGTTTTCGGAATTCTCAAGCGACAGATAAACATTTAATTCGGTATGTTTATATTGTAGTTATAGCGAAGAAATAATAAAAAAAATATATGTAATGATGCTATTTTTAATTGGTTATGTTAAAACATTATAATGATGCCATTTTTAATTGGTTGTGTTAAAAAAAATCGTGTCAGATTCCGAAAATTCGTGTGAACACGGTTTGCTTGGGAAGAGCTCAGTGAATATAATGGATGTTGAACACGTAGTTAATGTCGGCATTACGAACGGGTCGCAGCGAGCACGCGGGTTGGTTTGAGACTCGTCCGGCCTCAGTCCCGTGCTTCTAGTTGCCTAACCCGATACCGATACGGACACGACTTCAATCACTCATTCGACAAACGTATTTTGAGTTGCTATTTATTTTATTGGGCGCTATTCACGATTCTGTATAAATATAGTTTCGAATCGAGCAGGATGTTTCGGACAATTAGAGCGAGTCTGTGGCTCCGTAGTTTTTTTTTTTCCTTCCGGTTCGCCCCCCCCTCCGTAAAACGGTGTACGTACATGTTTGAAGTATATGTAACATTAATTTTTGTACGTATAGGAGAAATCTTGTATCGAGTGGAACTTCCCATGATGGAGGAGATAACGCTCATATATCTCGAGGACGAGAGTAAGTTTTGGGAGTGAGGCGTAGCTTGCGAGTGCAGTAGCCGATACCTTACCTCCCGCATTCTGGTTATGATCATCAATTAGAAATGTAGTTTTCATTCAAATAACACTCCAATTTTATTTTGTTTATTTGACATTTCTTTCGTTCAGTTGTTTTACCTTTTTTTGATTTCATAAAACGCGATTATATCTAATAGCCTCTCCGCACTCGAAACTCTGACCATCGTGCTCACGAGATTGTTTGGATCATTAGAATGGTGTTAGGGGGGCGCAGGCTCGGTCTGAGTGAGCGGGCAGCGCGCGGGCCACTGGAAGCACACGAGGACACGCTACACGCGTCGTGCTTAGAGCTTTGTCCGTCGGAACGCACACCGCAGCGTTGTGCGGTATCTGACGCCCGATTGTGCGAAAACGTCACTGATCGCTGACATTATCGTCTTCTCGCATTAAAACTGTATAATCTCAAAACTTACTAATTTTACAGGAGAGTGTTTTAAAGGTTTAACATGTGATATTTTTAATATTAATCATCTTTACAACATTTATTTCTTATTTTTTACCAGTTAAGTTATCTGTCTTTTAAAGTAAGATAAAATTATTTATTAATTTTGTTAATAGCAGTCAATACATAAGTAAACTAAAAAAAACACTAAACGACGCTCTTTTGATAGTATTTATGAGAAAAATACTGGTGTTACCAAATGATTCCGCATATTAACTCAATTTCGAATATTTTTGGAAATTGTACACTTTTAATGCGAAAAGACGATATGCGATGACGGAATCGATTAAAAGACGCTTTCGCATAATGAATACAGTCCGACACGACACAATACTTTCGGCTGTGCGTTCCGATTGAACAGTGTGCTTAGTGCGAGTTTTTTAACGTTCCCGATAGCGTAAAGTTAACTCAAATTTGTATGCAGTGGGAGCAGCGCCCCTAGCGGCAAACGTAGGCAAACGTTCCAACTCCATACTTTAAATTAACTGTTACGCTATCGAGGGCGTTAAAGAACTCGCACTAAGCACACAGACCTTAGCTTGGCGCGTCACGCGCATGCTCACTCCACGCACGCATGTCGCTCACTAGTTACGAGTCACGGTACGCGAGACGCGACATTCTCATGCGAGCTTTGTTTACAGTTTGTCAAATACGCTCTGCTGGTTTATTTATAGATTTAGTTTTTTGTCGCTTCAAAACGTAATAGGGGACGCTGTAAATTTTTTCAAAGCCTTATGTTACTTTATGTTCGTCTTCAGCTGTGATATATGACATACTACATTGCTTTTTAACGTGTTTAATTTTTTTTTATTGAATTACATTGATTTTTGTATTCTAGCCAGACCACTCTAATGATGAATGGATTTAATTGTCGAACTTAAAGTATAATAGAAAATTGTTACATAAATATGTCTTCTTTTATATTTCTGGCTTCAATATGACAATGTTCTAAATTACGTTTTAAGATTTTACGAAAAAGCATGTACTTATAAATGACTTTAAATCAGGTTCTAAATGAATAGCAAAAGTTATTGCTTTGCCAAATAAAGTTTTTCGTGAAGTGTTTTTTTTTTCTCTCTCAATACAATACATATTTTACGAAATAAGTTTGTAGTGAAACCATTCGAGTTAGTCTAGAGAATGCTTGTGGACTAGATACCAGTAAAACGAAATATTTAATAATTTAGGTAGTTTCCATTGAATAGATACAATTATATCATAGAATAATTTTCATAACTATAAATACACATTTATATTATATATATCAAACAAATATCGCTGTGATACGCTGATCTCTGTGTATAACCATAATCATTTGAAATGGCTTTTTGATGTTGAAAAAAAAACATAAATTTGTATGGCACGGGTATGGCACGGATTTGCTACATACAACACGGGTAGCACGAAATTGAAATCTACAAATAATTCCTGGTTGGTTTCAAGGGAACAGCTTAGTGATACCACGTAATGATTACTTTAGTGATACCACGTAATGATTACACGTTAAATGTGATTAAAACTGATGTGTACTGCGCGTGAATGTTTACAGGTCAAGACGAGACGGTGTTGTCTTATGAAACAGTTCAGCAGTTGACGATCGCGTACACTCGGCCCGTGATCATATTGGGCCCATTGAAAGATAGAATAAACGACGACCTCATTTCCGAGTTCCCTGACAAGTTTGGAAGCTGCGTGCCTCGTGAGTAATATAAAGAGAGAGAGAATATACTTTATTGCACACCAACCACAATTCACATTCAAAAAACAGTCAAAAAGCAGATAAATTTGTACAATAGGCGGTCTTGTCGCTAAAAGCGATCTCTTCCAGACAACCGTTTAATTTACATTAATTCTGGAAAATATAAAAATATAACAGGTATGTTGCGGTGTACTATAGACATTATACAAAAATTTTGAAGAAGTAGAAATTTTTCTTAACGATTATGAATAATGAAGCAATGCTGTATGGAACTTTTTTTTATTTATTGCTTAGATGGGTGGACGAGCTCACAGCCCACCTGGTGTTAAGTGGTTACCGGGGCCAATAGATATCTACAACGTAAATACCGCCACCCAGCTTGCGATAACTTATATCTGCCGCTTCACGGCAGAAACAGGCAGGGTGGTGGTACCTACCCGTGCGGACTAAAAAATTTGAACATGACCATTTTACGATTTTTATTGAATTTGTAATAATATGTACACGCCGATCCACTAACGGTGCTTTTAGTTACCTCAAGTACCGGTCATCGGTCTCGTCGAACCCGTCGCTTGCGACGAAGGGCTCGACGAGTAAATTAACCCACAGACACAGCCCACTGAGTTTCTCGCCGGAACTTCTCAGTGGCTCGCGTTTCCGATCTGCTGGTAGATTCTGCGAAGCACGGCTCTTGCTCATGTTATCAACGGCTCATGTTAGCAACGTCGTCAGGTTTGAGCCCCGCGAGTTCACCTACTAGTTAAGGTTACGCTGAAATAGCCTCTCAAGGCTATCAGCTTAGGTTGGAAAATATATATATATATATATGTTGATAGATACGACACGGCCCAGACGCGACTACGAGGTGGATGGGCGGGACTACCACTTCGTGGCCAGCCGCGAGCAGATGGAGCGCGACATCCAGAATCACCTGTTTATCGAGGCCGGCCAGTACAACGACAATCTGTACGGAACGTCCGTGGCATCCGTGCGAGAAGTCGCCGAGAAGGTATATCTATCTATGTATTTATACGTGAACCAAAAACTTTGTACGCCTTTTTTACGAAAATTACGCGGACGGATGAGTATGAAACTTCCCACACATAAAGAAAATATAGACAAGGAGAATGCAGAATGTAAATATTTCTTTAAATTATGCATAAAAAATAAATTACATCAATAAAAAAAACATTACACACACTACCATGTATTTGACACACACACACGCGTGCATACTATTAGCATAGTCTGTGGTCAAATTGAGAATAGATTAAATATTGTTTGTCTTTATTAATATAAATAATTGTCTAAAGTGTGGTCTTGGCGAAATCTGTGATTACAGAAGTGTAATAAATAGTCTTTGACAATATAATCATTATAGTGTACAAACTTATAATTTCAAATAATTTAGTCGAATTTCCGGGGGAACAACTAGTATGTTTTAAAAGCTTGAACTTATGAAATTACTGGTTATAAAATGCAAGTGATATCTGCTGTCCACATTGAATAATCGCTTCGAACCCTACATCTCAATAGATAAACCCAAATAAAAATAGTACATAACTCGAAGAACTTACGAAAGACACCGTATTTTCTCGTGTTTATTGCATGCATTTTGGTTTTGTCCCGATAAGAGTTTGACGCGAGTAAACTAGACACTGGAGCGCTTAGTTCAGATTCGATACCGAAAAAACCATTATCTCAGAAACTCTGAAACTTATCCAACCTGGCGTGTTCGCTTCATGCACGTTGTCATTGAAATCATTGTTAAAAGTTAATTTTCTTGAATTCATCTCATACGTAAAATAATGTGGGTTTTTTTGCAGGGCAAGCATTGCATTTTGGACGTCAGCGGTAACGCAATCAAGAGATTGCAAGTAGCACAACTATTCCCTATTGCCATATTTATCAAACCAAAGAGTGTAGAGTCTATAATGTAAGTATATTTTTTTGGGTACCTACAGAAAAACATACAAAACTGGGTGTAGATGAAATGATCTTTTTGTATTTTGTATGATGATATCACGTTACAAAATTCGCAGGGAAATGAACAAGAGAATGACAGAAGAACAAGCGAAGAAAACTTATGAACGTGCCCTTAAAATGGAGCAAGAATTCGCTGAATATTTTACTGGTTAGTTTCTTTTTTTTTTTGTGCTCTTGTAGGCAGACGAGCGCATGGCCCATCTGATAGTGAGTGGCTACCGCCGCCCATGGACTTCAGCAATGCCAGGGGCAGAGCCAAGCCGCTGCCTACCGCTGAAGTTTTATGCAGTATAATTTCTGAGTCCCGGTATTAACAACAGTTTCAAGCTATATAATAAAAAATTTTAAGCTCTGATAAGTTATTTGATATGTTATTCCGGTGCGTGTGATTCACAGCCGTGGTGACGGGCGACACGCCGGAAGAGATATACTCGAAGGTGAAGGCGGTGATCGCGGCGGAGAGCGGCCCGTCCGTGTGGGTGCCGCGCCGCGAGCCCCTGTGAGCCCCCGTGAGCCCCGACCGACCGCCCGGTACACTTTACTACTTATCATAGTGCCTCGAGTATCACTCGCCATTGTTAGCACGCAATGTGCGACTCCCTTGTTGTTTGTGCGTCCCTAGTGGTGTTGCCGGCGCTCTGCGAGTCGCAGTCGTCGGCCGCGTTTTATAATTAATGACAACAGCTAGTTCACATTAGTCGTTAGGAACAAGCGCCATGGAAACGCGCATATTAAGAACCGAAAGGTCCGAATTACGTAATAGTACGCGCGTAGACGCACGCACCTCGGTAAGCGCGTTTTATTGCTTTTAGCTACAGCTCGTACACATTAGGCGTCTCGGAATAAGAGTTTTATGAGTCGGCTTTAATTTACACACGCGAAGTGCTTTTCCGAACTTTGAAAATGGAGCGATCTGATTTATTGTTTATCGAAATAAAAAACAAACGCTACAAGCTGTTTAATGTCAGGCGATTCCTCCTTAGTAAGGATTTTTTTTTGTAATATTGATTGAAGCACCAAAATTCTCTTGTCTCTGTTTCTATCGTCTTTAATAGTAACAGCAGAGAAGCCTTTCGAAAGAAATCAGTCAACTTCCAGATTGAGCCAATGCTCTTAGTGCAAGTGTGTCAAATACTAATGACACAAACGCCAAATGTGTACAAGCTCTAAGTTCACGTGAGAGACAAATGCGTCAATACGATGCTATGCGACGCGACACAGAGCCGTTTATATTTTAGGGACCGAGATACGTTCACAAAGTGGTTTTGAATGATTCATCAAAATTGATACGGTATGGAAAAAGTGAGATAAAAGTAGTTATATAGTAGATATCGCCTCAACTTATGCAATAAGAGCCTGTCGAAACTTTCAAACGAAAACTGTAAACGTCTATGGTCTTATTAATGACGATTTACCGAAGCTTTATAATAGTATAAATAATAGAATTGACAAAGTGTTATTCGTACGGTCTGATTCAATTTTAACAGTTTTCTTTAAACTGGCTTGTAAAGGTACGCTAAGTCATAAGATGATTATTATTTAGTTCATATAGATATTTTAGTACAAAGATTAAAAACACTACTGCTTGATTTCGCGTTTATATCCGTCATTTCGATAACTTCACTTACAGTGTTCTGATAAACAACTAAATATTAGTCATATAATAAAAAGACTAAATTAAACCACAAGTAATTCCAATAACGTATAAAACACCTTATAATTTAAAAATATGTGTGTCAACGTTTACAATTTTTTATACTGTATAAGGTGCGGTCGAATCATTTTTTTTTTTCTAGAAACCACGCATTACACAACACAAAAATGCAGTGACATCGCGTCTCGCTCATAGTAAGTATAGGCGCTTTGTGTCGCATCGCGAACTGTCGTTCGCCTGGGATGGTATGTGAGCTAAGATGCCCGTTCTACATCCCGGTCGTATGATTCAATGGTGTCTTTGTAGATTTTCAACACATTTCCCGATCTCACGGCTTCGTAGAAACTTCCCGACTTTTTCTAATTACTTGTTTCCGATAAACGTGTAAATTATCACTTGTGCATAAAATTGTTGACCAATCATTCGTTATCGACTAGCAGTTTTAGGAAACGATCGTGCTTTATTTGATCGAGCGTAATATATATTTTATTGACTATGGCTATTATTCGAATTCAATGTTTGTATCGAGTTTTAGATTAATGTATAATTTATTTTATTTGACAAAGTCTTATATAAATGTGCTTCAATTAACAATGTAAATTGTATATTAATTATTAATTATAAAACGTATACTAAATGTTATTTTACTCAGGTTGCTAGATACATTGAATTTTCATCATGTTAAAAGTGAATTATTTATAGTAATCATGAACAGAGTTGCCCACATGAAAAATATCACGTGCACCAATAATTGTTGCATCGCTATGTTGTATCTTACTAAATAGTGTACTGTTACGCTGAGTAGTCGATCCCACCTCACGCATGGCTAGGCTAAGACATCAGGATTATTTGCTCAAAGCGGCAATCTGTATCGTAACTATTGAATCTCATGACATATTATATTTCTGCACTATTATGACCCCCTTGACCCCTTAGGCGAGGTGCAAAGTTGTTTGTTGATCATTTTTATAGTAAGAGATTGTGTTAAAAACGGTGTGTAACATCTCACCTTTTTAAGTAGTATTCGTCATTTATTTATTGAGAATTTTATTTTCTTACGGAATATTAAATAGTCATCTGCAAATATGGGCACTGACGCGAGCAAATGATACCAAGCTGCAATAATGTATTTAAAATAAATGTATGATTTAATTATGACATGTACTTCATTTTAATTTATGTACGCAGTCTCAAATTCTTATAAAAGGGTACTTAAATAGTTTTTAATTATGAATTTCCTATCGAATGACAACAAATTCTGTTTTGTTAATTTTTACTGCCAAGGAATTATGACATATATTAAAAATTTTAATAATCAACTAACAATAATTAAAATTTGTTTGTTCTAATTCCTAAAATAACTTGTAAATATATTTTATTTTAATTTTAAGGTAACTAATGTATTAATTAATAATAATTTATCTTTATTACATAGTAGAGAATATATTATGAGTATTTATTTTGTCACTTAAGATAATTTTATTGATGTGAATGTGTAAATTGATTAATTTTACTGTAATTAACTTCTTACTTTTATTGGTTTTGACTAATATTCAACAAAACTATCCATATTTGCAGATGTACAATGTTCATGAGTTAGTGATGTTCAATAGAATAGTTTGAATAAAATTATTTACGTTGAAAATTCTATTCTTGTTTTCTTTCCAAATACCCAATTATCAAGTTCATTTATTAGATATCCAATACCTATAGGTATATAGTAAATAGAAGTATATACTTTTTTGGAATATCTGAGCCTTTCCCTAAGGGCTGAGTCACACCGGAATGGCAGCGGCCGGCGGCGATGCCAGCGCAGATGCCAGATGCCAACTAAGCAATAAAAAATAATAATAAAAACGTGTGCTTGGAGTGAACATGATGGAAAACAACAATTTTCTGGTAGTAATGGTTTCATAGATACTTTTGGATAGGATTATTAAAATAAAATTTGAAATTTGAATTGATTTCGTATTCTAGATGCTGCGTAAACCGTTGCTCGATTATTTCGTCTTGATCTGCGTACGCTATTGTGAATATTGGAGTCTCCAAACTGGGAAACAAACTGCTGAAAATCTGCATCTCTGTCTCCATCTCTTTCTCTTAAGGCACGAAACCTTTACAATCAATGTCGCGTGCTTTTTGTTTGCCTTGTAGCCTAAAATACGAAATTTATTAGTTAGAATACCAAACGCGTACTGAATTGTGACTCTTGTCCGGGATAATGTTTTGTCGAAAATTATTTGTTCCGCATTTAAACCACCCCGTGGATATGGGCGCATCAAATAATTTTTAAGAAGATAGGCTTCATCGCCAATTAACACGTATGGTAAATTGAAATTTGAACCTGGTAATCTCTGTGAAGGTTGAATCTATTTTCTATTAATAACCTATTTATCGGGATAGTTCTTATATTCCTAATATAATAATAAATAGTGTGAAATTCGCCAAGTTCTCTCCTTTTCTAACTGGGTGCGCTCCTATTCTGGATTGAATATCTTCAGCTAAGAACGCACTTATTTCAAGGTAATATCGTGACACTTTTGATACGGACATTTGATAGGGCTCTCTAAATACGTGCACCTCTGACGCCGCCGCCGTCGCAACTAGTCTAGCTGTGGCATACAATTCTGCGAAGCACGACTCTTGCTAGGGTTCGTGTTAGCAACATCGTCAGGTTTGAGCCCCGTGAGCTCACCTACTAAAGTTAGGGTTACGCTGATATAGCCTCTCAAGGCTCTCAGCTTAGGTAGGAAAAAAAAAAAAAAAAAAAAAAAAAAAAAAGGCATACACCCGCAAATCACGCCGTCCGCCACGCCTCGCAACGCACCGCAAAACCACCGCCAGTAGCTGTGGCCAGGCCGTTAGTCACAGACTAAGCTATAGTGGTTTTTAAGTTGGTGAAAAAATGGGAGCCCTAAAAAATAATTTATTCTCAAAGTGGGCAGTAGACAAAATAAGCTTGGGAACCCTCGCTCTAGCTTAATCAGCAATGCCAGGGGCAGAGCCAAACCGCTCTCTACTGCTTAATATTCTCCAGCCTCGTTTGAAAAAAGACAAGTCTAGTGCTTGGGAAACTCCGTGGAGCGAGGCTCATTCCAAAGCCGGATGGTTCGTGGTAAAAAAGATCTCTGGAAATGCACTGTGGATGAGCACAGGGGCAGGGGTAGTATGGATGAACTCTACTCCCGTGGCGGGCGGTGCGATGGTAAAAAAAAGATGATGTATCATCTCAAACAATTCCTCAGAGCACTCCCCGTGGAACATACGGTACAAAATACAGAGAGAAGCGAAGTCTCTCCGCAGACCCAGGGGTTCCAAGCGATCCGTGAGAATAGGACTATCGACAATCTGAACGGCCCTCTTCTGTGTGGAGTCAAATGGAAGTAGGTAGGTGGTATTTGGGAGCCCCGGCCCAGAGGTGGGAACAGTACTCCACGCGAGACCGGACCTGTGCTTTATAAAGCAAAAGTCTTTGTCCAGGCGTGAAGTACCGGTTCGCTCTGTTGAGGACTCCCAGCGTTTTGGTCGCCAACCTTGCTTTGCCCTCCAAATGACTCCGAAACGACATCGCTTGAAATGTCGACCCCAAGTATCCGGCCACTCCTTGGAATTGCGGCACCATGACAAAGAGATCCTTCTTCGCAGTGAACGCGCAAGCTTGTGTCTTCGACGGGTGGAATTGAACTAAGTTCTGTTCACCCCACTCGGAGATTCGCCCCAGAGTTCTCCACTTCAGACATAGCATGCCATTGATATACAGGATGAAAAGCGTAGGGAGAGCACCGAGCCATGTGGAACGCCGGCGTTAATAGTCATGGTATCGGTGTAGCAACCATCTACGACAGTGATGCTCCGTCCATCCAAAAAGCTAGCGATCATCATAGTCTCTCGGGGATTCCGTAAGACGGTAACTTCGACAATAGTGGCCTATGCCAGACCCTGTCGAACGCCTTCGCGATATCTAGGCTCACAGTGAGAGCCTCGCCCTTGCTCTCCAATGCTTCAGCCCACTTGTGAGTAAGGTATACAAGAAGATCGCCAGCGGAACGACCATGACGGAAACCTTAGTGTCGGTTACTGATCAGCTAGCGATCCTCAAGATACTTCAGGAGTTGCGTATTTATTATTCGCTCCATCACCATGGAAAGCAAAGAAGTTATCGCGATAGGTCTAGAAGAAGATATTTGAGGCGACATATCCATGATAGGCCTGTAATGCAGTTTTTAGATTATATATTTTTGTAAGTCGCTAAAGTGCATATGAGAATCGATTAATTTTACTACAAATAATATCTATGTGAAGATTCCAACTACATTGATTATCCACATTTAATCCTAAAAATGTTATGCTATTACATTCATTTAGTGTGTTATTATTATAAGTTATATTTAAGTTATTAATAAACTTGTGTCTATTATAGAGTTGCATATATCTTATTTTGTCTAAATTAGCTTTTAAGTTATTCTTATTCATCCAATCTATGACTTTACTAACAGTAGCATTTATTTCATCATTTAAATCTAGTGTGGCATCTTTGGTGATTACAACGGCTATATCATCAGCAAATAAACTGCATGGATAATGTCATTGTATGTGTTCTGGGAGATCATTTATATAAATGATAAAGAGTAGCGGTCCTAAAATGCTCCCTTGTGGGACACCTACTTTATTATACGCTAATGAAGATTTAAAAGCCACTTCTTCATTGTTATTATCAATATCCCTAATTTCAACATATTGTTGTCTGTCGCTTAGATAACTACTAAGCCATTTTTCAGCTATCCCTCTAATGCCACAATTATTACACTTCCGTAGAAGAATGTTATGGTCAACAAAGTCAAAGGCTTTGGTCATGTCAAAGAAAACTCCAACCGTGGGTATTTTTCTGTCTACATTTTCAGTAATTTTACTAATGAGTTTAAAAGCTGCTAGTGTAGTAGATTTGCCTTTTTGAAAACCGTGTTGTTCAGATTTTATAACTTCTGATTTATTAAGAAAAGTTGTCTAGAATGCATGATTTTTTCAAATATTTTTGCAAGTATAGGTATTAAAGTAACCGGTTGGTAGTTATTGATACATTCCTTATGCCCTTTATTGTATATAAGTTTCACTATTGAGATTTTCAATCTATCAGGAAATGTACCTTCAGTTATTGAAAGATTGATAAATAATATGACAGAGTATAGGTGTAATGGCTATTGCACATTGTTTTAGTATAAAAGTGGGCAGTTCATCATAATCTGTTGATTTAGTATTATTGAGAGACTGAATTTTTTTTATAAATTTCCTCACATGTAGCTGGCATTAAAAATATACTTGAGCTAGATGTATTTGTGTTTTGTGTATTTATTGCTTGTCTATATCTATATCTATACTAATATTATAAAGAGGAAAGATTTGTTTGTTTGTTTGTTTCGAATAGGCTCCGAAACTACTGGACCGATTTGAAAAATTCTTTTTCCATTAGAAGCCGACATTGTCCCTGATGAACATAGGCTACTTTTTTTAATTTTTTTTTTATTTATTTTTTTGGTTTCATGTGTGTTTTAATGTTTCCGAAGCGAAGCGAGGGCGGGTCGTATATTATTATAGTTCTTGTTTTCATCATTTGTTATTTCAATGTAATAATTGTTAAAAATGCTAGCTATCTCTGTAGTGTTAGCGATTACTCTGCCATTATGTAAAATTTGTTTAATATTGCAATATATATATTTATGGACATATATATCTATATATATTATATCTATAGACTCTATGGGTCCGACCAGTTACCCTTCTTGGGGATGGGGTGGATATGGGCAGTGTTTTGCCGATGCTTGTCTTTCATGAAGACGGAACCCTGCTTGTACTATATGAGAGGTGATACAAACGCGTTAGCGCAGATGTCAGCACAGGGGCGTACGTTTTCAAAACCACTGCAGGGATGCAATCTGGCCCACTAGAGTTATGGACGTCCAAGGCCCGGAGCTCCCGTCTGCACATTGTATAAAGCAGATCGCCAGCAGAGAGCTATCACACCGGGGGCTGTTCGGTGGTATGGTACCCACATCTTCCACAGTCAAGTTCGAGACAAGAGATTGACCAGGTCAGCCTTCTCTTTCGTACTATGAGCCAGACTATCATCGGACCTGCGTAGTGGCGGGAGACTAGACCGGCAAGCTTCCTTCTGCAGCTTTGGCGAGGCACCAAAAAGCACGGCTCCCGGAGGGATGGCACTTAAGTAGCTCTCCAATTCTGGAAACGTGCTCCGACTTCGACTTGGCAATAGCTGTTTTGTAGGTCCAGAAAGCGACGTTATATTTCCGCCTTTCCTCTAAGACGTTAGGATCTCGAGGTCTCCTTGCATCGTTCCAGGCCGCGTATGCGAACGGCTAGACGTGTGCAGTGTCCCTACTGGGATTATTATACCAGGATTTACTGCGACTCTCAGCGGGCACCTCAGCGGAGAGAATAAACAATTCCATCCCCTGGAGCACCACATCTTTAAGCCGGTCCATACAGACGTCAGGATAATCAGAGGAAAAGCAGAACCCCCCTGGGGAGGATGTATAAAATTCAGGCAATCCATCGCAAACTGCTGACATATACCGCCAAACTCTTCGATACCCGGTCGTTGTTCGACGATCAGGACGAGAATGGTATAGCAGTGATCAGACGATCTTAGCGGAACGTTGACCGCCAAACTGTATTCGGCTGGATAGGTGGTCAGCAAAAAGTCCAACACAGAAGGCTTGTGCTCCTCAATATCTGGGACACGGGTGGTTGTAGACCCCAACCACTCTTGGTGCTGAGTGCTAAGGACCACCACCTTTGCAGATGGGTACTGCTCAAGCACAGTCAGTCCCCTCTTGTACATGCTCAAACAGAATTAAAGATATAAATAGATCTAGTTGAAAAGACAGTTCCAAAGGCGAAATCGCTTGAATCATCCAGCAATAGGTAAAACAGACTGGCAGAATCACTAACTGTTTTTGGCTATATACCAATGGGAAGATGGAACAATCAATGTCAGCGATGTCAGTGATCAGGCTGGGAAAAGTTATCTAGAGTTGCCATGCTGTCTTCATATTCCTGCTGTTTCTTAATTACTTTAAGGTTCTAAATTTTGTTAAAATAAATATACAAATATATTATTATACTTATTTAATGTTTTTATATGTCATCTAGCACAACAGTTGTTTTCTCAGATACATAAAGACCATCCAAGAACTTTCTGATATCCTTATTCTTGACTGTAGTAGATTGCTGGATGAGAGCAGCAGAGCTAGAGACATCTTCCAAGGAGTTGCCTTCAATGATTAATTCATCCTTTTGTTTGGGAGAGTTAACGACGGTCACACCAGGTGCCATCTTTACCCTTCTGATGTATTTCTCCCCCAAGAAGTTACGTATCTCAATAATTGAATTACCCTCAGTGGTGACACAGTTAATGGGGAAGTGAGCATACACAGCACGCATCTTGTATTGGAAGCCTTTAGTTACTCCTGAAATAAAAAGCAGTATTAAATTAAGTTTGATAAGATGGATCAAATCTAATCTTAGTATAAGGATAGAGTACATTACATTTGTGTTTATTTTACATTAGATTATACCCTAAATTATGATTTTGAATTTATTTAACACACTACAAACTACAAAGTGGGTGCCACCCAATTTTTCACTTGATGATCTATGGGCTCTGGTAACCACACTAGAAAAGGGCTAGCTATTAGATCATTCATCCATCTATGCAACATACAAAAAGTTTCAAAAAATTAATTTCATAATATTAAAAAATAAATATTTTGGCAAATGAATTTACAGTTTCCATGGTCACAGAGTTTTACACAAAACTTTTTAAAAATTAAATGTGGTTTGTGTTTCGTTTCCCCCTTTTTTTCCTACCTAAGCTGATGGTCTATAGAAACCACGTCAGCGTCACCGGGCTAGTAGGTGAGCGTGAGCCAAGCCTGATGATGTTGCTAACACAAACCCTAGCAAGAACCATGCTTCGTAGAATCTACCACTGGATGGGAAACGCGACCCACTAAGAAGATCCGCAAGAAACTCAGTGGGCTGCGCCTGTGGGTTAATTTACTCGCCGAGCCCTTCTGTCACAAGCGACAGGTTCAACGAGAACGATGACCTGTGCTTGGGGTACTAAAAGCAAAGTTAGTGGATCAGGAGGATTCGAGATGACGTCTTTTGGGCGACGTCGACTGTTTGCCATTTAGTCCGCTGGATCGACTATGTAGTTACTGGAGGTCACGATGAAAGGGTTCTCATGTCGTGCCACTTTATCGAAATGGGAATTTCTCCAATGGTATAGTCTAAAATTGAAAAACTCAGGTAAAATTGGTTAAAATATTTATTAAACACCCAAGTTTAAAATAATTTTAAGTAAATTTTACTTATTTAAATTAAAAATGATTAGCTTTGTTTTTCTGGTGGCCATTGTAGGCAGACGAACATACAGCCTACCACATTGACAACAGCAATACCAGAGGCACAGAGAAGCCACTGCTTATCACAACTTGCTTTAGCTAAATTACCTTACAAAGTTGATTGGAATGTTTCTATATTTGAAATAACAAGTAAATAATAAAATTATACAACTGTGCATTTTATCCACACACTTTGCATTATATGCTAAGTCAGAGCATCATCATCATCATCATCATCATCATCATCATATTACATATATGGATATGTTTGAAACCATTAACATAAAAGATTTTTCACTTTTCCAAAACTCTAGACTTCAACCTTATAATTTGAACTTAATATAACATGCAATTTAATTCGCTAGAATCATTAATGACACTCAGGTTTACTCGTGATTTTGCAAGGTCTAAAATGGTTTCTCTATTTGTATGAAAATAAAAAAATAACAAAAATTAAAGAAAATGTTTAAAATAGTAAATTATTTTCAAAACAAAATCTCGGGGCTCTTGAGAAAGCGTATAACAGCATAGAAAAATTTTACTATCTACTTTTAAAAGTCCGTGTAAAATTTTTGTTCACACAAAAATCCATTCAATTTGGAACTTGCAGTGATACACCTATTGTTTACATGTTACGTTTATTACCAACATTTTGTCAATTTAAACTAAGAATCACTACGATATTTTGTCTTGATTGTGTGCTCCAGTTTATTATTAATCTACATTAATGATGTTCTAGTAGTAGTGTTACTTACCTTTAATCATGTTCTCTACATGTGAACAGACTGTCCTCACGGCGGCAAGCTCCTTTTTGGATCCGAACCATTTCTCAACCTTCAGGAGACGAGGGTTTACCATGCGAATGTCAACAGCCAAGTGTTTAAAGTTCCTTTTGAGAACTCCGCGGGGCCCTTTAACTGTCACCAGACGCGATTTCACATGGACCGTAAGCCCGTCTGGGATTTTGACTTTCTGATTTGCTACAATTTGCTTCATGTTTGGGCCTAAAAACAAGAGCAAGTATGAAACATAACCTCACAGATGTTTACCAAATTTTTTGACACTTTTTCTCAATTTATTACTAAAATATCAGTTATAACGCATTTCAGGTCGTTAAACATAATTTAAAAAATAATTGTGGCGAATTTTAATTATGTAGGATGCGAGATTTATTTAGATTTTTTTCGAAATAACACATATTCACCTACTTTGTTTGACACAAGAGCCGGAAAAAGATCGTTTAGAAACGAAAAGATTGCCACTTGCCACTTGCCGAATACTAACTTATTGCCAGCTGTCAGTTGAACTCTGAAGTTGATGATAAGATATTTTGTGAGTAATTTATTAATTGTCTAACTCGAAAACATTATGAAATTCAAGCAGTTCTAACCAATTAAATGATTACAAAATTTATAAAAAAATCTAAATTTCGTAATAATATGACTTTTAGTGATCGGTCACCGGTGATTTTGGTGATCGTCATGGTAGATTCCAATTACTGTTAGTGATTGGAATTGAATCTTATTATCTCAGACCATCAGCAATGCTTCGATATGAAAGAGGTTTTAAGAGGCTGCAAGAATCCGCAAAAAAAAAAATGGAACCGGACCGTCTATTGATTCTGCAATAATTACATTTTTAGTGTTTTTTAGTTTCGTCACTTGTTCATTCTGATATCCACTTTAGTGAATACATCAAAAAATATTTCTAGTATTTCTGGTTAAAAATCTAACGACGCACCTATTTTCGAAGATCAAGGCTAAATACAATTTATTGGGTACCCAAACATCGGCATTGTCGTTCACATTTATTAATTTACTCATAGACCTATATAGGTTTCATACTTCAATAAATTTACTCAATGATTTAAGGCAGTGGTCGACAACCTTGTCATCCAAAACAGCTAACTAGATAGATAACACACAATTGAAATTTATTAAAAGAGCATTTTTTAACACAATTATGCTTTGCTTTAGTAATCACGGATAATATTAGGGAAATGATAAAATGAAAATTAAATACCGAAACCTTTCGCGGAAGAGCCCTAGCTGAGGGGACAAATAGGTTGCATGCGGCTCATGAGCAGCGGGCTGCCGGCCACTGGTGTAAGGGGTCTAATCTAATCTAAAGGAACGGGCTATAAATTTTTTTTGTAGAATCATTTTAAAATGAAAGAATTTTAAAATATTTGGCCTATAAGATTATAATCCAAGATCAATTTTAAAAGAAAAGAAATTTTGATCAATGTCAAAAAGTACAGTTTGTCAATGTCATCATAAACTTGTAACTAATACAAATAAATGTATTTCGACATTTTCATTGCCTGTCTGTTTGGGATTTTTCTGCTAAAATATGGTTTTTAGACAGTAACGTATTCAGCTACCTAGTAAATACGAATGTACGGATTAGTATTATTAGCAAACATCCTCAATTATGGATATTCCAGTACAAATCGCCATTCGTTTGAAGCCCCCGAGCTTGGCAGATTCTACTCAATGCATATTCAGTAATCCTGTAACCCAAATTGTTATTACGGAAAGTGGACAGACGTTTCATGTGAATCGAGCTTTGCCTGTTGATTGTAGTCAGGCTCATCTGTTCAATTCGTTTATGATACCTCAAATAAACTGTTTCCTCGATGGCTGTGATACATCTGTTGTTGTTTTTGGTCAGAGTCAGACTGGCAAAACTTACACGCTCTTTGGTCCAGGTAATAAGCCTATAATAAAAGACAGGAACATTAAGTAGTTTTTTTTGTTTGTTAAAAATTTGATTTTATTTCAGGCTTCGAGTGCATTCACAGTGAATGTGATCAAGGAATCGTTCCAAGATTTTTAACTGAAATATTTCACAAACTGAATCAAATGTCTGAGAGAGAATTTATACTTCACATAACATGGATGCAAGTTGTCACCAATAATATATTTGATGTTCTTGGAGTCGGTTTAGTTAGGTGTTGTAATGTGGAGGAAGCTTTCCAGTATTTACAGCTAGGTTGGAGACAGCAATGCCAGGGGAATTACCATACAGTGTTTACTGTGACTGTTGAACAAAAGTGGGTTGGAACTAATGGCACATTGAATCATAGAATGTCCACTGCTAGTTTTTGTGAACTTGCAGCATATCCTGATCCTGGTCTTTATACTTTAGAAAATATATTGAAAGAACTATTAGCTGGAAATCCTTCTAAACAGGTTAATTATGATCAGTGCATATTGACAGCAATGTTGCGAGATTCATTTGGAGGCAGAGCATTCACGTGGGTCATTGGATGTATTAGTACAGAACCTGAAGACTACCAAGACACATTAAAGATACTGAACCTCTGCCTTTGCTGTAGAGGAATCAAAAACTTTGTAACAGTGAATTTATTTGCTGATAATAATACACCAGTTTACTCTGAGAAGGCAATCAATAGTGCTGATAACAATTTCAATTTACAATTTGCAACTTCACAATGGATTAAGTTGGTTTCGAACGCTGAAGGTCTTTTCAATAAGATCCTTCAATCAAAATCACTTTCAGAATCTGATATCAATCAAGTTAGTGAATGGCTTTTTTTAAAAGCTGAATGTGATGAATGTTTAAATGCAGATGGAACTTTAGATAACAAAGATGTAACAATAAAACAAGGCTTACCAAGAATAGCAGAAGATACAGAGCCTAGTGAACTAAGTGAATCTGATGTAGATTCTGGTTCTGAGGAAGATACTCATTCTGACACAGTATTTCAAGATAAAGTCGAAAAATTTATGGAATATTTTAGGGAAAAGAATGATGAACTCTTTGCAGATAGATGTGAAGAATACTTGAATCATATTGACTCTGATGATATCACAATTTCAGAAACAAGTGGGTCTCAATCATTACCTGTCATGACATCACATTCCAATTCTGGACGTAGAAGAACAATACAACCTGGTGAAAGTTTGTCAGGGGCAGAGCTGGAGTTGTTAAGGAAAGTTGCAGCAAAAGCAATCTCACCAGAAACTCAAAAGATACTAATAGAATCTCATAAAAAAGACCTGGATCCGGAACCAAAATTAATTGAAAGGGAGTTACTCAAAATGATAGATTCTCCAAAGACTGAAGAGATTTGTAAAAAGTATAAGATAACAAAAGAAAAATATACACAAAAACAGATATTAACTAGAAAACTATCTAAAGAAATAAGTAGTAGTCAAACACAGCTAAAAGAATTGATAAACCTCTGTATTGCAAAAGAGAGGCTTATAGATGATCTCACTAAAGCTATGTCTCAGAATACTCAGAACAAATCTTATGATAAAAATTCAGACTCTAATTTTGTTGAACAAGATACTGTGAAGGAAATCAAGAGACATGAAATTAATTTAAAGACTTATAAAAAACAAATTGATCAAATAAAAAGACAAATCAAGAAAGATGAAAAACGTAAAAATACCTTAGATGTAGAACTTGTAAAAGATAAATTAAAACTGGATGATTTGTCAGACACTTCAATTGAAGTCAAAGATAAGAAAGTTAATTCACTGAAACATTTCACTAACAGAATCACGCAATTAGACAGTATACTAAAGGAGAAAACTAATGATTTAGCCAGTTCAGAGCACTCCAAAGAGAAAGAAGTGATATTAAGAAAAGAAATTAAAAACTTGAGAAAAACCAGAGAATGTTTACACGATCAAAGATGTAGTTTAGGTCATAAGAGAAAAATTTACAAGTCCCTGTCTGATTCTGAAGTGAGTGACCATTTTCGTAATACACAGTATTTATTGGTTTTCATTAATTATTGTTTATATTTTTTGTTCATGATTGACTTTCATGGTGAAGAAATAACATCGTTTAATAAAAATCAAACCAGCAAAATTATAATTTGCGTAATTACTGGTGGTAGGACCTCTTGTGAGTCCGCGCGGGTAGGTACCACCACCCGCCTATTTCTGCCGCGAAGCAGTAATGCGTTTCGGTTTGAATGGTGGGGCAGCCGTTATAACTATACTTGAGACCTTAGAACTTATATCTCAAGGTAGGTGGCGCATTTACGTTGTAATGTCTATGAGCTTCAGTAACCACTTAACACCAGGTGGGCTGTGAGCCCGACCACCAATCAAAGCAATGAAAAAAAAAATTATAATAATTTTATATTTGTATAAAATGTTATGGTTGATGTTGTATAGGAACGCAAATTACTCGAATGTGAAGAAGCTATAGAAGCAATAGACACAGCAATTGAGTACAAGAACAATTTAATATGTGGCAAATCACCATCTGCATCTTTGTCTGATTCATTCGACAACAAGGACTCAAGAAGTAGAGGAGAACAGATGTTGATGGCTAGACTGGATAAACTTTCACATGATGAAATTAAGACATTGTTATATAGATATTTTCAAAAGGTACAGCATTTTTTTTTATCTATCTATTCTAGTAACCTCGAGGGATTATTCTGGATTCACCGAGCTAGTAGGTGAGCTCACAGGGCTCAAGCCGAGAGTGTTGCTAACAATGGCGATAGCAAGTGCAGTGCTTTGCAGAATCTACCACCGGATCGGAAATGCGACCCACTGAGAAGATCCGGCGAGAAACTCAGTGGGCTGTGTCTATGGCTTAATTTTATCGTCGAACTCTTTGTCTCAAGCGACGGGTTCGGCGAGGACGGTGACTGGTGCTTGAGGTACCTAAAAGCACCGTTAATGGATCTGGAGGATCTGTAATGACGTGTTTAGGGCGACGTCGACTGTTTACCATTCGGTCCACCGGATCGGGTATGTAATTACTGGCGGCCACGACAAGAGGGTTTTCATGTCGTGCTGCCTTCTCAAAGTGGCGCAATGATGCCGACTGTAGAGCTGAACTCAGTCAGTAAGTACTGACTAAGTCAAGCTCCAGTTCATAATTGAAATCTAGGTTCCTTAGGAGCCATGGTGCTTCGACGACTATCCTGCAAAAACGGAATTGAATGACTTGAAAGGGTTTCAACTTGGTGCGAGCCGCGTAATACACTTGCATAGGTCATGACGGGGCGTATACAAGTTTTGTAGTGTCACCTTATTACGAAGATTTTCTCATGTTATATTCGATATAAAGAAATAATGTAGAAGCAATTTTCTCCATTGCGTTCCTACTTTCATTCCTAATTTCATGAGTCCTCTGGAACACTTCTTTGTGCTTTTGATCACCTCAATAAATTATGCCAGTGGAATCTAATCTTCATAATAAAGCTAATAATTATGTTTTATGCATGATAAAGTTTTGTTTTATTTGAAATATGTATCCAAAAAGATAGTATCTCGAGTCACAATAAAACTATTTTGTAAGGGTATTTGATGGATTCGAATTTAAATTTAAATGGTTTTTTTCTTTTCTTAATCTTGTGTTTTATTATCTTGATCGTTTTGATTCTCGTTAGAGATTTATATGTGTTATATGTAATAATAGTTAATTTGTTTCTATTATTTGGTATGTTTTCTGGCAGATCGTTATTTGATACGTTTAATTGAACTTCAATGGTTATTAAGGTAGTGGATTTACGTGGCGCATGCGCTGCCTTAGAAGCCGGTGTAGCGGCTGCCAGTGAAGAGGCTACTATTTGGCGAGCCCGAGCTGCTGCGGCTTGGAGACACGCGCAACGGGTTCGATCACATGCTCACACGAGGTAATGATTTGCACAACTTAGGTTATTTTTATTAGCTACACATTTATTTACGATTAGCGACCCGCCCTCGCTTCGCTTCGGAAACATTAAATTTTATTATTGATAGTTGAGTGCCGCGACGTTACCTGCGGTTATTGTCGTACCGCGGGTGACGCCGCGGGGCGAAGCTAGTCTAAAAAAAGTAGCCTATGTTACTCCTTATATCATCAGCTACCTGTCAGTGAAAGTCCCGTCAAAATTGGTCCAGCCGTTCCAGAGATTAGCCGGAACAAACAGACAAAAATTGTAAAAAATGTTATTTTGGTGTCTATATATATTCATATGCATGTAGTAAAAAGCGTTTATTTCAATATTACAAACAGACACTCCAATTTTACTTATACGTATAGATTTTAATTACCAGAAAATTCACGTTCTTTAGTAGTTTTGAAAATTGATATGTAATTTAGTTATAGATAAATGAATTTCTTTTTTACAAAAAAATCACGATCAGAGTCAGATAGAGACATTAAAACATGAATGTGTCAGTTGCGTTGCAATAACGACAAACCTGCCCTTAGGACTTAGAAACCACGTTCCGTCGTGACAGAAGTGGGCCAAAGGATTTCATTATTTTCGTGTGGGTTCTTGACGCGACCTTCCTCCATTCCTTACTGTAAGAAATAGGGCGAAATAGGATATGTAATTAAAAAATGATGTAGACACATTACTTACAATTATTAGCACCTAGTAGTACTTAGAGAAGGTCAGTATAGTACCTAAATATAACCAGATCTTCAGATTAATCATGTAAAGTCGTTAATTATATCAGAAGAGCAGGACGTAATTCAGATTTTCCTATAGAGATATCCTAAGAATTATAACTAATCTGAATATGCAAAACTAAAAATATTCGTACATTTTAAAATTAAAATTCTAATCCTAAAATTAAATGTTTATTGTTAGAGTATATGTAGATATCGATTTTTAACATGCTTTTATTAGTGTGATATACGTATATATGTAAAGGAATATTGGAATGCATTTTTCTAATCACCATTTTTATTTATAAAACTTATAGAGATTTATTTTCTTCTTTTTAGATAAGCTAGCTACAAAAGCGATTTTATTTATAGTTTTAAACAATTATTTTTTCAACACTTGCCTGAATACTTACTATATAAGTATTTTTGTGACTTATGCGTCGGTTATGAATGCTTATGTTAAATTGTCCTCTAGACATTTCCAATCGTTTCATCGATGTTTGGACGGAGGAAACCCAGAGAGGGCCCTGTCTCTCGGCATGACAACAGATTCGGAAACATCGGATGATGCCATGCGCCTGGTCGACCGAATGAAACAGCTTGCAAGATGCAATCCGGTATGTATAGAACAGCACCAAATTCTGGGTTTCCAAACCTTTTTCACTCATGAACCATTCTTCAGTTTTTTTTATTAGCTAAAACTAAAATGCCACTGGAGCGATGAAGCGGAGGAGATGCTAATGACGTCGACTATGAACGCGTCAATCAGGTCAAAGTCCCAATTAAAGTAATCTTAAAATCTTCCAACCGAAACTCATAACTCTTAGTGGTGGTAGGACCTCTTGTGAGTCCGCACGGGTAGGTAGCACCGCCCTGCCTATTTCTGCCGTGAAACAGTAATGCGTTTCGGTTTGAAGGGTGGGACAGCCGTTGTAACAATACTGAGACCTTAGAACTTATATCTCAAGGTGGGTAGCGCATTTACGTTGTAGATGTCTATGGGCTCCAGTAACCACTTAACACCAGGTGGACTGCGAGCTCGTCCACCCAGCCCAGCAATTAAAAAAAAATTGTTGCAGTTTACTTTGGGAGCGAACAGTGCTGCTCGGTTTTATAATGTCATCTGTCATTTTTTTCGCCAGTGTATCCCATACAAGGTGTAGAAATTTGAAATGTTTGTTGTTCAATGCATTGTTAATTATATCGAGCGGACGAGTAATTTCAATAAAACACTGGCCCCATACTAGGATTATCGGTACTACGGGAACTGACAACCTATGTACTCTTAAATATATACAAATAAAGATATCAACCAATCAGACAGAAAGCAAACAAACCTATTCATCCCAGAAATCTTTGCCCAATGTGGGAATCGAACCCACGTCTATTTGCCTTGGCACCACCCTGTCAGTCAAAACCTAACTATAAACTTAAACCTAACTTACATAAAATTAAACTTTTAACTAAATTAACTTAAATTTAAATCAGAAAGTTGCGTGTTCATATCACGTCGGGGTCACCACTGTGGTTTGTTATTTGTTCTCCGTATTCGCGGGAAATTTTCACTCGGAATAATATATAAAAGTCAAAGACACTATTTCAATAATATTTCTAATGTTCAGATGTATGTACGTACAATATTAAAATATAAACAAAAAGGAGTAAACGACTCTAAACGATACTATTATAAATAAACTAAAATTTCGATTTTATATTGAAGTTAAATCGGCGCGCGAATTTTGTTGTGATGACGTCACGGGACACCTGCGCGTTCGGGAATTCCGATCGCAACCTATCGTACCCGAGTGCGAATCGATATGCCAATGTTGCACGCTACAAACTTAAAATTTAAAAAAAACATAAAATAATTCTGAAAAATAATAATTAATAATTACATTTGTTTTCAGCCTCCCATCATACCTAGTCAGAACCTGCGTCAGTTGATGCCCGCAACAAATTTACCAGTAGCAAAAGTCACGAAAGAGAAGAACAAACTTGTAATTGTACAGCAAAGCAAGAAACACTGACATTTAATGATGTTATTTTTGTTCGTTTTCAATGTTACTTTATTTTGTATTTTCATGTATATTCTTATTTTAATTTTAAAACTATTGATGCACGAAGAATCAATGCAATTATAAAGTAATTATGTACTTTCATTTTTATGCTTCATGTAAATATATTTATGCATATTGTAAGACTGTTTAATAAAATTAACATTAACAATTTTGATGTTTTCGAGGTTAATAAGGCGTATTGTAATTCAAAATAAATTCGATTAGGAAAGACGTTTTGTTGGATTTTTTTTCTTCCCATACCGATAATAAGTATTTTTTAACTTACAGCTATTACCAGCAACACGCGTAAGGTTAGTAAACATTTTTTTTCAAATAATGTCTACATTCTATCTGATTCAACTAATCTATATATTAATACGTGAAGCAAAAACTTTGTATCCCTTTTTACGAAAATTGCACGGACGGAGGAGTATGAAATTTTCCACACTTCTAGAGAATATAGAGAAGAAGTGCACAATGCTAATATTTTTTTAAAATAATGCCTAAAAGATACATTAAATCAGTAAAAAAACGTTACACACACTACATACCATATATTTGACGCACACACGCATGCATACTATTTATTGTCAAACTTTTGTTCTTGACGTCTGTTGTCAAATTGAGAATAGATTAAATATTGTTTGTCTTTGTTATTATTTTTTATATGTTGCGTTCCACTAAGCACCCACAACGATCGAAATGCTCCTTTAGTCGTTCCACATAACGACCGCGGTCGTTGTGGTCGCGGCGAAAACGTCACTTATGACGTCACAACTAACGCTCACGCGAAGCTCCCGACGACCTATCTAAAAAGGTGGGTCGAAGTGATCGTTGAGAAAATTAGCGGCGTTTTCAAAACTCAAAGCATTAAAAATGGCGACCGTTAAGCTTACCTACGTTATTTCATGCGGAAAAAGATACTATCTGGAGCATTATTGCGACCTCTTACCAAATATCCAAGTGAGGTGAATGAAGTTAGCCCCTCAAAAAAATTTTTCTTTCCTATTTTCTACTTATTTTCTTTTAATACGTTTGTTCATCATTTGTTCTTGATTGTTCACTGTTAATAATTGTTTGTTCTGCATTTATTTATTTTAAAAAGATTATTAAAAATATATGTACAAGTTAGCCCCTCGATTGCAATTTTTAATATTTTTTCGTCCTTAATGACTCGTAAATATTCATTTTCGATTGTTCTTATATAAAACACGTTTGTTCTCTTTCGAAATTACTCGTTTTTTGTTTAATTTACTATTTGTATTAGTTGATTAAATGTATGCAAAATATGTGTACTGCGCATGCGTCAACTATAATGCCTAAACTTTGTACCGTCTACGCGGTTTTAATCGAGAGAAAAAAAACCAAATATAAATCCTGAAGGAGCAATTGATTGGTATGTATACAGTTTAATTAAAAAAATTTAAAAATAAATAAATGAAATAATGTACATTGGCGTAAAGTTAGACCAAATACATTTTTTCCATCCTCCTACCTATCGTTATGAAGGTATAAAAAAGATTAAGTCATTATTTATCTTTCAAGAGATAATGTAGGTATACATTATAATAACTTTTTTACACAGTCGAAATTATATTCCTAACATTAGTAAAATAACATTTTAATATTTTTTTTATAGGTTATGTATTGAAAGTGTTGGAAAATTATTTCATGTTTTAGCTGGAAAACGACATTGAGAATTATATGCAATACAAGATAATGGGCTCCATCAAATGAATTCGAATGAAACCAAACTGTTTACCATCCAAATTCTATTGTCGGGCAGATAGAAAACGAAAATTCACTCAAAGTGAACCTCGAACTGCATTTGTGAAACGGCAAAGACTCACTATTGTCAAGGAGATTGAAGAGACGACTAAAAATGAGATGTGTTATATTATTATACCTTTGCCATCTTGTAGTCAAGGTAGGTGTAACTGTCAATAATTAATAACACTCACAGATCTCATAATCAAATAACAATATCAGAAAAAAGGAGAATAGGTAGTTAGTTAGTTAGTGGAAGTAGCGAAAATGGGCAAGTGGACCTCAGTTCCTATTACATAAGGTACTAGGAAGTTTGTGATAATGAAAATTTATCACAGTGTAATATCACTTACTTACTTTAACAGTGAAGGAAAACATTGTGATGAAACCTGCACACCTAAATGTTCTTAGGATTTTCTTAGGTGTGTAATCCACCAACCAGCACTAGGCCAGCGTGGTGGACTAAGGCCTAAAAACCCTCTCAATGGTAGTGGAGGCCAGTGTCCAGCAAGGGGATATATTATATGGGCTGATGATGATGACTAGGAAGTTACATATTACTACTACTACTACTACTACTACTACTACTACTACTACAGTACACATATAATCCTATATATTTACAAACTATAAGTTTGTTGGGTACCTAGAAATTGCTAACATTATTTCATATTTCCAGATGTCCAGCCACTTGAAAATAGGTGTAGTAATGACAAAGCTATCCAAGTAGCTCCAGCACAGGAACACAAAGGCAAGGCAAGTGTGTATTGCCACATCACCCCTAAATATATCTGAAGCAAGTACAAGTAAACAATCAGAACCAGCAAAAAGAAAACTGTTGTTCCTGAGGACAAATTTGACAGTGATGAGTCAAATGCACCAGCAACAGAAGGATCAACAGTTGACTATGAGTCATCTCTCTATATCTCCACTCCATCAAAGACTTGTGCACTGCAGACTATAGCTCTCAAGAAGACTAAAAAAGTTGAAAAAATGAATGTGTTAACAATTTTATCTAAAGTGAAAAATAAACCACGTTTATATATTGGTCTTCCACAAGAATTATATTTCATAATAGGCTTGATTGAGAAACATACAAATGTTTCTGAACAAAATATTATATTATGTTTGATGAGAATAAAATTAAATAGAACAATCTCTCAATTGGCTGATAATTTCGATCTATCTGTAAGTCAAGCAAGCAATATATTTTTCAACAAACTCCCAGAAATTGCAAATGTAATATCACCCCTTGTTAGAGTATAAAAAAAACAATACAATAAATATATATGCAGGAAGGATAATTGATGTCAACTTGGAGGAAAATAGAAAGTTTTTATATAGTTTGCCACCTACAAGACTCTTTAATTAAATAAGTAATCCTTACTTATAAATAGGAATTTTTGTAAGTATTTTCACTCTTCATTCAAAAACTACTGAACAGATTTTAATAAGACTTCTATGCTGGTCTTGAATGGCTAGCAACTCATTATTATTTTGATTCTGTTTTCCACAAATGTGCTAAATATGGGCTTATATATATGAAAAGGAATAAAGATTAATGTTATGTTACCTTTGTACCTGTATGTTAAGAATAATTTTTAAATAAAATATATTTAAATTGAAATATTATTTTTATTAAATCACATTCACTTTGTACACATCAATATTTTGTACTCCCTAAAAGGAAAATAGGTATGAAGATTTTTTTAAGTATTTAACATTACATTTTTGTGTAAGATTAGAAAAATGTTATTCTTCCAAAAAGAAACTACATTACCTAACAACTGTGCAACTTACTCGGGATCAAAATCAATACTAATTATAGTGACCTGATTATTTTTTTCAAAGTTGCTGTTTGCTACACAAAAGTAGCAAGTTTTACTTTTAGTATAATACATATGCATTTGAACTTGTGCATAATATCTTTCTTTAATTTTTTTTTGCCATTTTTTTTATGGAAACAGCATTACTCACTTGCTTTTTTGTAGATCTATCAAAAAAACATAATTTATGATTTTTTTTAGCATAGTGGGCAATACCCTTATTCATATTATTCATATTAATTATATACGGTGATGCGAAAATTATTTCTTTACTGAATTATTTAAGAATGATAGGCATAATATAATATTTTAATACGCTATCTTTGTTTATAATTTTTAATCTATTATTTAAAAATAAGTTATCTATAATATTTTTAATTTCTTTATTTATCGGGTGGTCACAGTCATTATTATAAAAATAGAAATTTTGAGGAAATACAAATGTTTAATACAAATTATTTTGATAATCGAAATAAATTCATATCAATCCAAATTAATATTTGAACTATGAAAATTGTATGGTATGTAAACAGAAATATATTTTATAATTATAATGATTATTTATTCCATGCAGTGTCGGTTAGAGAAGCTGTGCAAACTAGAATAAATTCTAATAAAGAATAAGAATAAACTTTGAAGAGAAGAAAAGAGCTTTCTTCGAAGCTCAATTCTACAAGGTATTCAATCAGATAGCTATCTATCTCTGTCTTTCCTGTATGAAATTTTGGTATGTCGAAATATTGGATAAATCCAGCAAAGCTAAATAGAGTATTTACCTAAAAAATATGTTTATGCTTAAAGTCACGTGTTTATGTTATTCGAAAATATTAACCAATTTTTCAATCGAAGATTAAAACAACATTAATACTGAGAATGAATATTTATTTATAAAATATGTATGTTAAAAACACATATGTTTTGACCACAAATTTTGCACGATAATTAAAATTATATTCATTAATATTCATTTAAATAAATATTAATTAATCTTCTTCTATAACTCATAGTCAACTGTTGATCCTTCTGTTGCTGGTGCATTTGACAAATCACTGTCAAATTTGTCCTCAAGAACAACAGTTTTCTTTTTGCTGGTTCTGATTGTTTACTTGTACTTGCTTCAGATATATTTAGGGGTGATGTGGCAATACACACTTGCCTTGCCTTTGTGTTCCTGTGCTGGAGCTACTTGGATAGCTTTGTCATTACTACACCTATTTTCAAGTGGCTGGACATCTGGAAATATGAAATAATGTTAGCAATTTCTAGGTACCCAACAAACTTATAGTTTGTAAATATATAGGATTATATGTGTACTGTAGTAGTAGTAGTAGTAGTAGTAGTAGTAGTAGTAGTAATATGTAACTTCCTAGTCATCATCATCAGCCCATATAATATATCCCCTTGCTGGACACTGGCCTCCACTACCATTGAGAGGGTTTTTAGGCCTTAGTCCACCACGCTGGCCTAGTGCTGGTTGGTGGATTACACACCTAAGAAAATCCTAAGAACATTTAGGTGTGCAGGTTTCATCACAATGTTTTCCTTCACTGTTAAAGTAAGTAAGTGATATTACACTGTGATAAATTTTCATTATCACAAACTTCCTAGTACCTTATGTAATAGGAACTGAGGTCCACTTGCCCATTTGGCTACTTCCACTAACTAACTAACTATTCTCCTTTTTTCTGAAAAAAGGAGAATTCCTTCCTTCTTTTGTTATTTGATTATGAGATCTGTGAGTGTTATTAATTATTGACAGTTACACCTACCTTGACTACAAGATGGCAAAGGTATAATAATATAACACATCTCATTTTTAGTCGTCTCTTCAATCTCCTTGACGATAGTGAGTCTTTGCCGTTTCACAAATGCAGGTCGAGCCTCACTTTGAGTGAATTTTCGTTTTCTATCTGCCCGACAATCGAATTTGGATGGTAAACAGTTTGGTTTCATTCGAATTCATTTGATGGAGCCCATTATCTTGTATTGCATATAATTCTCAATGTCGTTTTCCAGCTAAAACATGAAATAATTTTCCAACACTTTCAATACATAACCTATAAAAAAAATATTAAAATGTTATTTTACTAATGTTAGGAATATAATTTCGACTGTGTAAAAAAGTTATTATAATGTATACCTACATTATCTCTTGAAAGATAAATAATGACTTAATCTTTTTTATACCTTCATAACGATAGGTAGGAGGATGGAAAAAATGTATTTGGTCTAACTTTACGCCAATGTACATTATTTCATTTATTTATTTTTAAATTTTTTTAATTAAACTGTATACATACCAATCAATTGCTCCTTCAGGATTTATATTTGTTTTTTTTTCTCTCGATTAAAACCGCGTAGACGGTACAAAGTTTAGGCATTATAGTTGACGCATGCGCAGTACACATATTTTGCATACATTTAATCAACTAATACAAATAGTAAATTAAACAAAAAACGAGTAATTTCGAAAGAGAACAAACGTGTTTTATATAAGTACAATCGAAAATGAATATTTACGAGTCATTAAGGACGAAAAAATATTAAAAATTGCAATCGAGGGGCTAACTTGTAGGTATATTTTTAAATATATTTTTTAAATAAATAAATGCAGAACAAACAATTATTAACAGTGAACAATCATGAACAAATGATGAACAAACGTACTAATAGAAAATAAGTATAAAATAGGAACAAAAAATTTTTTTGAGGGGCTAACTTCATTCACCTATCCAAGTGCCACCGCAAAAGAACTTTTTAATTACATTTGAAAGTAAATTAATTAAATACACCACTAGTATTAAATATAAAAAATTAAATTATATTTTTTTTCAATATAAATCGATTTAAACAATAATTAAGTTTATTTTCAAGGCTTACAGATTATAACCTAACCTCTTAAATCTTTTTGTTAACTCACCTTTTGTATTATTTACCTCCACGCTCAAAACGCTCTTTAATCCATTCCACTTGAGTTTACGACAGTTACGCTCACAAGCAAGTGGAACGGGAAAAATTGCGGTCGTGAGTATGTTCGTTGTGAACGCTTAGTGGAACGCACCCATAGTGTAGTCTTGGCGAAATTTGTGATTATAGAAGTATAAAATACAATCATAATAGTGTACAAACTTACAACTCCAATTAATTATAGTCAAATTTCGACTACTGCGGGACCTCTAGTTATATTTAAACTATAAGTACTTATTTGTACGTAAGTTCATGTCTAAAATAACAGAGAATATGTTTTCTTAAAAATAAATTTAATTCATTTAAACTACGTACATTGAATTGATATCATTTTATTAATGTAATAATTATGTATACATTCGATTATTTAAAATTCCACGGTATACATAAAATGCCTTCAGTTAACACAGAGTAATAATGTGTTACGTACAATATGTTACCTCGTAGATTCTGAAACAAAAAATGCTGTTAAAGACAAACTGAAATACTACTAAATGTGGCATGCAAGAAATTAATCAACAAAAATACGAATAAATTTGTCAACTTAAAAATTAAAACGCGTCTATGTTTTGCCGTCAACCCGTTGTAAAGTGCTCCTCTCATGAAGCGAACGAATATTTGTTGGAAATTAAATAAGGACAACAGCTGTTGATTAGTTATGACCCGAGTAACATAAATGCTATTTACTTGTTTATGTTGTGTTCGTTAGATGAAAATTGTGTTTAACAGCAATTTTCATCTAACAAATTCCAGTGAATTATTATATAGTGTGCTTATTGCTACCAGCGGTTATGTGTTGCAAGCTCGCGCGGGTAGACTTGACCGCAGTCTTTACTATTCATTACTGCTACTCGAGAGGTTCATGCAGTCCGGTCGGTTCATCAAGAACCGTTGTACAATAAAATATAGATTTCGATTATGTCTGAAGGCGCCGTATGTGTTTTGAATATGATTTATCTTATGATTCATTTAGGGTAAGTTGATGTACTAAAAAACCTGAAACATACCGCATTCAGTTTATCCGTTCTAGTCAATAGACGTTGACAACACGAAATCATAAGTCCTGGAGTTATACTATCGTCCTTGTGTAGCTCTAGTAGTCCAAATCTTTCTTTTACCTCTTTGTGTAATGCTTTCTCGACGTGTTTATTTCTGCAAAAAAAAACTATATTTAAGTAGGTATCTATAATTGTTTTCTTAACGTTGCTTTCTTTTTGTTCGACAAAATATCTATGATACCAAAAATTTAGTCCTTTTTTAAACTAAAAGACACAAGAAAACTACAAGAGAGTTCAAGTGAAACTCGCATAAGCTAATCTTATCAAGATTGAAAATTGATTACGTAAGTGAGACTCTTTACAACTCATGTTTCAAAGTGGGTGGCGGCATTTACGTTGTAGATGTCTATGAGCTCCCGTTACCACTCAACACCAGGTGGGCCGCGAGCTCGTCCATTCATAAGCTAAGCTAAGCAATAAAAAAATATAAGGCAAGTTCAGACGAGACCAGTACTTGTAGCTGCCTTGTATTAATCTGCTAGTGAAAAGTTGCCGTAAAAACGTTGGTATTAGGGAAAAAGTTTATTAGCATTATTTAGATCAACGAGATTCAATCTTAATTCATATCATGGTGGTTCAAATTTTAGGAAACATACATGCTATATTCAGTTAGAAGTAAAGTCGCTTCGTCTAAATGATTATTTATGTATGCTATTAGCTCGTCAGCTGGACACGAAGACGGAGTGATGAACTGTCCAGTCGGCGACACCATCAGAGGGCCAGCCTCTCTGAAACGACAAGTATACATTAAATTTTGCTTCGAAAATATTTTTGGAACATTTCGTGGTAAATAAATATTAAAAAAAAAAAACATCATGCTGTATACTGTATATATACAGACATACTAACGGTTCAACGACGATTTCGTATTTGCTAAGAGATTCCGGTACAGACGGAGGAAATTTGTTTCCTCGTCCGTAAAAATCGCCTATGGACGTTATTAGCTGTCTCAGATGACTACAATACAGCGCCGCCGAAACCTTTGGCATGAATTTTCTGCAAATTAAACGAGTTTATAAATAAACTAGCCGTACTCTCCCGCTTCGCTGGGCACATAAAATTAACATTATTATTTATTGTCATTATTACTAGGGAGTCCAACACTCATATAAATATTAGCCTATCCATTAAGTACATGTACTTTCGCGAATTTCGCGAGTTTCAGCGAGAATTTTCTACATGGATATCAAGTTTCAGGTTAATCGGATGCATGGTTGAGTATTGTTACGGATGTTCAGTACTGAACTGTAGATTTATATATTAGTATAGCTGTAGTTAAATAAACGAGACGGGAATTTGAATTAGGACTGTGTCAGGTCGTTGACCGAAATTTTTATTTTTATTTTAGACTGAAAAACATTCGTCCTCTCTAATGTTGCTTGATCCCCGTGGCTCATGGTCATTAGCAAAGCCAACGGCTCAGCCACGTTGCTGCCTACCGCTGAGTATTCTCCTCAAACCTCGTTTGAAGAAGGAAAAAGTCGGGTGCAACGTGGAAAAGAGATCTCTGGAAACTAAATGTACGCAGTTGTTCTAAGTACTATGGATGAACTCTAATCCGGTGGCTAGCGGTGCGATGTTAAAAGATGGAATAAGCAAAAGATGTACCTTCTTCGTATATGAATATCACGTAAGATACTAGATAGAGCCTTCTCATAACTAGGTATCATAGTCAGTGCGCTGTCTTCTTGCCTTACTTTCTTTATTAACTAAAAGAAAAACAGATATCTTTTTTCAATTTTTAAATTGCATCGTTATTCACAAGAATCAGACTAAAATTAACCACAAAAAAGATTCTTACACAAAAAAAAAAAAAATCTAGTAGAATTGGACCGAAAGTAATCAATAGATTACTTTATTGTGTTCAATTTGACTGAAAACAGTTTGTATGGAAACTGCAGGAGCTACACAAGGGGCAATATAGATTAGAGTAGTCTGTATGATTACATAATTTAGCCATGTTAGTTGTGGCATTTCGGTTGTGTCCTCCAGTGAGGCCAACTCCTCTTCAGTAGGTCATATGCACTTATGATACGATGTCCCTTCCTTTAACTGTTTAGTATAGTTTTGTATTCTCTATTCCACAACAATTCATTTGGATATCCCCTCATTCTTCCTTGATATGTCTCTGATGTATTATGGATTTCCTCTTTTACAGCAGTAATACTTAGATAGTGGTGTATTTCCACATTGAGAAACCATGGGACATTTCATAAATTTCTCAATATTATATTCGCATATGCATTCGCTGTTTTATTGGGATATTGGAGTCACAAGCTCTCCTCCCGAGTTCTATACCAAGTATACAGACAGATTTCAATCACTACATAGTATAAAACAAAGTCGCTTTCTCTGTCCCTATATCCCTATGTATGCTTAAATTTTTAAAACTACGCATCGAATTTTCATGCGATTTTTTTTAATAGATAGTGGTTGAAGAGGAACGTTTATATGTATAATAACATCCATTAAATAGTAGAGAAATCAATAATAAATTATAGTTTCCGAAGCGAAGCGAGTGCGGGTCGCTAGTCCAAGATAAATGAGTATATTCAATTTTGTGTTTGTGTCTTTGAATTTTCAAATGGTGTTTCTGTATCAAGCTTCGTTCCAAATGTAGTATAGAGATATCGTGCGCTCTCGTTATGAAGGAGTCTTGTATCTTGAAGTTGAACAGCAGGGCAGTTTCCCAGAAGCAGTCTAAAGTTAACCGAGTTGGTCAACTTTTATATTTTAATATTGAGGGGGATGGCTGGTATAGTCGCTTGCAAGAATAAATAACAATAAAAGAATAACAGCATTACTGACTTATTGATACTGTATAAAGAAAGGTCTTGTTCGTGTCATAAAACAGACCTTTCAATAACAAACAACAAAAACGCAGATGCGTTCACATAACATTACTTCTCTGACGTCAATTGATAAGAAACAAATAACTTACTGATAACCACTCGTTTCTGACATCTATAATGTTAAGATATACATCTCCATCCAAGCTCACTCCGGTGAATTGACCCAGTGCAATTGTCCTGCCTGAAGTAATAAAGTAATTATTGTTATTAATTTTCAAAATGATTACTGTTCAAAACTCAAGTTAATTAACACACTTGAAACAGCTTGCCTTGTAAATTATCCATAATATTGGAATGTTGCGTAGCAAGTGAAACTAGACTCTGCAAAGCTCCTCTAATATGACTGATATTCCAGCCATTATCATATTTCACCTTCGAAAATAAAATTTAATTTTGTAGTAAAGATACAGTGAATCACATAAAATACCTTAGTTTGCATGGACAATGTGCTTAAATTGTAATGATAAAGATTTCTTACTGTTACGCTTATTGTATTTCATTTATGAAGCAGAGGTACATCTCTAATGATCTACGGGTTTATTAAGGTGTTGCGCATTTGCAAATTTTGTTACTTAGTGTTTACCAACTTCTTTAATACCGTAAGTTTTGCATAGGTAATCAATCAGGCTCTTCACTTGGTCTCTTGTTGCGCTCATCAGCTCATATTTTTCACGGGCCACAGCACTGTTCTCGTAGATCCAGTCTCTAATATATAAAAAATATGTTAACCATTCAACTATTTTTTATTTATATTATTTCATTTCACATTATTCACTTGATTGCATATACAGTAATACCACCTATAAGACGGTAGATTGGTTTTGCATTATATGAAATGCGTTGTAGGAGTATCGCGCTTGTATGACCCCATATAATGCATTATGTACAAATATAATACTTATACAAATACAATAGAATATAACAAATATTTTTACAATACAAAAACTAGGAACACAATTTTAATAAATTAATTTAATTTAATTTTAGGACCACAAAATTGACATAATGTACAAAGGTATGTGAACATAATTATGAACTGTACAAATAAATATAAATTTCACAGTACAGAAATATGTATAATGTGTGAAATCCCTGTGTTATATGAGAGACTGAAATTGCATAATATGAAAATGTATTATTAGAGGACCGTGTTATAAGGAGGTTTACTGTAATAACTTCTTCTTGTGTCAGCAATAATAGGTACACAGCCAAGTCACAAGCCAGTGGTTACTAGAACCTATGGATTTCAATAATAAATGCCACCACCTCAAGACATAAGGTTCTAGTTGTAATTGCAGTCAATAAACAGCTTGCCACCCTGCAAACTGGAGTGCACAGTTGTGGTTAAAATAGAACTGTAACTACCAGTGTCATAACACAACAAATATTTTGTATGAACATTATGGTGTTAACATATTTACTAAATGAAATGCATAACAGCCACATTCTCTGGATCTGCATTGTTGATTTACTCATACAAATAAAAAGGGCCCTGAAATCTTCACAGATCCTAAATCTGAAGCATGTTTAGAACATATTGTGAAGAATATGTTTACATATTTACTATTTTATGTAAAAAATGTCATAATCAATAACAAAAAATTACACAATATTGTCGATTGCTTTCTTTTCTTCTACTTTCTTTTTTATTTCAGTTGCATTTTCAAATTCTGTACTATAGCATTGGTATGCCTTCATGAAATCAGGTTTACTGCAATAAGAAATTTTTAAATAGTTCAAAAATCAAGTTCACATCACTATTGCCATACATAAAAAAAAGAAAAAACATTTGTATAACATTAAAATTGTTACCTAAATGAATCGTCTTTTAGAGGAGCTTGAGGTATCTTGTCCACATAGCTTGTTGATATATTACATGCATTCAGTACTTTAACAACTGTGTCCCTTGTATCGCTGCCATTTAATTTGATTTGTACTAATTTAAATTCACCTGTTGAAAAACATTTTAATCAAACAGAATATAGTCACAGTGAAATTATGCACAATATTTCTGTAACTGAGAAGATAAAAAAATTCTCTCCTTTCTGAGATTAGTAATTTTCACTTCTGACAAGTGTGTTAAGTTGCATTGCCTAATTTTAAAAACAATGTATTTTACCTTCTGCTGTGTTTTTTTGTCTCAAATAGAATGGCAAAGGCGGTACAACCATTCTCCTTCTAGATTGTTGAGCTTCTAAAAAAGCACTCAACTGTTGCAGTGACTGTTCGTTTATTTTCTGCAGGTAATTAATAACATTTTGTTAATTTACTTTTAAAAAATTTCATCTTTAAAATTTTTAAAATTATATAATTGTAATCATTATCCATTTTGCCCATATTTAAATATTATAAGTCCTCTTTTTCATTAATAGAAATAAAAATATAATATTTAATAACAGGTACCCTTTGTTCTGGATATTTTCCAAAAAGATCTGGATGTACACTGAAGTAAAATGGTCGAAGAGCTGTAGAGATTTCTGCTGTACTGAGAAATCTGCAGGCTACTCCATTTGCGCAAATACATCTGAAAGATACGGATAAAAATATGTAGTTGCATCAAATAGGCAGCATGTAACGTTTCAGAGTAATAAATACACCTAATTACCTTATATTTAGTCTACAATACATTTTGTAGTGTCGAAAACAAGTTTTGGCTACGAATTTTAAAATAAATACTTTTGTGGTATAAAATTGGAACACTAAATTAACTTTATGAGAATCATATTGAATTATTGAACCGTCACAATATTTGGTCAATCAAAAATAATTTATTAATTTAACGTCAGCTGTCATGGACTTCACATTTTCTTTTATGAAACTGGATCAGCAAAGGGAACAAGCCCATACATTGAAATAGTGAAGTTTGAGTTTTGAAGTGAAAGAGGTCCAATTAAAATTCAATGGCGGAAGGCATCTCTTTTATGCATAATCTAAACTGATTATAGCTGTATATGATTGGAGCTGTTTGAAATGCATTACATTAAAGTAGTGGATTAAAGATTAAAAATAAAAAAAGTGTAGCGGACGATTTCTTATTTAGATATACTTTGGGTTTGTGAGGAGCAAGATTTTACAAAAAATAAAAAATTATGATGCAAATTTCGTGGCTGACAGTTTATTCATAATGACAACTTTGGAACAAAATTAAAATTATAAAAATATAAATGACAGCTGTTGTTCTGCAACTAAACTTTTTACTGTGGTTCGGAACAAAAAGATAAAGATAAAAATAAATATTTAATTTCCTCTTTAAATGTTGATCTATGTATTATGTATTTCAATAGGATTTTCAACAGAGGCTACACTAAAATTAAAACACGACAATTTTCATTTTCGGAAGACCCAAATGTAATTTTAAATTTGCTTGGTTATTACTATTATATTATTTATTTTAATATACTTATAATTTTGCTTCCATATTTATTGGCAGTAATAATTATATAGGTACATATAATAATAATTTGAAACAGGTATGTTAATTTTTGCCTATTACGTTTAAGCCGTTTTATTTCTTTAAACTTTTTCGATATTCGAACCTGGAATAATGGCATATCTGTTTCGGTACCTTACGTTGTTGGTGCAAAATTTATCGATTACATCTAGCCAGTCGTAATAGCAGTTCAACAGCTTAAAGAGATATGTGCTACAATTTTAACATAAAAATCGGATTCCACAAAACTGTTACGTATTTCGAGCATTGTAGTAGACACTTTTCTCTCTTGAAGGACGAAAGATAGCTGCAAGAGCTTTGCATGCCACATTCGTTATTTTATTTGTAGTGCTTTCCATGCTTACGCACTCCTACAAATACTGAATAGTTTTTAAGTAGTCACCATTTTACACGTTTATAACTATAAAACAAAAAGCACATGACAGAACTCTTCTCATTGCCGTCAAAATTTTCTGAACAGCATAAACAATTCAAAAATGTCGTGAACATAGCTATTTTACTTATCGTGGTAATGACAATTGATGTATTCGTATTAAGCGATGCGGTTATGCCACTGAAGTGTGAAACCTATACGCCAGAGTTCAAATCTCGAAGATGAAAAATAAATGTTCTTCTCAGTCGGACACTCTTGTCAGAGTGGTCGTGGTTGCGCTGACGCTGTATGTGTAGTAGGACCTGTTAGGTCACCCACAATGGCGGATCCAGGGGGGGGGGGGTCATGGACCACCCCCTGAGCTGGTTCCAGGACTTAGGTGGACCACTAATTGAATATAATGATTTTATTTATATATTTTGTCACCATACAGATTTTATGTAACTACATACCTTCAATATTTAATTAATTTAATATAATAATATAATAACTTTGTATAATGGCAAACCTTTGGGAACGAACGCATCTAAATTTGACTATGTGACCCCCTCCTGGCGCCAAAGCTGGATCCGCCCTTGGTCACCCATGCTCCCGACGACCGCCCTCCAGGCAATGCGCTTCCAGGTCTGGGGGTTCGAAGCGTTTCGAGTACATTCGAAAAATAAATATATATATAAAAGGTTATTACATATATGTAAAGATAATCATGTAAATAAAGGTATATAATATATTCAACGAACGACTTCCACGGTGAAAGATAAAAAAATTGTGCATCATATGGGATTTACGATATTACGAGTTATTTGCCTAATTACTCGTGTACAGAACGTTACAGGAGAAACTTGAAAGGTTTCCATTAACTTCAATGATTCTACAATACAAAATATTTTTATCATACCTACATGGTGAAAGCGTTCCTAAATCGTAAAAGGCAATAAAGTATATTCTGACATAAATCAAAAATACTAACAGTGACTAATGTGTTGGAAACGGTGACTATTGATGTAGTCACTTCTGCATTGAGCGGTGGGCACATAAAGTCTGCGCCCCGATGCGATTTTTCGAGCATCTAGATCATATGTATCTTAGTTTCAGATTCTAATAGAAATCTCCACCTTGGAGAGTTACCTGGGGTCGAGTAATTGCGTTTCCTTACATCTTAAAGCTAATCAATGTCTTGAGCGATCCAAGGAGTGCTTGTGAAGGAGGTGATGATAGAAAGAGTTTAGCGTGCCAATTCAATGTGCTAGCTTTTATTCTATTGCGATGCGGGTACAAACAAATTCAGGTTAGATATTCAAAACTTGTGTCTGAAACAAAGAGCTCTATAGGGCAGGTTTCCGAATACGATGAATCGACTTTTAAAACGGAATTCACGAGTTTTTGATATTTATAGGTAGGTATAGGTTACGTAGGTAGGTATATGATACGGCGAAAGAGTTTACTAGACTCTGATAACATCAACATTTTGTTTTTGTGTCCAAATAAAATTAATTATTATAGTGCCTTGTGCCTGCCACTTAATTTACCTACTTTGATTTCTTGACTTCGTATTTATCCTGTGCTCGATAAACATGCATATGCATGTAACGCGTAGTGACCTCTAATTTGTCTCATGCGTCCTATTAAAGCGTAGGTCGTATAAAGATTAAGGTTAAAACATGCCTTAAATTTTTAGTTGACACACACTAATTTGGTATTCTAGCACGTGTATTGTGTAGCATTATATAATAAATATAACACTTTTTGACTTGCCTACATTCGTTCACTGATGGTTATATCCAACTCCAATTGCAGCTATCGAGCTCGGTGTTCTACTCTGCAGTAATCTTATCTGAGAATCATCAATAGTCCATGAAAATCCACTGCCAGACATATGACTATAAAGATCTCTCTTAACTATTACTATTCTAAAGTTATACCTAAGTACCGTATTTGCATCCAGCGGATCCAATCGAACCTCAATAGGATGTCGGTTCATCTTGTGGGAGGCCTACCCACGCTACGTCTTCATGGATGCAGATAGCGCATGTCCTCTCTTTGTGGCGAGGCTTGGGGGAGGCCTATGTCCAGCAGTGGATGTCTGTTGATTGATAGAATAGAATATAAAAGAACCGTGTGTAAGTGATGGTACCGAAATAATTATTAATTACACACTGCTCTCTTCTGTCAACGCAATGGCATAAGTATGGATCGGCCGTCTGGTGTAGTGGTAAGTGACATGGTTACTACACAAGGGGGTCGCGGGTTCGAATCCTGCCAAGGGAAGATATTTGTATGATAAATATAAATGTCTTTTCCAGGGTTATGGATGTATATTAAATATATGTACGTGTATAATAAATATTTATTTATTATTAATTATAACAAAGGGTATCTGTTCAGTTGTCATAAGTACGTATAAACTAGTTTCAATTCAACCCGAAAGCAGTTGGCCTTTGTGTTATTCGTGTTCCATTGCGTGCTGGCAGAACGCAACAGCGATAGAAGTAAAATAAATTTTTAAATTATGATCTTTTGGTGTGTTCGAGTCAGGATTTGAGCAGCTAGTAGCTCTACCACATGTTTTTATTTTTGTCTTCAGCATGTGGGTACAATTCATAAACAAATTTAGTCAGTAATAATTTTTATTAGTGTTGATGAGTGTTCGAGTTCATAGTGAATTCTGGAAATCAGTTATAAGAGCTCCCAGAAAACGATGGTGCCGTCCAAATTCAGCAGTGAGATTAGAGACCTAATTGTAATGGAATTATCACTAATTCAGTCTTCAAATCGAAAGTAATGCTCAGTAGCAGAAAGAGGTCATAGTGTGACATCGACTCGAGCGGTTCTACAAGACGACTATGGCCAATATTCGAAATATCAATTAGAGCGAGAACTTATGGGGTAAACAACACGGTCAAGTGATGGGAAATTAGGAGCTAGTAGGTAGAGACCTCGGTGGCCTACCTTCTTACCTATACTGACAGTTACGTTTATAATGTATGTATGGATGCCGTAACAAATATGAAATTTTATTGCCTCTATGACAAACATGCGAACTGTTGGAAAGTGATCAACTCCGGCTCTTTCAAGAAATGAATTTTATTATAATATATTTGATAGGAGTCTTAAAAACGGTTACTTGAGCTATGTACTAATCGAGATAAATAATTATGTCCCTATGAGTAAGCAGATGTTTTTGTTGAAACTATATTTGCGGACTTGCTTTATAACATATCTAAATCATACATGCATCAGTCATACAGAGCATACGGGCCAATGATTTTGTGTAGGTTTAAGATAAAATCTTGGAAGGTTGCGCGTACGATGCGGATGCTACGCGGTGCTGCGCTGTGACGCAACCCATGACCGCAGACTTGATAGCGCCGCGCGCCATCCGCCAGCGCCTGCCACACGACGACCTGCCTCATAATTGTTACACAGACGAGTCCAATAATTAAGCGATAAATATACCAGCCAACAGTATGGTAGTGAGAGGAGGGCGGCAGTCGAGCGGCGACCGTGTCGCGCACCACACACCCGTGTCGAGTGATGAACCCGGAGTTCGTTCGACATTTTTCATTCGGAAACTGTAGGAATCTCACTGGACTGGTTCCCGCACAACGATGCGTTAGTGCGCCGCTTTGGTGAACCCTTTCGCTTGTAAATGTGCCGATATTTACATATGCGCGCTCGATCTTGCGTTGAACTTTCGATCTGCTGTGCCCGAGGCCCTCAGCTGAGTGGAGTGGGCCACGAGGAGGCCGCCACTGGCGACACCGCAGCGCCGGAGCCGCCGCCCCAGCGCCCTCTCCTGCATAACGTGCGATGAGCGACGTATGTTATTCCTGTATTTAAATCTATTAAGTTCACATTCTTTGTGCTTAATCTTTTTTAAGGTTAACTGGGAAAAGATTAAGCTGCTATAATGTAGACTTCAAACGTGAAGTATGATGTTTTTAACAATTAGTTAAGATCCTTAATACACGTCATGTCACATATGCTTTCCATGTGAATTTAAAACCAAGCAGCGTCCAACAACTAGCAACCAAGAGATAAAGCTGTAAAGGAAATCATACTCTTGTATTATTCAAATATTAACTATTATAAAATATGTAAAGTTTTCTTTTTCATTTATTTCTGAGTAGCATCGAGTGGCGTGCACTAATTATTATTCAAGAAGTAGATCTGACCGCTTAGAAATCAAAATAATTGAATTTCAAATGTAGTATTTCGCGACTCGGACAAAACCAGTAGACGTCGTGTGAATATTTTCTATGAAGATTTAACACTCGAAACGATAATACACAAGTAAATGAAGACAAGTATGTAAATTATTACCTTGTTCCAATTAAATCACGAGCAGTTGATAAACCGGTGACGTTTTCTTTAAAGTCGTTATCGGACCGAGATGACGTGATTTAAAATAACAAATAAATTTCTATACGTTCATTACATACGTTAATTAATTACTTAGTAAACTTTACGCAGCCAACAGAAGAATGGGTAAACACAAAGCAGGAAAACAAATGTTTTGTACGTAATTTGCTTTTGTTCGAGTTCGATGTTGATACGCATGTATAGAGTACTAAGCTAACTACAGTACCTACAATAAATTTAATGTTTTGTTACAACTAAATCATATAAACGATACTACAGGCACAATTTTAGTACCACATCCATAGAGACCCGATATAAAATAAGTAAAATTAGTTATCTATTACTGTAGGAAAGTCAGTAAATTTCTTGAAGTCAATTTAATTGGTAACGTCAAACTCTTATTTTAAAATATTTCAAATAAGATACGCAAGATTCATTTTGTCATGCCATGACCAAATTTCCCTAATAATATTACCGTTCAGAGGTTATTTACATCGCAAAGTCAACAACCTTACGTAGAGCGAGAAAGTACAAGTATATGATTTAATGAATATATTAAAATAACTTTGTTGACAGTGAAGTATTGGATTTTTGGGGAAACAACAAAAGAAAATCTTCCACCGAGCGAGTGTTGTTGCTCACTGGATCTACTTCTGGTCCGAATTTTGTTTTCGAAACCTGTATTCTATTTTTTTATTTATTGCATACATGGGTGGACGAGCTCACAGCCTACTTGGTGTTAAGTGGATACTGGAGCCCATAGACATCTACAACGTAAATGCGCCACCCACCTTGAGATATAAGTTCTAAGGTCTCAAGAATAGTTACAACGGCTGCCCCACCCTTCAAACCGAAACGCATTACTACTTCACGGCAGAAATAGGCAGGGTGGCGGTACCCACCCGCGCGAATTCACAAGAGGTCCTAATACCAGTAAAAATATTAAAGTTTATTTTGAAAATGTTCTTAGCGCGATGCAAATTTTTGCCATATTGCTTCTATTCTATGATAGCCACCGCTATAGCATATTAATATTTTTACAAAAAATATAAATATTTATTAGGATCAAACTTTGAATACCTACTCTATTTATTTCCCATTTACATATATCTAGGAAAGTAGAAAATTCTGTGGCAGTAGTGGTAAGAGTTAACGGAAGAACCATTGGCTCTTACCACTTCAAAAATATTATTACCTAATACTTATTTATTTATTAACTAGACGATGACCGAGCTTTGCTCGTTTTTTTTTTGATAACGCCATCTTGTTGTGTCTTTAAAGCGGTTTCCCTCAATTAAGTTTCCCTCAATTAAGAAAAATAGTATTATTATTCGCCAATAGATGTCGGGAAGAGTTGATTATTGAAAACACGAATAAAATAACATTTTCTGAAAATAAATCGTAGCTAGATCGATTTATCGCCCCTGAAATACCCTGTATACTAAATTTTATGAAAATCGTTGGAGCTGTTTCCGAGATTCTGATTATACCTAGTCAGGTCATAAATTCTGTCACATGTTTAATGTAAAATAATTGAAACAAGTTTATTCATTATGTAACCATTCATATACCAAAATGAACTTAACAAAACATAGATTCTTATGACACTAAAGTTTATTCAAAATTACCTCCGTGATTTTGAATACAGGCTTTCAATCTGCGCGGCCAGTCGTCTATCGCAGCACGAACGAGGTCCATGTCAATATAGGCGGCTGCCTTAATCAAGGATGTCTTGAGTGACTCCAAATTGGGATGAGGCTTTGAGCACGCCTTTTCCTCCAAGTGTTGCCATATCTTGTAATCTAACGGATTCAAATCTGGACTGGAGGAGGGCCAGTCTTCGTGCCGGATGAAGTCGATTTCACGCGCCGCCAGCCAGTCTTGTGTGCTCTTCGCTCTATGAGCTGGCGCCGAATCTTGTTGGAATACCCAGTGCCTGTTATTGAACATGGTATGAGAAACAGGTTCCACAAGGTTCGTCAGGACTGTATTTTGATACACAACTGCATTCGTTTTTACACCTTTCTCACAAAAATGTACCTCTGTTAAGCCCCAATAAGAAACTCCCAACCATACCATGAGCGAGGATGGAAAATGACCTCGTTGGACACGCGAAATACGGTTGCTCGCTTCTTCACTACTGTGTGCGTACACCTTTTCATTTTGTTTGTTGTAGCTCTCTTCTACGGTAAAAATTTTTTCATCCGAAAAGAGAATTTCCCGATTTTTTTTTCCCGCGTACCGCTTCAACAAAGCGCGGCATCTCTTCAGTCTCAGGTCCATTAGACGAGCATTCAAACGATGTCCTGTTTTTCTTCGATATGCCCGAAGCCCTAAGTCTTCATTTAACACCCTTTTCACCGTGGTTCTGCTTAACCCCATCTGAAGGGCCAACAGTTTCTGCATACGTTTGGGATTTCTTTGAATTCGCGCCTTCACAGCTTTTATCACTGCTGGAGTCCTAACAGACCGAGGGCGACCACTTCTTGACCTGTCATCTACACTAGAGTCTTCATTGTATCGTTTGATGGTACGATAAACGAATCTTTTGGTTATATTCAAATTTTTCAGTATGTTAAAAATTTGAATTGGCGCGTAACCGCAACGATGCAACGCAATAACTGCAACACGGTCTTCTTTAAGCGTCCACTCCATATTTAAAAATGAGTAAAATTCTAAATGTATACATTTTTATTTTCATGAACAATTCGAAATTCGAATTCAATAAACTTTTTTGTGGCCAGCATTCTAAAAGAAAAGTTTTTACTGTGTGACAATACTTATGACCTGACTAGTTATATATATATTAATATACAAGAATTGCTCGTTTAAAGGTATAAGGTAGTAATAATTTCATTACCTTGAATTCGTATACCGGAACCCACATTGCAAAATTGAAGGTTTCGAGCTACCCTGGATAATGAGGTCTTCATTCAATCTTATGTGGCTAAGATATGGTATAAATGGCTAATTTATAATCGCTGTCCAACGTTTCAAATTCGGAAAACGGCATTGCTTCTTTTGGCAAAAATAGTCAGGATGGGAGGATGTATTATTGCTGGGAGCTTACAAGTTGATCTACCATTAATAATTATTCAAATTTATAAATCTCATTCTGAAAGTGGTTTGTGGTTTTCGTTGCTTTTTTTTATAAATCCGCACCATCTTCACCATTTGATATCAGGCATAATAGCATTTCTGGAAATGACTATCGTAGCCGTCTTCTGTATTCGACCATGGATAAGTAAGGTACAAAAAAGCTTACAGCCTTCGTGCGCACGGGATTCGTGTGGTTTTTTTTACATACAAGTTGGTATCCGTTATGAGCTACGTCAGAAGATGAGCAGTTTTAATGGCAGCACTGTAAAAAACTAGCATCCTAACTGAACGTTAGATATATGTATAAGTATCTCTGGTACGCTGTCATAGCATCATGCGCCTTATTTTGAATTTACATTGTCATATTAAATTAAGCTTATACGAGAGTATAGACTGCCTCAGAATGAGTAGGTATGCCAAAAAAAATGCGATACTGTATAGTAAAAAACTGCCAATTTATGTAAAGACATCTCTCAATGAACGTCTTTTAAAAAAACATTTTTAAAGTATTGCTTTCATTATTGATAGTCGTGTTAAGTACGTCAACCAGTTCTTTTGACTTATAAACACAAAAAAAGCATTTATTTAATAAACAGGGTTGTTTTTTCTCACGATCAAAATAAACATTCTACATAAATTCCACTAATGTTACATTAATACAGTTCCAATAAAATACAGTCCACCAAGGAAAAACCAGAAAAGCACTAGGTTATCTAATAATTGGATTATCAATTGTATACTCAGTTAAAATAACAATTCAAGTATGTGCAATTTTTTCAATTTACGAGCATAAAAAAACCTAAATAAACACTTGCTTACTATGTATAAACGACAAATATATTTAAACAATATTTCATCTCTATGCTGTTATTTATCGCTATGAGCATAATCATGTATGTATAAATAACGACTCCCTCGCTCATTCGGATTGGTGTTCGCTGAAGCGTGAGCATCAGAAGGCCGACGGTTTCCATGGTCTGATTGACACAGTGGTGCCTCCTTTTACACAGATCGACTGTACCTACTTAATCTAATACACTATATTTATTTATCGATAATAATATAATTAACTAATAATAATTAGTTAAAATACATACACAAAATACATACACAAAATAAAAACAAAAATTGTAATCCAATTTTTTGACAGTTCTCAAACTACTGGGTATGGAGGGTAGAGGTAAGAAGAACCGTCTCTTATGGGAGAAGCTTGAAAAAGTGTCCCACTTTCAGCAATAAATAACAGTACAAAAATCCTTCAGAATGACGCTAGCATAGGCACAGGATATGATATGAATTGAGCAGTTGCTGTCTGATTTAAGTATGCTGAGTTATGAAATTTAATATATTTAATGACTAGAGTACTTAGTGACAGTGTAATATACAAGACCTCACATGTTTACGTATTCCAAAGTAATTTCGTCAATATAACCTAAAATTATTGCTGTGGTAAAGCGTGGAGACATCGATTGCATTTTCTTACCAGCTTTAAATAACACACTTTTTGTGATTTTGTAGTGCTTACAGTTCGTTCGTCCTTTTTTATTTCTCTCTCTCATTTTAATAACTTTCAGCGGCTTTTTTTTTAAATTTACACGGTTGGTACTGTAGCGCCACTCTTATTTAGCAGATTTTAACGGACACTTTTTCACACACACAGAGCGGTTCTCCTTACCTCTACCCTCCATACTACTAGGTAAGGCGCGTTACCGATGGTTGAATTGAGAGGGGTCTGTTTACAGAGTTAATGATGTTAATGTAAAACAGAAATCATCTCTAAGGAAAAAAGCAAAGGAGTGCTGAAAAATAAGTACATTTAAATAATAAAATAGGATAGCATACGTGTAAATAACAATGTGACAAACCGAGCGAATTTAAGCTGACATTTACTATGGCTGGTTATGGCACACTTTACTGGTAGGACGTCTAGAGATTCCGCACGGGTAGGTACCACCCTGCTAATTTCTGCTTTCGGTTTGAAGGGTAGTGCAGCCGTTATACTCTGAAAACGGAGACCTTAGAACTCATGTCTCAAGGTGACTGGCGGCATTTACGTTTTAGATGTCTATGGGCTCCGGTAACCACTTAACACCAGGTGGGCCGGGAGCTAGTCCACCAATCTAAGCAATAAAAAAAAAATGTCTATGGCCTTCGCTAACCACATAACACCAGGTGGATAACTTCTCCTAGTTGCTGTAGGGAAACATAGCAATAGAAATGTATATTTAGATTTTGCTATTTTATAATTAGAGCTACTGCAAATCTAAAGACCTTTCTTTCATCTAGAATTACACTCATATTACTATCTGAATAGAAGCCTTTATACATTTTTCCTTGTCTCGATTCTTCTGTCATTCTCTTTTTCAGTATTACAATTAGGTTGAAATCGTTCTACAGATATAGCAGTGGTCTTTTTTTTTCTAACTACGTATTTCAGGAGACCTATTGCGATTAAATTAGAATTTACTATGTATATTTTTTACCAGACTAAGTACTTACCTCGTGATTGTTCGTAAAACAAATAACTATTAATTATCAACTAGTACCTAACGCTCGATGCAAACATGTGCAAAGTTCGCGCAGTTGCTATTACTGATTAATTTTAAATAACGAATAACAAAATGCTGTTTTTATATCACTCTGCATTATAAACGTGCACGTGTTGATAATATTTATTTACTACTACCGATCACGGTATGAACTGCGTCATTTATAAACTCACTCGTATGGATCCGAGCCATAAATTCATTGTTGAAGGCATCGGCATCTATATCAGAAACTTGGACGGTACCGTCAGTGATAAATGTAAAGTTCTAAGGCAGGTTTGAGATTTTATGTGTAGTACGGGCTTTCTTATGTGTGCGTAATACTCGTTGACCAACAACCGGTCCAAGAGACTTCGGCGACCGTTCGATTCAAACCGCATAAATTGTTTAAATGATAAAAGTTTTTTTTTAACTTATTTTACACAATTATATATATACATATTCGTGTCTCCTTTGGTATTAATATCCTAAACAAAAATATAAATTCATACGAAACGTTTTCAATGGTTAGCGAAGATTTAATAAGAGAGCTTACTACATTTTTCACAAACGAATTTTCGAAACATTCTTATGCCCGTATGTGGGGATGATGGGAAATGGTAAAAAAATAAATTGTCAAGAACGGATGATCACGATCTCCTCATAGATGCGAGTGACATACAAAAGTTTATCTATTTATATTTAAATCTTTTGAGGATACCAAAGAAAAGCGCGGTTATTGAATTTTACCTGAAACCTAACCAAACGCAAAGAAAGACACATCTGAAAACCTTAGATTTTAATGAAGACATGATCTATTTAGGATGAAAATGCAGCAATACTAAGAAAATTAGTAAATGTAAACAAATATAGCTTCTTACCGGCGCGAATAAATCTGATATGATAACAATGAATATCTTTTTTGAAATCTTGAAAATCCATATTTCATAGTGACGGACAATTTTAAGCTAGTGTTCTTAGTTTTATTAGTGTCTGTAATCTGCAACAAACAATTACGCTTGCATAAGTGACCTGTCAATAACAAGTTTAAACGTAACTGCTTCTGTCCGAACAGAAAAACATGTTACTTAATTTATAAATTTAAATTGGTAATTAAATATAAATGTGGAAGAAATCTGAAATAAATACTATGTTGGTTTCAAAGATACACAAGAAATTATAAAAAGGTACAAATAAATAATTATAAAAGGTGCCAAATAGGTCAATACATGTAAATATCGCAACGTTGCATCTTAGCTTAGACATATTATAGCACCAAGGTGTATATTGAATCAGGCAATTAGAATTGTAAAGATTTGTACTAGACTAACCGGCCGCTTCAATGAGTTCGTGGTGCGGTCCATGGTATTATAAGGGGCCTCCGTATGGCCCTGACCCGCGAATGCATTGCAATACTGCGGTATTCGCAGCGGGTATTCGCGGTCAGGGTGGTATGATAATACAGCACCGTTTGCTTCGAGGTAGCGTGTGTTCAGACCTGTGTGCTTAGTGCGAGTTTTTTAACGTTTTCGCTAGCGTGGAACTTTATCCAATTTTGAATGCAGTTGGAACAGCGCCCCCAGCGGCAAACGTAGGTAAGCGATTCCATTCGATACAAAATGAGCTAACTTTTACGCTATCGAGAACGTTAAAAAACTCGAACTAAGCACATTTTTTCCCTACCTAAGCTGGTAGCCTTAAGAGGCTATTCCAGCGTAACCTTAACTAGTAGGTGAGCTCACGGGGCTCAAACCTGACGACGTTGCTAACACGAACCCTAGCAAGAGTCGTGCTTCGCAGAATCTACCACCGGATCGGAAACGCGACTCACTGAGAAGATCCGGCGAGAAACTCAGTGGGCTGTGTCTAAGGGTTAATTTACTCGTCGAGCCCTTCGTCGCAAGCGACGGGTTCGACGAGAACGGTGACTGGTGCTTGAGGTACCTAAAAGCACCGTTAGTGTATCGGGAGGATCCGAGATGACGTGTTTTGGGCGACGTCGACTGCTTTCCATTCTTTCCGCAGGATCGGGAATGACTAAGCACACTGGATGTAATTCTGTTATCTGGTGATGGTGGCGCTCGCTGCGATATACCAGTGACGGAGCAATTTTCGTGACTGAAGCGTGTCACATTCCGAAACTAAAAACTTGAAAAAACTTGAAAAAAGGTGTTTGCTATTTATATATTTGCACAAAATAAATAAGTTAATATAAGTAATTAACTTATAAAATGTTAATTAATTTGGAATTTAAAAAAAACTGTTTAAAAGTCTGATAACACGATTAGGTTATTAGTCTGATCTAAAAATACGCACCGTAATAATCTTTCGCACCTACTTATTATTGGTGGGTTTTTAACTTATTTTATTTTATTGAAGTTGAAGTCTCAATTATCTGGCCGTTTCAGCCTTCAAACAAGAATGCATAACAACTTAGACCCGTAACGCCCTACTACTATATTATAATTATGAATATTGATAAATTATACGCATTTGATTTTTATTAGAATATGGGTTAAGCACCTTCAAGGAATTTCGTTAGGAACACTGCCACCACTACTGCTTTGAACACCGGTATACTTGATACGTCATTTCCTCGACGGGCATGGCTTACATTACATAAAATCATGACGGCTTAAAGGCGCTTGTAAAACATTTTTTATAGCCCTTGTAGGCAAACGAATATACGGCCCACCTGATGGTGAGATGGGTTACCTTCGCCCATGAAATTCAGCAATGCCAGGAGCAGAGCCAAGCCGCTGTTCTACCGAAAAAATATACTTAAAAATAAATACCTTTTTGAATTTATTACGATTGGGATCCACAGTTTCAGCATTGAGAAGAATTGGATCAGAATTGGCGAGATACTCAAAGCTTGCTCTTTGCCAATTGCAATACAAAAAAATACAAATTATTTAAATTAATACATGTTATTTAAGAAATGTCATGTAAAATTTTAAATGTCATATACAAACAGGCTAAAATCTAAGAATAGCATGATTAATATCCAAAATGTTTAAATTAAAATTTAATTGTGTATGTACCAAATTAGTTTATTGAAATAGCTGTTATATTTAATTTTAATCCTATCTGTTCACAATCTATTTTGATAGGAAATTAATTTCAACCGACTTTTTTCTGATAATAAGATCAACAAATTCAATTAATCTTACTATTAACATTTTACTCGTTCTCTATAAAATAATGTAACGTTTTATTTTTGTATGTGTAAATTCTGTTAGCATAACGTGTTTGTCAAGGTTGTGATGAGCGAGACGCATTATCAAACGTACTATATGTCCCAGTGTCAGAAGACGAAGTAGGTAAATGATTTTTATTTTATTTTCCTGCTTATAATGTTATTTAAACTAATTAATAAGTCTACAGCTTCAGCTCAGTAATGCTTGTAACAGCGTATTATAGTAAGAAATAACAACAATTTAAGCATATATTCATAGTTTTAGCAGGTAAGTCGTCGTGGCCTAAAGGATAAGACGTCTGGTGCATTCGTGCTCAGCGAAGCACCGGTGCTCGAATCCCAGGCGGGTACCAATTATTCTAATGAAATACGTACTCAAGAAATGTTCACGATTGACTTCCACGGTGAAAGAATTAAAATCTATATATATAAAAATGAAACCCGTTTTCCGTTGTCACGACATAACATGAAAACGGCTTGACCGATTTGGCTAATTTTGGTCTTGAATTATTTGTGGAAGTCCAGAGAAGGTTTAAAAGGTATAAAAAGATGAAAATTCTCGGAATTAAATAAAAATAACAATTTTGTTTTCCCTTTGACGTGTCCCCCGTCGGACGGATTCCTTTTGTTTGTTTTAAGTTTATTCTATATAAAAGTTTAGGTCTTTTATTTATCGATTGAGGCACTACGAAGTCTGCCGGGTCAGCTAGTTGTGTAATAAAAATCAAACTTGCAAAATTATAATTTCCGTAATTACTGGTGTTAGGACCTCTTGTGAGTCCACGCGGTTAGGTACTACCACCCTGCCTATTTCTGCCGTAAAGCAGTAATGCGTTTCGTTTTGAAGGGTGGGCAGCCGTTGTAACTATAATGAGACCTTAGAACTTATATTTCAAGGTAGGTGACGACATTTACTTTGTAGATGTCTATGGGCTCCGGTAGCCGCTTAACACCAGGTGAGCCGTGAGCTCGTCCACCAACCTAAGCAATAAAAAAAAGAACCTCTATACAATACTATATCCCAGGAATTCCGTGATAGGAACATTTTGTATTAAATGTTAAGCATGGAGTGAAGTTTTTTCAATTTTCAATACGATTTCTCTCAATCATTCAACTTCTCAATTCAATTAATTTTTTCAACTCAATCTTTTCAATACTCTCAAAATTATTTGTTGCCGATTTCAACAATATTAAATTTACACTATTCGTATTGTAGTATAAAATAATCATTTTACAAATGGTGCGCCTAAATCCATTGCTTTAACTTTCGTTTCAAAATAATATCATTCAGTACCAGGTATATGTTTTTTAGCTTATAATGAGTACTCATATACGCGTCTGACTTTTCTTCCATGCCATTAAAATTATTATCGCAAAAACAAGACGTCAAATGGCACTTGTGAAAAACGCGCGACAAATTATGTGGTAAAACAATTAGCCGCATGTCTTCAATTAAAATTAACTGTTCGAAATTATTTCATTCGTCGAGGCAGCTCCTAGAAAATGTTAATTGGACTAATTGGGCAGTGTAAAGTTTATTTCTTAAGGATTTTTTTAGTTCTTCTCATAAGGTAT